>NW_028258308.1:44163257-44466287 GCF_053883595.1 Heterocephalus glaber
TCTCAGGCCCAACAATTTTCTATTTCTTAAACAGAGGTGACATAACAAATAACAATATGCATACTTGCTTGATTTAAATTCTACCCTTAAAAACTATAGAGCTATCTTTCTTTCGCATGCTGAGTGATTTATCTGAGAGCTCCATTTTCCTCATTGAACTAAATATTACCAACTAGTATTGCCTTTCTCCTTCTTTGTGGTCACCTTCTTTCTACTTTTCTTCAATATGATTGTAGCTCTCACCTAACAGTCATAACACCACATATGACCCCCCCCACAAATGAAGTGACTCCCTCTAGTGTATCTTTCTTACCACTTTTTTCCTAAATCTTGCTACCAGATTAATCTTCCTAAAATAGGTTTATCCAGTCATTAGCCTGATTCAAAACTTATAAAACAGATCTCAACTATCAATTTCTACATGCTGGTATTCAATTCTGTTCTCCATACACCAAACTACCTTTCTCACTCTATTGTCCTCTACTCCCAATCTACTCATTTGTCTTCTGAGATCACACTTTATACTTTTTCTCCAGGTTATTTTACTCCATCCCTCAAAGTCCTTTGTACCTTTACCTGTAAGAATCAGCTCAAATCGTTAGAGATTGGGTTCTGCCACTTTATAACATCATGCTGGGAAAGTTATTTAACCTTTTTAGTGTAAAGAAGTATAACAACATATGTACCTACCTTTTAAGTTATCTTGAAGATTAAATGAGATACAGTCTTCTAGGAGTGAAATTCAAATATAAGAAATACCTACTAAATTCTGATTTCAACTACCTTTTACAAAACTGTAATATCTCTCCTTTGAAGCTTATTTTTGTTAACTGATTTCCACTTCTTACCTCAAAGCAAATTTTGCTTCTATTTTAACTTCCTGAAATAGGAAAGGTGATTAAAATGTTCTGTGGACTTCACTGGCATAGTGGCACACACCTGTAATTCTAGCACTCTAGGAGGTTGAGGCAGGAGGATGGTAAATTCAAGTCCAACCTGGCCAATTTATCGAGATCCTGGCTCAAAAGTTAAAAAACAAAAATTTTAAAAGGGTTAGGGATGTAAACCTCAGTAGTAGAGCACCCCTGGGTTCTATTCCCGGTACCAAAAAACAAAAATTTAGATGGACTAATAAATTTCTATACAGTATTTTTGCACAAGACTTTTAAAGGCTTTTTGTAAACACATTTATTACACTATGTATCATATCACCATTTTTTAAAAATACTTTTTTTTGAGGCAGGGTCTCTCTCTTTGTAGTTCAGGCTGGCCCTGAACTCACTATGTAGCCCAGGCTGGCCTCAAACTCGAGGTGATCCTCCTGCCTCAGCCTCCTGAGTGCTGGGATCACAGGCATGCGCCACCATGCCCAGCTTTAAAAAATAATTTAACAGTAATTGAGCACAAAAGCATTACAAAAGAACACTTCTTATTATACTATATATAAAGAAGCAAAATGATCAGTAAGACTTTAATGTCCATTACATTTTTAAAAATTGTAATTATAGTCATTTGTTCCAGTCAAACCATGGCCAAGGATAAGTAACAGTTGAACAACTAGCAAACAGCATTATTTCCTCCAATATCTAACAAGAATAATTACTGATACATATCTGATGGGATGCATCATTCTGGTACTATTGAGAACCATAGTGTCTGGAACCAGAAGAGATTTTCAAAAATCATTACATACTTCTCATTTTTACCAAAGATGGAATCAGTGAAAGGCTAGATATGACTACATTTAAAGTGGCATCCAAAGACAGGTAGATATTCTGACTCCAAGTTCATAAATACATTTTTCAGGATTAACACTCTTGGGTAAACAACCTACAGATAAAATAATTCTTTCCAAGATAACAGAGGAAAGCAAGAATGAATGAACTGTGAAGGTGGAAAATGTTGGAATTCCACTACTAGTAAATAGTGACACTAAATAATAAGATTTGGCAGGATTTAAAATTCCATGTTTAGAGGTAAAATTGGCCAGAGGTTTTCCTGCTTTAAGAATACCATTTTTCATAGCAATAACAAATCAATCTTGCCCCACACTTTACACTCTCAGAGAATCATTAAGAAAGGGGAAAGACAAAAATGTAGAAGTAATAGCAAGTTCCTAAGTATGATGGTAAAATGGTAATAAACCTATTATTTTTGCATAGCACATTAGCAGTTCTGTAAGCGAGTAAGGCAAATAATTCTGCCTAAGAGACTCAGAGGGGATACTGAGAGGGTCAAGAAATGTGAAGAGAGCTGGAATGTGGAAGAAGGTGGCCAGTAACAAATGTCTAGAGGCATAAAGATTAAAGGACTTCCAATAAATGTATCATATTTAATTCTACATTTTTCCTGTGCTACAATAAAAATGCTGAAATTGCAGTCTACATGAAAAAATACAATAATGGGGGGAGATACTTAAGTTCCATTCTGTGCAGAGCACAGCACAGCAGAGCAGTGCAGAGCAGAGCAGAGCGAAGAGGAAGACCTAAGGAACTTAAGCAAGGCAAAATATCGAAGCCTTGGGAACCTTGCTGCCAGAAGCAATAACACCAAAGTTCCTAAGCATCTGAATAGATGGTGAGGAAGAAGGAAATTTCCCACAGCAAGGAATAAGGGGCTTGTCAAAAGAAACGTCTCAGGTGTCAGCTGCATCTAGACTGCAGGACATACTTTTCTATCCACAAAAAAAGTGCTTTGGCATTGTAGGTCTTCTACAAGTACATGAAGAATATTGTACTTAATATACCTATTTTTGAACCATTTTTTTTCATTTTAATAGAAATCCTAAATCATTTACCCTAATTATAAAACCATACTTATTGAAATTTTTAAATATTAAATTTAATATTAAAATTTTTAGATAATAAAGAAATGGAGAAAAGACAGTAAAATTCTCCCCTAATTATTCTCTTCTTCCCATTAATACCTAATATTTACTGAGCATTCGATACAAGTACTGTTGTAAATGCTTTACAACTGTTAGGCTTTACTACTAGATTGTGCTAAGAGGTATGTACTGTTACCATTTTCCAGCTAGGAAAAAGATTAGTTTATTCAAGGTCATAAAGATAATAAGTTGGCAGAGCCTAAATACAAACCCAGGTTTTCTGCTCTGGCACTTGCAATCTTCAACCTGATACTGTACCATCTCTTTTGAGCACCTTGTTCTCAGGAGAGAGAGAGAGAGAGAGAGGAGAGAGAGAGAGAGATCCAGACTACATACAATGTACAATTTGCTTTTTTATACAATGTACAATTTGCTTTTTTAAATTTGTATTTCCACATTGTTACAGCTTGTGTCTAGATGTCCCCTCCAAAGCCTCCTGAGGTCATAGGTGGGGCTTTTCACAGGGGGCTGGATCCACGTGTGTGATACTGGGATTAAGGGTGTGTGATTACTAAATTAGTCCATTGATTGGTTTGGCATAGTTCTAAGGGTGTAGATAATGGGAAGGCCCACCCTAAATGTGGGTGGCACCACCCTAAAGGCGGGTACCCTGGAAGGGACAAAAGGGAGAAGCCTGCTACTGCTGCTGCTGCTACTACTGCTGCTTCCCTACTTCACTGTGATAGGTCTCCCACTACCTCAGCAGCTATTATTTATAGTAGCTGCCCCCATCTTGGCATGATGTCACACAGGGGAGGGGGCAAGGCACGACAGGAAGAGGGCAGCTACTATATATACATAATAGCTGCTGAGGTAGTGGGATACCTATCACACTGTTTTGCTACCTTCTGCCCACCTTGAACAGTTTCTTCTCTATGATGCCCCTCTGTCAAGTCACCCTGCCTTGGAGCCAGCCAACTATGAACTGAAACTTCAACAAACTATAAGCCAAAGAAAACCTTTCCCCCCTTAACCTCAGGTGTTGGGTATTTTGTCCAGCAATGTGAGAAGTCACTAAGACACACATCATCATTAAATCCAAATCAGCATCTTCTTTCTAGAGGCTATATATTTCACTGTGTTAACCAATCCTATACCGAACATTTATATTGCTTCTGATTTTTAAATTGTATGTAATATTACAACCAAATCATCTTGTATGTATACTGGTATCTTTACTCGCTTTTTGGATGACTGCCTTACAATACAGTTCTTGAACTGGAATTACTGGGCCAAGAGATGTGCATATTTCTAAGATGTTTTACTGCCAAAGTGAATTTTAGAGAGGCTACATTCATACCACTAATATCTGTGCCAGCTATTAAGCTCTGCCTCTCGATTCCAAGCTCACCCTTCTTTATTCTGCTTTATGATGCTGGGCACAGACTCTGTATACTTTTATTCCTCCTCTGTCAGGTGGCTTTCAATTAAACTCCACCAGCAAAAAAATAACAGAAGAAGATAGACGGTAACAAGGGCAAGAGAACACAGTTTTCCTTCTGGTCTGTCTCCCATTCTGACCAGTGTCACCCTAAGAGAAGCAGTCATTTCCAGTCCTCAGCTTCTAGCTCCCTCCAGGTCAGATTCCCTCAGAAACAATACCAACAGCAGGGCAATGTATCCTCCTGGGAAGTATGAGTCTACTCTGTAGGACTCCTCGTCCAAGCCTTTGAAAGCAACCAGGCAGTGGTGGGCCCTCCTCAAAAAACTGAAACAGTTCTGTGCGGCTCCCTCTCCAACCTTTTAATAATCCAAACTTGTTTCTTTGGACCTGGGGCCACAGAAGTAGTAGCTGTTTCAGGAAGTTATTTACCTCTGTGATATTTCCATGTTTCCATTTTGTATTTCTGATCTCTACCTTCTGCTTTATCAACTCTCTATACTGTCTCTTCTCTATTGAAATACCTAGTGTGGGCTGTTTCCCTGACGGGATCTTGACTGGTACAATGTCTAGTATCTTAATAACATGATATACCTTATCTATCTTCAGAAGGCAGGTGATATGAAAGCCCCCCACCCACCCACCAGGTGTCTTGATTGTATTTGGAGACAGGACTGTTAAGGAAATCATTAAAGTTAAATGAGGCCAGAAGGGTGAGCCCTAATCCAAATAGGACAGGTATCAAGCAAGAGATACCAGAAGCGCATAGGCTGAGAAAAAGGTCATAAGAAGACACAGCAAGAGAGCAGGTGTCTGCAAGACAGGAAAGGCCTCACCAAAAAACCACCCTGCCAGCACCTTGATTTGAACTTCCAGCATCCAGAACCATGGAGGAAAAAAAATTTTTTCTGTTGTTTGAGGCACTGAGTCCATGGTATTCTGTCATGACAGCCCTAGCAGACTAATACAAGCTAGTGAACTCACTCCACACTAGTCTCATCTTTAATGTTATCTCTACATACTGCTAACTATGAATAAGGATACTGAGTCAGGTGCTGGAGAAACAAACTGCTGGGTCTTACAAACTAGTTGTGAAAATAAGACATGCTGAGGAACAAATGAAAATTCTATTCTTACAGGAGCCCAAATGAACCTATTAAAAATAATGATTTTCTAATAAACCCAAAAAGCAAGATTTCATCATATTTTTGTTGTTGTTGTTTAATATAGGGTCTCTCTATGTAATTTAGGCTGGCCTTCACCTCACTATGTAGCCCAGGCTAGCCTCCTGTCTCAGCTTCCTATGTGCAGGGATTACAAGTGCATACCACCACTCTAGGCTTCACTGTATTTTTTAAAAGAACTATTTAAAGTTTTAATTAATAGACAAACCTTTTTCAGATTTAGATTCACACAGTATTATTAAACTCCAGAAACAATCAAAAGCTCATTTTTTTCTCTGAAATCACTGACATATTTTGCAATCTAGGTAATCTACCTTATTAACAGTCTTGAAAATAAGAATCCCAAACTTGGGCTGGGGATTTAGCTCAGTGGTTTCACTGCCTGCTGTGCAAGCGCAAGGACCCGAGTTCAATCCCCGGTATCAAAAAAAAAAAGAATCCCAAACTTCAAGATCACACATTATCTTCTTTAATGCAACAGACAGTAAATAAACTACTACTGTTCTAGAAATGACTATTCACAATGCTGATCAAAGCTAAAAATCAGTTCTTCTACATATTAATGGTTCATACAGTAGACAGCCTAAAATCTACCTTCCTTTACTTACCTCAGTACATATATCTGAGATTCATTCACGTTGAGGACTAAACGGGTTTGTTCCATTTTGTTGCTAGGAACAGTAACATTATATAGGTAAGCCAGAGTCTAATAATTCATTCCCTAGTTGAGGGACATTTTGAGTTGTTTCCAGATTCTGATTTTATGAATGAAGCTATAAATATTCATATTAAGAAATCAGTACAGTGGTTCCTTGGTTCACAAACTTAATTCTTTCCACAATTATGGCTGCACTGGTTGCAACCAAAATGCAAGCATATATGTACTATGCAACCAGAATCATGGAAATAATTAAGTTCATGAACCAAGGTACCACTGTACTTTTCTAAGCTGTCTTTAAAGACCTGTGAAATGCCATCCCTCTTCCTAAAGAATAGGCAGATATTTTTTTAAAGAGTAATCTAATAATTTCAGGTAGTTACCAGTACCTTCCTTACCTTTTTGACACACACAAGCATATTTTCTATATTATATCAAATTAAGTTTCTTTCAGAATTAAATTATTTTATCCTCAACAGTATAAATGAAGCCTCAAACAGTTAACAAATTTGAAGCTCAAGGACAGTAGCTCTCAAAAAGACAGTGTGGTAACAGTGGAAAACATGTGACATAATGCTGAACAAGGAAAGGCCTAACAAGTGCAGACTGCACACACATAATAAGAGATCAAGAAAGTATGGCTGAAGTAGCCAGATTGGTTTCAGGCTGCAAAATTTTGGCAGACATTCAATTCTTTCGGCTGTTTTCCTAGCCGAACATTTATCTATGTAATATGACCAGATCTAGGAAGGGAGTAAGGTTAAAAGGAAGGAGAAGAGGGAAAAAATTGTTTTGTAGCCTGCCAGCTTCTCCACATATGCTGTTACTATACAAAGATGTCTAGAAAGTCAATGTGCTCCACAGATTCAAACGCTGCAAGCATATATGTGTACACACACACACACACACACACACACACACACACTCCATCCAAAGAACAACTACAGAAAAGGGACCTGCCTTTGGAAAAAAGAAAAGCCTATAATTAAAGACTTGATTCACAAACAAAGACGCCTCTGAAAATGATTTCAGTTCTTAAGGGAGGAAGGGACAGGGTGAGGATTCTAAATTCTAGGGGAAATAACTTGATTTCTACAAAGCACCTAACCTGATCTGGTCCACAATAACCATGAACCAGATCATGTGCAACCACAGAAACAAAATAATACTGTTTCTGAGCACCAAGAGTATCCTATCAAGTAACAATTACCTTACAAATACCTAATGTACATCCACTACCACTCTGCTAATGACTATGAGAAACAAAAGTGAATCTTGAGAAACAGTTCTGGTGCCCTGGAAATGTAGTCCTGTCTATATCTATGAAAATCTACTGTTCTAGCACTCCTTGTATGTATCTGTAACTATGTGTGCCTACACAACAGTCATACTAAAACCAAAACTGTAACTGTAATATAAAATTAGAGATCAGAATAATTCATAAAAAAAGGTTTACTAGTTTCTACGAATGAACACTCTAACCTGTAATATGTTATTACTTCCAAATATAATACATGAAAAATACAAATCTGAAGTATTTATCTAACCCAAGAAACCTATGAATTTATTCTATTCTAAAACTAAAAATGTTGAGCCAGGCATGGTGGTGCACACCTATAATCCTAGCACTCAGGAGGGTGAAGCAGGAGAATCACTGTGAGTTCGAGGCCAGCTTAAACTACAGAGTGAGACCCTGTCTCAAAAAGAAAACAAGTAAACAAATAAATAAAACCAAAAATGCTTTTTCAAGATCATAATAACGTTAACTCCAAAAATAGCATACAATCTATTCCTAAGCAATAAACAGGGAATATCTATATTGAAATCAGGTATTATAAATAACTTTATTTCACTCTGTCATAGTGTTAAACATGTATCATAATAGACTCATCACAGAGTAGTATTTAGGACTTCTTTCAAATTAATTTAACTACTGACTAGTCAAGGAGATAGTAGAAGGCTAACGACTACTACTTCTCCAACTATGGGGATATAACTTAACCTATCAGAGTTTTTCATTCATAAAATGTAAATATTTGATATGACTATCTTTAAAATCTTTTAGTTTTTTATTTCTAAAATTATAAATTTTTAAATATAAAAGTTTCCTACTTTTAAGGAGCTCATAATCTAGTTAAAGGTAGTCAGAAGGAGTAATCATTAATGAATTAGCAAATAATAATAGACTGTCACTGGTCTAGAGTGTTTAACAATTATGTGGTCGGGAATTCTATGAGGTACTAAACTCTCTTAAGCAAGGGTTTAAAAGTATAAAGGAGAGCTGAAACTGAGATGGCTTCAAAACACTGCAAAAATTTCTCCTGAGACTTAACAGGTTCATTGGGATTTGAATTGTTAACTTCATTACCCCAATCAATTAATTCAAATTCCATGCAGTATATCATTATCCTAATTTAACTGATAAAGAACAAGATATTAAGCATTAAGGCTTTAACAACATAAAATACACATTTTCAAATTCTGTACTACTTAACCCAAAATTCCTCTCAGCCCAGAGAGACTAAGAAAAGATTAGGCAGTGTGTGAGCATGCAGACTTGATCCATTAAGAAGTAAATCACAAAACCCCCCTCATTAGAATACTCCAAAATTTTCAATTTCAAAAATCCTAAAGCTTAGTAAATGAAAAAAAGAAAAGAAAAGAAAAAACCACTGTCTTCACATAACATTTTCTTAAATACTGTTCTTCAGACAGTGCTGTCTAGTACACTTTCTGGAATGATGAAAGTGTTCTGTTTGTGTGCCATCCAATACACTGACCACTAGCACATGCAAGTTAGTGGGTACCTGAAATGTGCCTAGTGGCTATCATTAACTTCACTTCCATTTATTTAAATAGCTATATACAGGGCTGGGGGTTTAGCTCAGTGGTTCTGCCACCTGCCTCGCAAGCAGAAGGACCAGAGTTCACTCTCTGGTACCAAAAAAAAATAATAATAATAAATAGCTACATATGGCTAAAGGCAACTTACTGGCACAGGTCTAGAAGCTACAACTACAAGACATCTTAAAAGTATAATTTTAATCTTGAAAAATAAAGCAATATAAAAGATATAGCATAGAGAGCAATGCCTATGCAGTATGATTGAAAAATAGTGAATATTAAAATAATTTTTTAAAATTTATTACACTTAAAGACATATTGCCAATTAATCCTCCTCAAAATATTCCTCCTTGCTGCAAACACACTCTATCATTCTTGTCATTTTCTGAAGCAGTTCCAGAAGTCCTCTTTCATGAGTTTTTGTAGCTGTACTGTCATGGCTGTCTTGATGTCCTGAATTGATTCAAAATGTTTATCTTTTGTGGTCATTTTTACTTTGAGGAAGAGGCGTAAGTTGCAGATGTCAGATCTGATGGATACGGTAGATGGGGACACACCATAAGGTTTAAGAGCTTGTCTTTCCACTGGATTGCACTAGGCAGCAGTATTCACCATATTTTTGACCACATGTCATAAAGACATAAAAGAGGACTTCCTACACTGCTTCAGAAAGTGGCAAAAATGATGGGATAAGTATGTCTGAAGCAAAGGAGGGATAGTCTGAGGAGGATTAATGGTAATGTGTCTTTTGCTATAATAAAATTTTTAAAACTTAACCTTCACCATATTATTTTGATCACACTGCATCTATAGCTACTTTTTACCCTGAAAATCAATTTTTAAAGTAAACTACAGTTACACGTGCCCTATGTAAGGATTAAGGATGGCTTTAAACCAAATACTTTACACTACATTTCATCCTTGTTTGTTTGTTTGTTTTGTTTTTGGTACCAGAAATCGAACTTGGGACCTTGAGCTTGCGAGGCAGTGGAACCACTGAGCTAAATCCCCGGTCCTCATCCTTCATTTTAACAGAATGTTCTCAAGTTTTAGTTTAATCAACTACTGAAAATACATTAATTAGAACATTGCATGTAAGCAGCTACAAAACTTGAGAAAATTGGCTAATTACACTAGGTCTTTTTCCCTGTGTAAAATGAAGGTAACAGTAACTACATCTGTTTGACATTTAAATGAAATGAAATGGGAACCAGAAAGTTATTTGGGTTAAAACATAAAAAGGTACTGCTATTACTTTAAAGAAGAAAGTTTTTAAATATTATTTTTAATGCTCCTTCTTTAGGAAACTTCACAGTAACTAGACTCCCACTGATAACCGTATATAGCACTGTCCTAGGTGCAGACAGGGAATCAGGGAGAAAAAAAATCAACTACATGAAAACTGTAACAGTGTCTTCATGGAAAAGGTGACCTGTGATGCTAAGATAACTAAAATATGTGTGCCTCTTACATTCTTCATAAAACTTTTAATTTTTTTCCTCTTAAACATTCAACATTAACATCCTTTGTCAAAGACACAGCAGTTAAATTATCTTCATAACTCCAATTGGTTAATTCAAATTCCAAGTAATCAGTATCTCATTACAGAAAAAGTACACAGTTTACCTAATATAAAAACCAAATCCAGGGCCGGGTATTTAGCTCATCGGCTCTGCAAGCCCAAGGGCCCAAGGACCCGAGTTCAATCCCTAGTACCAAAAAACAAAACGAAACAAAACAAAAAACCAAATCCAGTTGGGCATGGTAGTGCACACCTGTAATTTTAGCACTCAGGAGGATGGGGCAGGAGGAGGCTATGAGTTCGAGGCCAGCCTGGACTACATAGTGAGTTCAAGGCCAGCCTCAACTACATAGCCTACACCTCAAGCCAAAAACAAAACAAAACACCAAACAGAATTCTGGACTGAGAAGCTTATCTTTACAGAATCAGCTTTTTCTACATACTGTCATGGTGATTAATTTCAACTATGTTCCTATTAACAATTCCCAAAATGGAGGCTAAAAATCAAAGATAAGGTATGTACCTATCTATAAAATTTTGTCCTCTTCCTAATTTAAGAATTAAAGCTTGCCTTACACAATTAATCTTACAACTTTATCTTTCCAACCTTCTCTGAAATGTGTACTAGCATTATCCAATAGATAAACTGTCAAAAGCATATGAACTTATCTGGAAAATCCTTCAACACTGATGTAAAAAACACTCATAACCAACCAACAAGAAATCTAACTAACAAACGATCTGCTAACCCTGCAGATCATTCGATCCATATGCTGAGTGAACATTCAAAGCACAGTACTGGTTTCCTATGAAAAAACTTAAAAATTAGGTGCACATTCTAGAATTTCAATCTTATCCATAAAGCAATTAGAGTTCCTTATTAAGGCAAAAATAGAAGAATCTTGGCTTAACTGAAAAGGATTTAAGAAAGCCCAGAGCTCTGCCACTTAGGCAAGTCTCTTCTGATCCCAAACCCTCAGCCTCAGAGCACTCTATTCTGCAATAACTGATTATCACCTCCCCCAACCCTAGGGCATTGAGACAGTCTAGATTCACAACTGTGGTCCCAACACTTCCTTTCATCTCATAAGTGACCTGGATTGTACGAAAAATGATATAACAACCTTAACCTTCACTATCACAGTAGTTATTCTCAGCCAGGTTTATAAACTGTGCTCTACCATGTGCCCACCAAATCCTTTTTTGCCTCAAATTTCTCACAACTAGTCAAGAAAGAAACAAATAAATGGAAAGGTCAAAAGGAAAGTGTTAGAAAGGAACAACACAAGAAGCTAAACAAATCCCTGAGGGTTAACATAATAGAGGAATGTGAAAATTAACATCATTATTAACGTTTTAAAACAGCTGGTTGGCTCAGTCCAACCCACTAAAAATCTAAATTGCACTAATCAGACTCTACTGGTTACTGTTTTAAGTAAAGATTTTAAATTATTAGTTCACATCTGTGCCTACGAATACCTCTCAGAGATTATTACTATTCAAACAAAAATAATATTAAGTATAATTATTAATACCAGAATTAACCACTATTATTTATTTTTTACAAACTAAGAAAATATTACATGTGACATCTTAACATTGATTCGCTTGGAGCCTATTGCAGTGGCTACTGTGCTTCTATCTATCCACCAACTCTACCCAGAAGGGCACTTAAACCAGATTGAGCCAATAGTAAAAATGTGTTCTGATTCATTCATTCAAAACCATTTTTCACTTACCATATGTGCTATGTTGTATGAGGCACAGAGATACAATAGTAAACAAGACAATGTCCCTTAATCCATACAGTTTACTGTCTAGCAGGAGAAGACAAAATATAGGCATTTAGTTTAGATCTAACATGTTTCCCCAAAGTCCTTGTTCAAAGGTGGGGCTTTCAAAAGGTGATTTTACCATAAGGGCTCAAATCAGAATTTGACAGCATTACTGGGAGACAATGGAAATTTAGGAGGTAAGGCCTAGTTGAAGGGAGTGGGTCATGGAACCATGACCTTGGGGATTATACCTTGTCCTTGGCCCCTTCCTCTCTGGATCTTTCCCTCTCTGCTTCCTGACTACCATGAAGTATGCAGTTTTCATGAGCTACAACCTTCCACCATTTTACTTCTGCCTTGGAGCCAGCAGACATGGACTGAAACCTCTGAAACCATGAGCCGAAACAAACCTTTTCTTCTCTAATTGTTTACCTCAAGTATTTGGCCAGAGCGATGAAAAAGCTGACTAACACAGGAAAAGGTATGGATGAAACTATACTCAATTTTAAGAAAGAGTATTGTGAAGCAAATAAAGAGGATGTCTGAAAAAGATGGGAGAAGAGAAGCTACACTTAGGGAAGGAGAAACAAGGTAACATTCAAGCAAACAGCTAATATATGGGTGAGAAGAGGCTGGCCTTGCAAAGGCTCTACCAGTTAAAACACTGAATGCAAAAGAAATGGCATGTGCCTGTGTTACAAAACAATGACCAAGGTTAGTGGCCCAAATATGGGGAAAAAGAGAATATTTCTTACAGGAAATCAGGGAGAAATCAAGGAGGGCTCCTTGTTTTCTGGCTCTGATAAAGAGATGAACTTACTGTGGGAGAAAATTATCAGAGGAGATAAGGTGTTTGTTTTGTTCACATTCATTCTGGAGTTAAGATGTTGAAATAGGTCAGGAGTGACTACTCTAGGGATCTGCTTGCAACTCCAGGCTACACCCAAAACAGTCATTCCACAGGGGTTTTCTGAGCTGAGTTTGCTAAGAGGATCCTTTTTCCCCTCTGGGGTCATTAAAGTAGAAGTCCTAAGATACCTATAAACAGGATCCCAATCATGTGGAGAAAACCTTCCTGAGATAGGAGAGAAAGTAACCAATTCAAAGAGAGACCAGAGATGAGATGAAAGAATCCAAGCAACAGAGTAGAAGACCTTATCCCAGGTTCTGTCTCCTGGGTTTCAGTTACCCCAATTAACTGCATCCAAAAACGTTAAATGGAAAATTCCAGAAATAAACAACTCATAAGTTTTAAATAACTTTATTATATTTTTATAATTGTTCTATTTATTATTAATTATTGCTGCTACTCTCTTAGTGTGCCTAATTCATAAACTAAGCTTTACCATGGGTAAGCATGTATAAGAAAAAACAGTGAAACATGTATAAATACTGAATAGTTTCTCTAGTGTGAGAAACTGAAAGTGTAAATAAGGACTAAAAGGTCTAACAGATAACGTGAAATAGGAAGAAAAGGGGCAAAGGGGAAGGGGAAGTGGAAGGGGTAAGGGGAAGGAAAGAAGGAAATGGAACTAATATGAGAAAATGAAAAAATGGAAACAAAGTCTTTGTAAATAGGGAGGGATGGAGAGGTTGAAGGGAGGGCAGGGGAAGGGGGAAAAATAAGAACCAAGAGAAATTACATAAAGGTGCAAATTTCCAATGATGAATGTGTCATTATATTGTATACCTAAAATGTACCAATAAAATAAAATTTTTTTAAAAAGAAAAAACAGTAAAATCAAGGTTCAGTACTATCCAAGGTGTCGAGCATTCACTGGGGGTCTTAGAACAAGGGAGGAGAGGACTACTGTAATCCCCAGATCAGTTGTCCCTAAAGCCAATTCCATCCCTACCATTCCTTACAAATTGGTCACAGACACTAAAAAAACACCTTTTTACTCAAGGCTTTCAATCATTTACAACTCCAGAACAAACACACCTCACTGTTTACCAATTTAGATTTTATTTCCTTTACTTCATAAATTTACTAGGAGCCAGAAAAGAAATGGAGTCCAAGATACCTCCTTGTAGAAAGTGAAAAAGGAAACAAATTCACAGTACAAAAATGTGAAACATATCAAGTATTTCAAAAGCACAAACATCTTCCTAATTCCCCTAGGCCCAGGGCTAACTTTAGAGAGAAGTGTCAAAGAAAAAATGAAAAACACATTCAACAAGGAGAAAGTAACCCAATTGAAAAATGGGCAAACTATAGGAACAGACACCCAACGGAAGAAAATATAAATAGGCATTATGAAAATATCCAAAAAACTAATCACCAGGGAAATACAAGCTAAAATTGCAATGAAATACTGAGTCATGCCTATCAGCATGTCTTTTTAAAATGACAATACAGGTTGAATATTCCTTAACCAAATTTCAGTTTTGGGGGATTTGGGGGTATCTGGGGGATGGAATCCAAGTCTAAACACAAAGTTCATTTGAGTTTCATATACACATA
Organism: Heterocephalus glaber; assembly: GCF_053883595.1. Lineage (NCBI taxonomy): Eukaryota > Metazoa > Chordata > Mammalia > Rodentia > Bathyergidae > Heterocephalus > Heterocephalus glaber. The sequence continues at coordinate 44,177,973 of NW_028258308.1, forward strand.
CACACCGGATAAAGGTAATCTCATACTATATTTTTAGTGTCCCTGAATTCTGACTGCCACCTGTCACAGAAGATCAAGATCAGATGTGAAATTTTCTACTTGTGGCCTCATGCTGGTATACAAAGTTTCAGATTTCAAAGCAATCCGGACTTTGGGTTTTCAGATGAAGGGTGCTTAACCTATACTAAGTGCTGTTGAGTGTACACACAAAAGAAACTTGCACGCTGCTATGAGAATACGAAACAATACAGCTCCTGTGGAAATAACTAGCGGTGCAACTTAGTGGTGAAACACCTGCCTAGCAGCATTTAATCAACCGTACCACCACCATCCATCCATCTATCGATCTGTTACAGATATCCTGAACCTTACAAACTCAGCAATACCCTTCCATAGATATTTTTAATCAAGTAAAATGAAACCTATGGTAGTGGGCTGAAAAAAAGCCTCTATAAATAGGGAGTCCTAATTCTTGGCACCTATAAATTTGGGGAAAAGGCCCTTCCCAGAAATGTTTAAACCTAGGATCCTGATACTGGGAGATTATCCTGGGTTATCCACATGGGTCCTAAATGCCATCACAAGTACCCTTCAAGCACAGGGATATTACACACAAACACACAAACACACACCCCCCTCATATAATGTAAACAATGAAGGAGAGTCTGGAATGGTGCTCCCCAAGCCATGAGAAGCTGGAAAAGCCTGCAGAAGGAATGTGCCCTTAATAACTCCTTGATTTCAGCCCTGTAATACTAATCTTAGACTTCTGACTTCAAGAACAGTACAAGAAGAAATTTTTGCTATTTTAAAGCCATATGATTTAAAAATGTCACAAGAAACTAATATAGATATGTTCACACATGTACCTGTATATAAAAACCTTATTTGTAGTTACCAAAAACTAATACCAAATGTGCCTCATTGGGGGAACAAACAAACTATGTTATATCCTTATAATGAAATACTACTCAGCAATAAAAACGAACAATCTATTGATACAATGTGGATAAATTTCAATGCATTATGTTAAATAAAAGAAACTAGACTCAGAAGATTCCATCTGTATGATAGTCTAGAAAATGGAATACCAGAGGGATAACAGCTCAGTGGTTTGCCCAAGTTGGGGTGGGAAGAAAAGCCTAACCACAAAAAAATGGCAAGAAGGAAGTTTTGGAAGTGAATCATGAAACTGCTGTATCTTGACTGTAGTGGTAATTACACAATCTTTTACATTTGTGAAGCCTCATAAAATACGCACAGAAAATTATGTTACTATGTATCTAATTATGATACTATGTATCTAAATTTATTAACAAATATGCAACGGTTACATAAGGGAGTGGCAGCTGCCATTTTCCAATTAAAAAAAAAGTTCACACCCACATAAGTATAGTCACTCCCTTATTCAATAAACATTTAAATGCCAGATATGTGATTCTTTGCTATCTTCACCAAAGTTATTAGTCTTTCTGCGACTTTCTTTCATTTAAAACTGCCCTTGATAATCCTATTGGTAATCCTTTTTTATCTAAACAGAGGGTGGGAGGGGAGATTTTTGAACAGTATGAAGCCCTCCCCAACTTCTTAACATACTTATCTCCTTGCCACAGATTAGGTCCATTTTTGAACTAGCACTGTTATGGTTCAGTTTTAAACTGTCCATCAAAAGTCTCCTATATTCAGAAGTGGGGCCTAGGTAGAAGGGGTGGGTCTCTGCAGGCATGACCTGGAGGGTGTATTCTTGTCACTGGCTGCTCCCTCTCTTTCTGCTTTCTGGCAGCAGTGTATTGAACAGCCTTCCTCCCCTAGGCCTTTCCACCGTGCTGTTTCTGCCTTGGAGCCAGCCAACCTCAGATTCAATCTTCTGAAAACTAAGCCAAAATAAATCTCTCAAGTTGTGGGTGGTATTTTGTCCCAGCAATGGGAATATTAATACAAGCAGGAACCCATGCACAAATCACACTCTGAGCAAGTTAATGCCTTCCAGCATTTCACAACATGCAGTAAAAATTATACACTTGTAGTTTATATGCATGCTTTCCCAAAACTGTCAGTATTACATACCAGAAAAACTAAGGCTTGGAGAAAATAATAATTTACTTAAGACACGACAAAAGAGAGACTACCACTCATTTACTGACAGAATAAAAAGTAAATAAATAGTAATGAGCTACAGACCTAAAAAGCTGTCCACTCTAATAAATTAATGTATCTTTTAGGTCTTAATGCAATATATCAAGTGAGATGGATTACATGTTCTAATTCTAAAGTTCTATTACTTATGGAGACCACCACAGGGAAGTATATTTCTACCATGGAAGCAACCAAGAAACTACCTAGCAAAGTTTTTTTCTGTAGAGGCTAAAACCGTAAATATTTTACATTTTGCAGACCACATAAATTTGTATCATCTACAGCATATTTCTGTTAGATATTTTGCAACCCTTTAAAAATATAAAACTGGCTCAACTGCTTTATAAAAACAAGTCTTAGGATTTGGCCTAGCTTACTGACCACTCTCTTCATCATCAGTTTTAAGGCTATTTTGCATTTGGGAAAGGGAAGAGTGATAGCTAAGGGAGCTAGCTACCTTTGGGAGACTCTTTCTGGCCATTACCATTTAGAAGCTGGACATCTGGGTCTCTGACAATTCAGGATATTCACTGAGTGTAGTCTATGTTTTTCCTATTGTCTTTCTCATCCAATCACTTCCATATTACTTTTTTTCATGGCTATCTTCCTAACTATAGACAAGCACCCATTTGATCTAAATAGAACAAAATAATCTTAAAGAGTATTTAGTGATGCTGATGCACTTCTTTCGCTTCCAGATTTTATTAATAATCTAACATATTTCTTGTCAAGCAGCAGCAAATACATGCAGTGATGTGTGATATAAATACCACTAATAAAGAATAAGTACGGGGATTATCAACTCACCTAGACTGACTCATTTCATAAATACTTAACACTCACTATGTGCCCAATACTGAGGAAAAAGCAGAGACTTAAAAAAAACAAAGCCTCTTGAAGTTATATTCTAGTGGGAGGAGACAAAAATAAAATATACAGGATATTAGATGGCATGGAATGCTCTAGACAAAAATAAGACAGGAAATGGCAATAAGAAGTTTCAGGTATGGTGGTAGAACTGCAATTTTATACAGTAGAGCCTGGGCAGGGGGTGAGATAGAAAAGCTGTGTAAATATTTGCTTTGGCTACCCCTGAAGTTCTCTCCTTTATCATCTTATCCACAGGCCCTCTTAGTATGCCCTACTTTTTCCACTGTACGTACTGGCACCATTTGCTTTTTTTTACAATACTGAATCATTTATTCATTACTGTTTTTTAAAACTGTCTACACTCATTTATACACACACACACACACACACACACACAAAGGAGTATGAGCTACATATCATACAAGATTTTCCATTTTGATCACTGATATATTCTAAGAGCTAACGACAATACATAGTAGATACTCAAGCAATACTGACTACTGGAGGAAGGGATCCTAGTGCAGGGAACAATAAATTTCAGTTGCAGAGGCAGAGATGTATCTGTACTTAAGAAAGTCATAGAAGTCAATATAGGTGGTGGAGTAGTAAAGGAAAGGGAAAATAAGGGGTAAAATCAAAGTATGTGCATGTGAGAAGGAAAGGAATCTGGTAGGATTTCATACTCTCTAGGGCATAAGTTAGCAAACTACAATCTGCAGGATGACTCTAGCCTGCCACCCATTTTTATAAAGAAAAATGTATTGGAACACAGCAGCATCCATTTGTTTTCATATCACTGTCTCCTCTCACTCTAAAACAACAAAGTTGAGTACTTACAAGAGAAAAATGTAATGAAAAAAGCTGCCAATGGCCATTATAAACACTTTAGATTTTCACACTCAAATAAGCAAGACAGGAAACTATTAAATGGTTTTAAGTAAAGAAGCAACAAGATCTGGTTCACCTTTTTAAAATACAACTCCAGCTGGACATGGTGGTGCACAACTGTAATCCCAGCACTTGGGAGGCTGAGGCAGGAAGATCACTGTGAGTTTAAGGCCAATCTGGGCTACACAGTAAGTTCAAGGCCAGACTAAACTACATAGTGAGACCCTGTCTTAAAAAAAAAAAAAAAAAAAAAAAAACTCTGTTGCCTGTGTAGATTAAGGAAAGGACAAAAGCAAGGAGATCAATTATGAGGCAATACCAATGGTTTAACTCAAGACATTTAAAGAGGTAACAGCAGTAAAGGAAGTAGGAATTGGGCAGATTCTGGGTATACACTAGAACATGATTTGGAAAAATACTGTACTCCTGAAAGGGGCAGAAAGTAAACACTTTACACTTTGCAGGTCACAGAATCTATGTTTCAATTAATCAACTCTACTAATACAGCATAAAAGAAGCCATGGACAATAAAGAAGCAAGTACTGGTATGCCCCAATAATATTTTTTATGGACACTGAAATGTGAATTACATGTAAGTTTCATGTATATGAAATATTATTATTTTGATTTTTCTGATCTCTAAAAATGTAAAACACATTCTTAGTTCATGGACTATAAAAAAAAAAAAGAGGTAGGGGCAAGATTTGGTTTGGGGGCCATAATTTGTCAAGCCCTGGTCTAAGGCTCTTTAGCAAAGCCAAATCTGCTAGTATACTAGATGAAATGAGTAAGAAAAACTGTCAGTATACCGTTATAGTTTCTTTGCTATAACTAATTTTCCTACCAAACAGTCCCATACATAATAAAAAGCAAAACTATCCCTGCATTGCAATTCTATACTCGGCTATTACAGGCCACCCACAATCACATACACCCATGCTTAGCTATCCAGGATCAGCTACACAGGAAGAGCAATTAGAATCAGTATACCAGTGACACGAATCACATTTTTGGACTGAGAGTGGAGGCTATGCTCTATTTTAAAACACACATGTCTCAGGCTACCAGCTTTGAAGTATGTATATATAATTAAATCAACAAATACACCTTCAATCTATTATATGATCAATTAGGACTAGAAAGTAATCACAGTAATATGACATGGGAAGTTTGAGGGGAAAAAAGAGAGCAAGAAATATAAGAAAACAAAAAAGGATGAAATGGGGTAGAGAGAATAGCAGACTGGCAGGGGTTTTTTTTGTTTTAAAGAAATCCAGACATTTTATTCAATTACAAAAAGCAATGCCATATATAAGGGAGATGAGAGCTGAAGCAGAAACTGGAACTGTGTGTGATTCAATAATATACTTTGGAACGTGCAGTTATTTAGTGACAGGTTCAGGGTTAGGTAGAGATGAGTTGGTCTGGGTCGAGTTAGGTTAGGTTAGGTTAGCCAGGAGGGCAGACAAATCAGAAGTAACTGTACAAGCCACTTTTCAGACATCATGGCAGCTTCAAAAGCTGATCTCAAGTGATTATCACACACATAGGAGGTGCTGCATAAATGAATATATGATGTCTTTCTTGCCTTAACTTCAGAACATAAACTAAGTGGGTTACTTTTCTTAGTCTTTTTAAAATTCATAAAACAGTATGTGCCTCCATGTGATACAAAGATGTATAAGACATGAAACATTTTACTTTCCGGGTGCTTACAAACCTGTAGATCTGCAAAGTTTTCACTGGCAAACCATAGTCTTCTATACAATCTTAGGGATATATTTCAACTCTTGATATATGTTCTATTCTATCTTCCAACAGAGAACCAAGGGAATTTTTAAAAGACTAAGCAAAATAAATATGTATATTCAAGGTTCTTTTTCTTCATCTGAAGGGTTGTTTTTAGAAGCATTTTGATTCAATCATAATTTTGTATTAACCGTCTTCTTCTCTAAGACAGGTGTGTTAGTTACTTTTCTCTTGTTGTTAAGACAAAATACCCAACACCCAAAGTTAAAGGGGAAAGAGTTTATTTAGCTCAAAGTGTGTAGAGGTTTCAGTCTATAATTGGCTGGCTCCACAAGAGTGGCACATGGCAGAGGAGCGCCACAGAGGAGAAACAGTTTATGTCTCCCAAAGGGCAGCAAAAGCAGCAAGTGAACCTTGGCAGCTTCTTTCTGCCCCTTTTGTCTTATCCAGACTACCAGGATTAGGGCAGTGCCAAATCAATCAGTGTACTGATTTAGTAATCACACACCCCTAATCCCAGCATCACACATTCTAGATTCAACCACCTCTGAAAAAGCCCTATGACCATGTGAGACTTTGGGGGGACATTTAGACACAAACCATAACAATGGGTATTCAACCTAGGGCCTTCACAATAAATTGTATGCTGTGCTTATTTTGTTTTTTAAAAGACAGTCTCACTAAGTCGCTAAAATTGCCTAGGCTGAGCTGTGATCCTCTTGCCTCAGCCTCCCATGTTGCTGGGACTACAGGTGAGTGCCACCACTCCTGACTTAACCATCTTTCTTGCTCTTCCAATGCCACAAAAAATTGAGTTGAACATCTATGTATCTATTCCAAGGCACATTTTTTTCAGGTTACTGAACAACAGTAATCTCTCTTTTGTGATATTCTACTTTAATTACCCAAAACAGCCAACAAGACTGAGTTCACACAGGAATTAAGAAATGGGACTTTCCAATGGAAATACGGTGGCTTTTTCTTCTTGAAGTACTTCCCAGATATTGTCTGCAAATCCAGACAAGTGCAAAGACTAATTCCCATTAAACCACAAAAAGATCAAACTCCAAAAGGACATTTAGGCACAGCCAAAAGCTGAAGAGCAATGCTTCCTAAACAAGTCTTAAAGGAGGTAAGAGATGGGAGAAGGGAGGTTGTCTTCCCTTAAGCAAATCAGTTAGCAGAGTGAAACAGGTAGGAAATCCACAAATCCTTTAATATATTTAGGTGAACTCAATATACACTGTTTGCTAGGCTTATTGTTCTCTGATCACATACTCAGAAACTAGGTGCCAAAGAAACAACCTGAGAAATGCATTCTCTTTTATTTATTATTTTAAAATTAGAATTTTAAATGGGCAACATAAAAATTAAAAGTAAACTTCATTAAGCAAAGCGTACATCTTTCCCTTATAACAAGTATGCAAAATATATTCTAACAATTTTTTTCTCAATAACAGACATATATGTACATATCCCTGAACCGAAACATCAGCATGAACTACATAAAATACACAAAGCACTTTAACACCTCTATAAACAAATGCACTGGGAGGTATTCTCAGTGGTCAAGCAGAGGAAAGCCTTGGGAGATGGGGCAACACATTAAGAGGTAAATGGTTATAAATACAAAAGTCAAAATGTAATATCCATAAAATAGGGTTCAGTGAGGATTGCACTGTGAAAAACTCTATTGTTTTTAAAAAGAGGGGTGTTGAGAAATACAGAGATATTTAAGTACATAGTTCTGCTATAAAGGGGAGAGGGAGATGTAGGAAACTTTTTTCTCAGGGTAGCATTGAAAGGTCAAAATTTTTGTTCTTCACAGGGAAAAATATTTGTACCAGTCTTCACATTTTTAGAGATGCAAAAATGATTTAATGAATAAACGGCTGTTCAAAATATATTTCATTACTGCTTCTTGGCCTTTTGGCTAAGATCAAGTGCAAAATATATTTCATACATTATTAAACTATCCAAATGACTTTGGAACCTTGAGAGGTACTCAAAAATCAGCACTGAACATATTTCTGTTTTCCCCAATTTTTTAGAATACTCTTCCATAGTTTTAATTTAAAAGGTACTCTTGCTGCTGTCTGGACACTATTTTTTTCTTGGTAGTTATGACTTGTATCTAGATGTCACCCCAAAGCCTCAGGCAGTCATAGGTGGGGCTTTTCAGAGGTTCCTGGGTCAAGAGTGTATGATGGTGGGATCAAGGGTGTGTGATTACTAAATTGGTCCACTGACTAGTTTGGCATAGTCCTGGGAATGGATAATGGGAAGATCCTCCCTGCGTGTCAGTGCTATCTTCCCTAAGGGAGGGTAGCCCGGATAAAATATGAGACAGAAAGAGGGCTGCTGTTGTTGCTTGCTGCTTGCTACTTGCCTGCTTTGTGATCCTCCACTTCCATGCCACCCTGCATTGGAGCTAGCCAACTATGAAGTGAAATCTCTACAAACTGTGAGCAACAATAAACCTTTCCTCCTTTTATTTCAGGTATTGAATATTTTGTCTCAGCAATGACAGGTACTGGGAATTGAACCCAGGTACTTGACACATGCTAGACAAGTGCTCTACCACTGAGCTACATTCCAGCCCACTGTTTGGATATTTGACAAAGACTATTGAGATTTACATACATACATACCTGTATATGTAGGTGTGTGTGTGTTTTTATCGGATAGTCTACAGCAAAAATGAAGAATTTGTCAGTCTTACTGTTGACTCATCTGAGGACCGAGTGTCTATCATCTGGTACATAGTAATAAGTACTCCAAAAATTCAAAGGTCTATAAAATGAACCCCCAACATTCTCCAGACAGACAACAATAATATGCTGAACGTTTGGGCCATTTATTCCTTTGCTCAACAAATATTTCCAATTCACTATTAGCTAGGTCCTTGGCAGACATTGAGAAAAGACACAGAAAGCAGCACTTGCCTTTAATACTAGTAAGACAGGCAGATAAACAGACTACTATCCAAATGCAGTAATGCACACCTGTATGCCCAATTCGTTGGGGTGCTAAAGCAGAAGATCATAAATTCCAGGACAGGATGGGCAACACAGGGATACCCTGTCTCTTATTAAAATAATAATTATTTTATCATACTATCATAATACAGGGAGTAAAATGTCATAGCATAGGTAGGTCTAATATACAAAGAGAATGTTTGTTTCTTTGTAAAGGGAGAGTCGTCTCACCAAAGCAAAAAATGGTCGTGGGTAAGTCAAGGAGGCTTGAAAGATGAATACTCTCACAGAATCCATAAGGAATTGGTTCTAGGACTTCCCATAGATACCAAAATCCAAATATGCTCAAAAGTTTTGTATTAAAATGGCATTATATTTTCACTTAAACTTTGCACATTCTCCTATTGTAAATCATCTTTAGATTGCTTATAACAAATATAATGCAAATGCTATGTAATAGTTGCTGTACTGTTTACAGAATAATAAGAAAAAAGTATATATTTAGTAGAGACACTAAGTATTTCACTCTATGGTTGGTGAGGTCTTCAGAGGCAGGAACTGAGGATATGAACAGCCAAATATATCAGTAATTTTTGGTTTTGTTTTTGTTTGGCAGGAAATAAAAGAATAACATCCCAAAGAGGCATATGTATAAAATCTGAAAAAATTGGTGCTGAGAGGGAACTATATTATATAGCACTAGAAGTATAAGAGTGAAGAATATCATGGCAAGAGATGAAGGTGCGTATAGACTAATAAGCTTGAACTTTGTGCATACAGCAATCAAAATCCACTGGACTTGAGGATTACAAACAAATTTTACAAAGGGCACTCAGACAAAGGCATAAGGTATAAACTCTAAAAGCCTAGTGCTGGAGTCAGCTAGATAATGTAAGCTCTATGAAGGCAGAGAACTTAATCCACTCGACTCACTGCTGAATCCCTAACACAGTCCTACTACATGCTGGGTTATCATTATATTTTTGGAAGGAAACAAGGGAGGGAAGGAAGAACGGTGGGAAGGTGGGAAGGTGGGAAACGAGGGAAGGAAGACAGGTAGTCAGGCAGGCTATCTTGAAAGACAATTACACTAACTCAAAAAGGAAAAGATATGGTCCTGAACTAAGGAAACTGGAGATAGATTTGGGAAGCATGACTTAACCAGTTCAACTGAAATGACACCATGTTACTGCTATTGGTACTCAATGGCACCTTTCTCTTCTACTAATGCAGCTCAGACCCTGCTAGGGCCCACAACACACTACTCCAAAATGTGACTGTAGGAATGCACAAAGTACCACTTCAAAATAGACTTCTCTGGCATATTTTTGAGCTGATTATTTTTAGAAACTGCAGACACCAAAGTAGTCCTGAGAAGCTATCCTTTCTCAAAACACATTTACATCTCTAAAGAAAATCTACATTAAGGTATCCCTAAGAAAAAGAAGGCTGCTTTCAGGTCACTGCTATAATCTGAGAGAACTTTCATCTCTCTCCAAACCAGGACAGCCTTTGTTCACTGTGCATTTACTCCCTGGACCTCACATTTCTCCCTTCCCCTCACATAGTGGCTTGCCTGCAATCACCTCTCCTCACCTATCACAAGCAACCCTGGGCCCTTTCCCTTTCTATAGCTCAAGATTTCTATACCTCATTCTTCAACGTGACCTTTCTCCAAGTCTCATGTTTCGTGGAACTCCCATGTATATGCACTTACCTAAAATGTTTCTCTCCACTTAATCTATTAAATTCACAGTAATAACAACTATGTAACCTTCAAAAGAAGAAAGTTTTCATTCCCCTATAAGACTAGCAATATTATCAATTCTAACCTGTATAAAAAAATCTAAGTTTACTACAGAGTTAAAAAATGTCACAAAAAATTACTCCTAATGACAATACTAAAGAAATCAAAATTATTTAATTTACAAAGATCATGAATACTTTCCATCTCTGTTAAGGTCAGCAAATTATTTAACATTCACCATGTGTTCAAAATATGTAGACCAGGCCTAGGAGCAGAGCTGCCCCCAGCGCAGAGGAGGTGAGCCACACGGGTACCAGCAGCATGCATTCCCCCTCAATGCCACCTAGCCCTACGGAAATGAGAAGACACATAAATAAGTCTCAAAACCAGACTCCCAGATCACCTAAAGCAACCCCAAAGGGAAATGAGATAGAACAATCTGATACTCAACCACCTGGACTCCCTGAACTGGAAACAAAAGATATGGAAAAAAATGAAATCAGAAATAATTTCTCAGATAACAGCAGAGATTGCGCCCACAGTGCAAGACATGATTAATAAGTCTAGAGAGGACACATATAAAAAAATAGAGGAGCTGAGGAACATGATGCCAACATGAGAAACAAATAGAATCCATAACACAGATACAAACAGATTTCCAGGAGATTAAAAATTCCACTGAAAGTTTACGCAGCACAATGAGACAAAGTGAGGACAAAAATTCAGATATACAAGATAAGATTGCAATTAATGACCAGGAAAAGAAAAATTGCGTCAAAATTATAAGGGAACACAAGAAATCAATCCAGCAGCTGCTAGACGATGCAAAGAAGAATAACATAAGACTGACTGGAGTCAAAGAAGAAACAGGAGAGAGGGCAGACGACATAAAAAAACTCTTCACAGAAGTAATGGCAGAAAACTTCCCAAGCAAGGGAAAAGAACTTGACATACAGATAAGTGAGGCATATAGGACACCAAATAGCCTTGATCAAAAAAAATCTACACATATGCATTATAATTGTTGAGATTCCCGAAACTCAACAGAAGAACAAAGTTCTATAAGCAGTTAGAGAAAAGAAACAAATCACATACAAAGGAAAGCCCATCAGAATAACAGCAGACTTCTCAATGCAAACCTTCAAAGCAAGAAGAGCATGGACTGACATATTTCAAGCTCTAAAGGACAACAGCCTCCAACCCAGATTGATGTACCCGGCAAAACTATCTCAAAATTGATGGAGAAATAAGATACTTTCCTGACAAAGAGCACCTTAGGAACTTCATGAACACCAAACCAGCACTCCAAAAAGTATTAGACAATATCATAGGAAAAGACAACAAGAATCACAACCCCAGGAATTGTAGCAGAATGAATCCATCAGGCATGACAAGAAATTAACCGCAAAGGGGGAGAATCCAACAAAAAGAAAAAGTCATGACAATGGTAAGTCAATAGGTTGCAGTTATAACCATCAATGTTAATGGTCTCAATTCACCAATCAAAAGAAATAGACTGGCAGAATGGGTCAAGAAGCAAGAACCAACAGTATGCTGTGTACAAGAAACAGACTTCATTCAAAAAGAAATTAATAGACTGAAAGTTAAAGGGTGGAAAACAATACTCCATGTGACAGGAGTAGCTATCCTCTTTGCTGACCAAGTGGATTTCAAACGAACACTGATTAAGAGAGACAAAGAAGGACACTATATCCTTTTAAAGGGAACAATCCAAGAGGAAGAGATGACAATCATAAACATATATGCACCAAACACTAGTGCACTCAACTATATAAAACAAATACTAACAGACATGAAAAATCATGTAAGCATTAATACAATAGAAGGAGGGGACCTCAATACCCCACTGTCACAAATAGATAGATCAACTAGACAAAAAATAAACAACAAAATACTAGAACTCAATCGAACTCTTGAACAACTGAACTTAACAGATGTTTACAGAGTGTTCCACCCCACCAAAATCAAGAGTGTTCCACCCCACCAAATCAGAATACACGTTCTTTGAAGCTGCAAACGGGTTGTTCTCCAAAATAGACCACATACTCACGCATAGAACATGTTTAAGTGCCAAGGAATTGAAGTTATTCCCCTGTATATTATCAGACCATAGTGCAATGAACTTGGAGATCAATAACAAAAGAAACCACAAGAATCTCATAAACACATGGAAATTCAACAACACACTTCTGAATAACCAATGGGTCAGAGGAAATTCAAGAAGAAATCACAGTTCCTACAATTGAATGACAATGCCAATACAACATATCAGTATCTATGGGACACAATGAAAGCAGTCTTATGAGGGGAATTCATAGCAGTGAATACTCATATTAGGATAATAGAGCGAGCCCAATTAAACAACTTAATGTGAACCTCTAAGCTTCAAGAAAAAGAAGACCAGAACAAACCCAAAGCTCATACAAGGGAGGAAATTATAAAGATCAGAGCAGAAATCAATTCAATGGAGACTAAGAGAATGATACAAAAAAAAAAAATCAATGAAGCAGAGTTGGTTCTTCGAAAGAATAAACAAAATTGACAAACCCTTAGGCAACTTTATCGGAAAAAGGAAAGAAAAGGCCCAAATTCATGCAATTAGAAATAAAAAGGATGAAATTACAACAGACCTAGCAGAAATCCACAGGATCATCAATACCTACTTCAAGAACCTATATGCCAAAAAGATGGCAAACACAGAAGAAAAGGACAGATTCCTAAATATGTATGAATTACCAAAGTTGAATGAAGATGACCTAAAAATTCTAAACAACCCAATATCAACCAATGAAATTGAAAACGTAATTAAAAACTCACCAACTAAGAAAAGCCCAGGTCCTGATGGCTTCACTGCTGAATTCTACAAGACATTTAGAGAGGAACTACTGCCACTACTGTTTAAACTCTTTAATGAAATTGAAAGGGAAGCAATACTCCCAAATTCATTCCTAGAAGCAAGCATCACCTTGATCCCCAAAGCACAGAAAGACCCAACTGAAAAAGAGAACTATAGGCCAATCTCACTAATGAACATACATGCAAAAATCCTTAATAAGATACTGGCAAATAGAATGCAGAAGATCATCAAGATCATACACCCTGACCAAGTGGGATTCATCCCAAGGATGCAGGGATGGTTCAACATACACAAATCAATAAATGTAATACACTATATTAATAGAGCCAAGGACAAAAACCATTATGATTGTCTCAATAGATGCAGAAAAAACATTTGACAAAATCCAACACGCATTTATGATAAAAACCCTACAAAAAATTAGAACAGATGGTCTCTACCTCAATCTGATAAAAGCCATCTATGAAAAACCAACAGCCAATATCATACTAAATGGTCAAAAACTGAAATCCTTCACACTAAAATCAGGAACAAGACAAGGATGTCCACTATCACCACTCCTGTTCAATACAGTCTTGCAAACATTAGCCACAGCAATTAGACAAAAGAAAGAAATAAAAGAAATAAAGATAGGAAACAAAGAAGTCAAAATGTCATTATTTGCAGATGACATGATACTTTATATAGAAGACCCGAAGAACTCCACCAAAAGTCTTCTACACTTAATAACCAAATTCAGTTAAGTAGCTGGATACTAGGTCAACATACAAAAATCAATAGCTTTCCTGTACAAGAACAATAGACTGAGAGAGAAATAGGGCAAATAATTCCTTTCACAATAGCATCCAAAAGCTGAAATATCTAGGAATCAAGCTAATGAAAGAAATCAAAGACCTCTTTTCTGAAAACTATAGCACTCTGAAAAGAGAGATTGAGGATGATATCAGAAATTGGAAAGACATTCCTTGCTCCTGGGTAGGAAGAATCAACATAGTGAAAATGGCCACACTTCCAAAACTGCTATATAGATTCAATGCAATCCCAATTGAAATCCCACCACCATACTTCATGGAACTTGAGAAAACAATCGAAAAATTCACTTGGAACAAGAACAGACCCAGAATAGCAAAAGCAATTCTAGGTAACAGAGACATGGCAGGGGGTATCACAATCCCCAACCTGCAACTATACTACAAAGCTACTGTGACAAAAACAGCATGGTACTGGCAAAGAAACAGACCTGAGGACCAGTGGAACAGATTAGAAGATGCAGAAACAACTCCAGACACACTCAGCCATCTCATCTTTGATGAAGGAGCCAAACACCTCCACTGGAGGAAAGATAGCCTCTTTAATAAATGGTGCTGGAAAAATTGGGTTTCAACTTGCCAAAGATTAAAACTAGATCTATATCTCTCGCCATGCACTAAACTATAATCAAAATGGATTAAAGATCGAAATATTAAAATAGAAACACTGAACCAGTTTTAACAGAGGTTAGGTAGAACTCTTGAAGACATTGGTGTAGGAAAAGATTTTATGAACAAAACCTCAGTTGCCTGTGAACTAGCACAAACAATCAACAAGTGAGACCTCTTCTTATCAAAAAGCTTCTGCACAGCAAGAAGAAACCACCAACAGTGTGAAGAGACAACCCACAATGTGGGAAAAAATTTCACCTGCTGCTCCTCAGACAAAGGTCTACTATCTCATATAAAGAACTTTAAAAATTCAGACCTCCCAAATTTAAAGACCCAATCCAAAAATGGGCATCTGAAATGAACAGACATTTCTCACACAAAGAAGTAGAAATAGCAAATAAACACATGAAAAAATGTCCAACATCACTGGTCACTGGAGAGATGCAAATGAAAACCACACTGAGATTCCACCTCACCCCACAAAGAATGGCTGCTATCATGAAATCAACCAATCAGAAATGCTGGTGGGGCTGTTGGGAAAGAGGAACCCTGCCCCACTGCTGGTAGGAGTGTAGAATGGTGCAACCACCGTGGAAATCAGTATGGAGGTACCTCAAAGAACTCACACTGGAAGTCCCATTTGACCCAGCTATTCCCCTGCTGGGGATCTTCCCCAAAGAATTAAAAGAATAATACCACAGTGACATATGTGCACCCATGTTCATAGCAGCAGTCTGTAATAGCTAAAGCTTGAAAACAGCCCAATTGCTCATCAACTGGAAACTTGACAAAGAAAATGTGGGTTTTTTAAAATAAAATGGAGTACTACTCAGCCATACAAAATGAGAAATTAGAGACATTTATAGCTAAATGGATGCACATTGAGGTGATACTCTTAAGTGAAATAAACAGGACACACAAGCGTAAATACCGAATAGTTTCTCTAGTGTGAGAAACTGAAAGTGTAAATAAGGACTAAAAGGTATAATAGATAATGTGAAATAGGAAGAAAAGGGGTAAAGGGGAAGGGGAAGAGGGAGGGGTAGGGGAAAGGAAAGAAGGGAATGGAATTATTATGAGAAAATGGAAAAATGGAAACAAAATCTTTGTAAATAGGGAGGGATGGAGGGGTTGAAGGGAGGCCAGGGGAAGGGGGAAAAATAAGAACCAAGAGAGATTATGTAAAGGTGTAAATTTCCAATGATGAATGTGTCATTATATTGTATACCTAAAATGTACCAATAAAATTAATTTTAAAAAAATATGTACAGCAAGCTATGAGGTGCTTAAACTCAAACAGATGTATTTAGCTTCAGGATAAAGAAATTCCTAATCAAAAGGCAGTAACATCTTGTTAATCAATGGAAGTTAAGAGAATCTCCTTTTCAGATAGGCATAGTGGCACATGCCTATAATCCCTGCACCTCCAGGAGCCTGTGGCAGGCGAATCAAAAGTTTGAGCCTAACCTGGGCAACACAGCAATTTAGAGAGATCCTGTCTCAAAATAAAAAATTAAAAAGGGCCAGGGATGAAGTTGAAAGCCACATGAAGACAATATGTAAACATTTAGGGAACATTTATAGAGGAAAAACCTTCTCATCTTTTAGATTATTTTTATTAAGCCTTTGAGTTTTAAGAAGACCTAGGTGTTTTATAACTGATCAATTTTTACCTATTTGAGATAATCTTTACCTTTCTTTGCATATTTTTTTTTGGTACCGGGGATCCAACTCAGGACCTTGTGTTTGTGAGGCAAGTGGCAGCACCACTGAGCTAAATCCCCAGCCCTGAATATTATTTTTTAAAGTGTTTCTGTTTTATTTTGTTTATACCTTTAGGAAAATTTTAAGATTTTATGTGCTAGGAAAGGTCGTTTCCTCAGTCTCCTTCAGTACATTAATAAACTGCTCTCTGGGCTGGTCAGAAAAGAAGAAAGTAACATCCACGGAGGGCTTACTATTTACCACTGCTATGCTGCGTGGTATCCAATGTTCTTAGGATTCCTAAAACTATGTGGAAAATCACTATCTTATGCAGAAAATAAGGGCAGAGAGGTAAAATACTTAAACAAAATTCACACAAAATGAGTTATGCAGTAAAACAGAAAACAAATCCACAGCCCCAATTGTGTTCCCAGTCCCAAATAATGGTAACTGATTGAGTACCTAGGGATAGCTGGGAAGTTTGTATTTTTTTCACTATTGTCTAGAAAAAGCAATTTACAGAAATGTTTCATTGCATACCCATATGGAGATTTTCTAACTCTATCATAGCCTCTTTCTCCCATCTAATAAAAGGGGAAAACAGATATGTGTTCTAACAGTTTTTAGGGGAGCTAACTAAAATTCTAGAGTAGTAGATGTTAACCATTTTCTTCCCAGTAGCATATATCCTCAGGAGTATTCCTAAGTACATAAACAATTCACTTTCCAGGATAGCATATTCAAAAGTAAATGAATCAGTAATGTTATTATAGAGGTAGTCACCTTAATTTTTTAAGTAACTACTGCTTACTTTATTTTAAATTATATTAAACATATCTTACAACTGAGTACAAAACCCTGTTATTCTGCCAAACAGAAGGTAGGCCAAATCTAGCCATCACTCATTTTATAAATCTCACTGGAATATAGACTAAATCATTCACAGTTCGCTATGGCTGCTTCGTGAAGCACAGTTAAGTCAGAGATTATATGGCCCCAAAACTCAAAATTATTTACTATCTGGTCCTTCATTTATTAAAAAAAAAGCTTGCTAACAACTGTTTTTAGACTGGTGATCTATTCAGTCAAAGCTTTATCTGTACCTAGATGCTAATATACAAAATAGGTTAGGTATCTTCAAAAACCTGTAAAAGCAATTTTTGTACTTACGTTTCTGAGCACTCCCTGGATTTTCCTATATCATTTAAACATACCTTATTGTTATTTCTCCTGTAGTCTTCAAGTAACTAAAAACGTATCTATACCCAGCACCCCTGCTATAACCCTACTGCCTAGTATGGTGCTTGCTTAGGACACAAACATTCAACAGAAATCTATTGAGAAAACATCTAAAAATAGGCATATGATTAATTGTATGAATGTCTGAAAATAAGCACAGGATTTAAGATAACTGGTCAAAAGCCTGTAATCCCAGTACTCTGGGAGGATGAAGCAAAAGAATCACAAGTTTAGGCGCAGCCTAGTCAAGTCAGTGACTTAATGAAACAAGATCTAAAAAGAAAAAAAAATTTTTAAAGGGTTAAAGATATAACTCAGTGAGAAGGCCCTGGGTTCAATATCCAGTACCTTTCCCCAAAAAAAGATAATTGCTCAAGTGTAAAAAAGAGATTCAGACATGTAAAAATTTATCGTGCATTTGTTTTCTGCAACAGTGAAATACTTAACAGCTTGTTATAAATGCAAAACTTCAGGCCTCATCAAAGGCTTAAAATTGAATTTTAACAAGATCCCCAAATAACAATTTGAACAACAGTGCTACACATGATGTTTAATTACATCAAATTCATTAATTTGATTCCTAATATGAGCCAGGGCACTTTGCATCCAGGAAAAAGAGTTCTATGACTTCATCCTTACTTTATAAAGCAAAATAGCTTTATAAAACAAAATAGAGACCTATTTTGACAACTTTAATAAAGGCAACATTCTGTTTGCTTTTGTCTATGAAGTTTTTGTTTTTATTTGGGAGACAGAGAGACAATGTACCTTCCAAATACTAAAAAAATCTGGCCAAATTGGGGGCAAAGGAGAATTGTTCAAGCAGTTTGCCTTTACCAAAGGAATATGACCACAGAATATCCATCCCAATTTAAATAATTATGGCATATGTAAATGCTTTTTTAAACTATGTGGATATTTATTTCTTTATCTTGTACAAATTTATGTTTGTTCATGAAAATTTCAAATACTATAGTCTTCAAAATGTGACAGCAAAATTTTGTGGGTCAATAACCTGACTTTTTGTTTTGTTTTAGTGGAGAAAGAAAAGGAAAGTGAGTTCTACTTCCTGCTATTTATTTTTGAAAGTGAAGGCTAAAAAAACCTCTAGAGCTATGAACTGCTCAGGCTAAAAACAATCTTTAAAAAGGTAGTTACTTTATGAATTTGGTACTTTTAAGTACTATTACTATCCCTCTTTTACAGAAAATGAACTAAAGCGCATGGAGAATTATATAATTTTTTAAAAAATCAAGTAAGTATATAACCCTAATCAGAATTAGTGTTATAATTATTCCACATTTAAACTACTGCACTAATTTAATAGAATTTCAGTCTATCTAAACTCTGAATTTGCAATTTTTTTCCCCTCCTGTCCACTCCACTAGCCTCTACAATCTAACAGGCTATAAAGTAACTTTGGGAAAACCACTTGACCTCTATGAGCCTTTATTGCACCCTTCTTCAAAGGGTGACTGTGAAGTAAGTGTAGTACCTGTTCAAAATTATACAGATTTTCAAATACAAGGGTTACATAAAGTCTACTCTAAAGGACTGACAAGTCACACTGAAGCATCTATTAAACAGGATTTCCGTGACATCAGTAGAACAGCAACAGGCCCAGACTTTAATTCCAGTGGGTAAGGGCTCCTACAAGACAAAAACCTATCAGTGGGCCAGGGTTTTAGCTCAGTGTTTCAGCCGCCTGCCTCGCAAGTGCAAGGTCCCGAGTTTGATCCCCGGTACCAAAAAAAAAAAAAAAAAACTTATCAGCATAGGTCACTGCTTACATGGAACCCAGAAAAATGACTCAGGTATTTCTATAGCAACATTACAGTTTAAAGAAGAAAAACCTAGCAAATTTCTGATTGGAAAAAAGACAAATATTTCTACAATGACTAACAGCTAAAACCACACAGCAAATTTCTGATGGCAAGAACTTCATATTAAATAATCATAAAAAAAGTCTAGTAGTAGAAATACAGATCAGGAGCTGTCTGGTCAGTTGGCCAGAAGAATGAACTCCAATGAGACTAAAAGAATGAAATGAAAAATGCACAATGATAAGCAGGGCATGGGAATACATGCCTATAATCCCAGCATTCTGAAGACTGAGGCAGGAGGATAGCAAATTGGAGTCCTGCCTAAGGAACATAGCAAGACCCTGACTTAAAATAAAAAGGGTTAGAGATGTAACTCAGTGTGAAGGCCCTGGGTTCAATTCCTACTACCACTAAAAAAAGGAAAAGGGTAGATAAAATTGTCCAAGATGAAAAAGTTGACACTGTGTGACAAAGGCTATATAGGCAAACAGGTACTCACACCTATTACTGAGGAATTTCTTTGGATACTCAGAATTATCAAAATTACAAGGACATTTACTAAGTAGCTCTACTTCTGGGGACTTATAAGTGAAATGATATACAAATTTAGTTTCTTGCAGCACTGTCTGTAAACATAAAAGTTTTGTAAACATTCATTAACATGGAATTAGTTACATAAATTACGGTACAATATCACTAAGCTTTATGTACCAATCTGGAATATTCTTATATAAAAGGTACAAAACAAACTCACTAGCTACCTCCCAGGAAAACCAGGCAGCTAGGGACAGGAGTTAGACCAGTATTCTTCATGGAATATTCTTTAGAATTTCATATACTGATTAATGCATTACCTATTAAGAATATCTTTAACTTTTAAAAGCTAACAACTTTTAACAAGAAACACTACCTTGAAGAAGCAACAAATGGTACTTTCAACTAAGGTATCAAACATCACTAGAAAACATCTGAAGCCCTTTTTCCCTTTAACCTGTAGAAACTTATAAATGTTAAGGGGATTTACTGTTCAGCTTCTAATTTATTAAGAGTTAAGCGATATTTTTTTTAAAAATCAATTTAATTTTTATCATTAGAAATTTAAACCTGACAGTTTCAATTTGAAAAACATGTTCTGATCATCTGATAAAGTGCCAGGAGCTGCATACATAAATAACACATATGATTTGATAAATAGTTTAACAGATATATGTAACAAACACTAAAGAAACACTCGACCTTTTAGATGCTTGTCATTTTCATAAACTACAGTCATTTTCAAGAGGCAGCTTGATATGGCTGAAGAAGTATTAGATTTGAAGGACCTGCTCTAGATCCACTTACTCCCTTAACTGTTTAATTTTGTGTAAGTAAAACTTGGTCATCACAGCATCTGGTTTTATCTACTGTCTTAGTTACTTTCTCATCACTGAGACACAATGCCTGATACCCGAAAGTAAAGTAGTTTACTTTGGCTCACAGTTTGCAGAGGTTTCAGTCCATAGTATGCTGAACTCAACACAAGATGGCATGGCAGAGAAGGCTTGCTTATGGGAGGGCAGACAAGAAGCAGAGAGTGATCAGAGGAAGAGGGAGACAGACCCTTTCCCAGCCACACCCCCAGTGACCCACCTCCTCCAACCAGGCTTCACCTCCCAGATCACATTTAGCTATAATCTCATCAGTGAACTAATCCACTGCTGAGTATCATGCCCCCATGATCCAATCACCTTCCAGAAGCCCCACCTACGAGAGCACAAGGCTTTGGGGGCACATCTAGATACAAACCATAACACCTACCTTATTATAGAATTATTATAGCAAAATGAAATACATGTGAAAGAAAAATTCTTTATAATTTAAAATACTTCAAAAACATGACATTACCACCCACATGAAGTTTTAGGGGAAATTATTTTACTTCCCCTCTTCATTCTCCTCCAGGTTTGTTCTACTTAGCTGATGTCATCAGCACAAAACTAGATTTATATCATCTTTTTTCAAAGTTCACAGATAAAGTGTATAAAACACATATAAAGCATTCAAGGAAAGTAAAAGGTAAGTTTTTACTGAACATTATATATAATGACCCAAACTCCCAAAAGCTGGTATTTAACAGCAAACTAATAGTTAGCACTTGCACTAAACATTAACCAATGCCTTTTTACTCTTGCAGGAGGGTTAATGAGAGAAACAGTAGCAGCAACACTTGACTGGGGCTACAGAGTGACAGCAGTTGTGGCTGGTACGCTGGTTGTCCATAAGTCTTAAGTGACATCCTTTCTCAGTATTTGAAGTATAAAGATGTTTGTTTCAAATCTTGGTCTAGTCTTATGCAATGAGAAAATGTGTTCTTTGCCCTGATGAATAATTTTCAGATAAAACTAGTCTTTTTTCTGCTTTAAAAAGTAAAGTAAATGTATCCTGCTGGCTTGAAGGTTACCCTATCACATCTCAACCATCAACTCAAGGGAAGTGTGATGTCAAGTATAAAACCTACTTTAAAAATACAAAGAATATTAAATGCAGTGTTTGATGGGGAAAGTGAAAATAGATCTACAAGTTAGATGTACAATTTTTTAAAAATTTATATCCCATTATACATTTACTATGTGCCTACACTGTTTTGCTTCTAAGCCTTTGTACATGCTGTTCCCTCTGCAGGAACCACTCTTTCCCACCATACCCATCTACTTCCCCATTTCACTAACCTCTCACACATGATTTCCTCTAAGACTTCTCTGACCCTCCCCACCCCAGTTTCCACAATACAGTTGCAGCCCATCAGAGCACTGTATCAGTCCATGTGTTAATCACAAAGACTGTAGCTCCTTTACCCAGGACAAAATTATTGTTCTGGCACCTGGGAGGTGTTCAATAAATATCTGCAAAGCAACCAGACACTGTGCTAGAGATGTGGATACAGAGATAAAAAATAAGATCCTAAATTCATTAATAGGAATAGGCTAAAAACAATGCAAAAAGGGCCATGATGGAGGTGTGTACAGGCTACCAGGGGCATGAAGAGAGCTAACAGAGCAGGTTGAATGACAGTGAGAGACTGGAACACAAGGACATGACTAATGTAACTCTGCAAGGTTCAAAAATAGCCAATAAATGGCTGGCAATTTAGCTCAGTGGTTCTACCACCTGCCTCACAAGCGCCAAGGTCCAGAGTTCGACCCCCAGTACAAAAAAAAATAGCCAATAAAAAAAGAGAGAAGTGATGATCATTCCAGATAGAAGAAAAATACAAAGATAAATCTAAAGAACTGCAAGGAGTTTGTCTGATATAGAGCAAAATAGTCCTCAAACTTTAGGGTGTATCGGAATCCTCATTAACACATAGCCTGCAAGGGTCCAACCCTAGCTTCTGAATCAGTAGGCTGGAACTCTGGCTCAAGAATTTATATTTTAATTGCTTCTCGGCCTTTTGGCTAAGATCAAGTGAAGAACTTGTATTTCAAGGAAAAAAAAAAAGAATTTTTGTTTCAGCCCTAACATGGTGGTACACTAGTAATCCTACCTCTGGGGAGGCTGAGGCAGGATCTCAAGCTCGAGGCCAGCTTGGGCTACAAAGTGAGTTCAAGACCAGCCTGGACTACACAGGGAGACTGTATCAAAACAAAACAAAAACAAAATTTGCATTTCAAGCAAGTTTCCAGGGCATACTACTGCCAGTACACAGATGGTACATGAAGAAGTAGCATAAGTCTGGAGCAACTGAGAGAGAAGGCCACAAATCATATATACTACACCACAGAATTTGGCACTGAAAGATGTTAAGCAGAGGAGTAAGCTTAATTTTAGAAAGACAGCAATAATATCTAATATTTATTATTTATTTAACTTTTTCACTATTCTAAGGATTTTATACAATTTTATACAATCTATACTGTCTAGTATAGTACCTACTGGCCATATGTGGTTACTTCAATTGAATTACAATTGAAACTAAAAGTGCAATTCTTCAGTCAAATAACCACGTCTCAAGAGCTCAATAGCTACATTTTGGATATGGCTACCATAAAGGTGTTCACTGATACAGGATACAGTGGTTCTTTGGTTCACAAACTCAATTCGCTTCACAATTCTGGTTACAAACTGAACTGGACAATAACCAAATCAAATTTTCCCATAAGGTCAACATTGAACCTAATCACGGAATTTGATTCGGTTCTTGTCCCTCTTGGTTTGTGACCAGAATCATGGAAAGAATCATGTTTTTGAACCGAGGTACCACTGCATTTCTATCATTGCACAAAGTTGTATTAGACAGTGCTGATGTATATTAACTCATCAAATCCTCACAACTTTGTTATGAGATAAGCACTGTATCAACCCTATTTTGTAGAAGAAAATGTGGCAAAGAAGGATTAAGCAAATTATCTAAAGTCATAAAGCAAGCAGTATAAACATGGCATACAAATTCAGGTGGTCTGATCCTTGAGCCTATGTTCTTAATCACTTCTAATATGATCATTCTTGGCAATAATCTGGACTGGAGAGAGATGACACTGGAAGAGAGAAAACTGCTAAGGTAGATCAAGAGAGCAAGGCCAAGGACCTACTCTAAGAGAGCAGTAGCTGGAATGGAAATGAGGTTAATTAACTGAGATGCTTAAAAAGTGTTGAGAAAGAAGATTGGGGGCAGACCAGAAGTAAATCCAAAAGACATACAAGTAAGGTGTGGAAAATAAGGCCAATTTCTTTTTTAAGCATTAGTCAATGGCAATGCCTCTTACTACAGGAAGAAAGCAGCAGAAGAAGTTTCAGCGAAGTGTCAAATTCCACCTAGTTCATCATGAATGTGAAGTGATGGAAATAAGGTACTACACATATGCAGTGGGATATAGAAGTTCAGAACTCAACAGTGAGGTCTGGAATTGTGACATCAGAATTAACAGTTTAGAGAAGAGAGGTCTAGAGATAACTCAGGAAGATGAAAGCTGTAAAAAAATTGGTGAAGAATAGAACCTTAAGGAAGATTTTAGCATATAAAGTACAGGCAAAAGATAAAATGCCAACACACTGAAAAGGAATTACCATAAAGATGAAAGGAGAAGGGAGAGAATTCTTAGGAAAGTCAAAGGAGAAAAGTCAACAAGTACAAAATGCTGCTGAGAGGCCAGGTAAAATAAGACTGAAAAACTGCCCACAAGAGCAGTTTCAAATTGTATTCTAGGGCCAAAAGCCAGACTGCAGCAGATCTGGAGTAAATACAATATAGCCTTTTTTCAAGAAGCTCAAACATGAAATTGATGGGCTTTAGAAAGAAGGATCAGAAGAGAGGGATTTTTTTTTGGGGGGGGGGGATTCTTTCTCTGATAAAAAGGACTTCTATATGCTCAGGGCTAAGAAATGAAAGAGAAAGATGGCAGAGTAGAAAGACGATGAACATTCCTGATGGAACAAGGTCCTTGAGGCAGGGAAATATCAAAGGCTTATCTGTGTTTACGTGTGGGATCCTACTCTTTCCTTCTGTTGAGAAGGCAGCAAGGGGGTAAACTTAAGCACAGATACACTAAGGTCAGCATGAGAAGAGTATAAATTGAATGATACACTCGGACAGATAGATTCCACTCTATGAAGGGTGTGGAAGTCCCTGGTACCAAAAAAAAAGAAAGAAAGAAAGTGAAAAAGATAAACAGGTTGGAGGAAATAGTGCATTGATTCAGGGAGATATAGAGATATAGAGAGATACCTCCTCATGCAGAGGGTAGAGCTGAGATTGAGGGTCAGGAATCTGTGAGTGGCACCCTACCACATGGTTGTACAATTTTCTCCAAAATGAAAAGCAGTCCTATATAAGAGCAGGAAGGGAAAGTAGTTGGCCGCATGTTACACATTCTTTAAAACACACACACACACACCCCTTACACCTGGAACCCACTGCTAAAGACTAATCTAACTGGGGCCGGGGATTTAGCTCAGTGGTTCTGCCACCTGCCTCATAAAACGGAAGGTCCCATTCAATCACCCGTACCAAAAAAAAAAAAAGACTGATCTAACTGGCTTGGTTATTTTTTAAAACACCTCAGTTAAAATGGATTTAGAGCCAAGAACCACTGCTTTAGAAAGAACAGGGATTTAGATTTATGTTACAAAATTAAAGAAAAACTAACTGCAAAGAAAAAAAGATTTAAGGCAGGAAAATGATGAAAGAGGATAAACACTCCATGAGATATTTAAATATGCCCTGAGTAGAAAAATTAGGAAACCACTTAAGTACAACGTCACACTAACACATATTACAATGTTTCCCAGAGTTCTTTCTATGACAAGTTCTAGAAAACTCTGGAGTTAAATGTCTCACTGTAGCCAAAGACTAAGAAAAAAAGAACCTACAAGCTGGAAGAATTGAAAACCAACACTTAGCAGCAGCTCTGTAGGTCAAGTGTGGTCCATGAGTCCCTGGAGGAAAAAGCAGCCTACAGTATAGGTCTGCTAATGCCCCTCCAACAGGGAATCCACCTCTCTGTACAAAAGGCAACAGAAGTCAACTGTCTTCTTTCTCAGACTTAAAATCTTTCACAAAAATTTTTTTTTCAGCTCCCAGATTTTCTTTCTACATCAGTTATTTTTTCCTTCATAAGTTGTACCAATAATCTTAAAAAACACCCAATTTTTTTACATAAAACTGTCTTAAATCTTATCCTTTATTTGGCGCTATTCTAATGAACTTGCTGTTTTATGACAAAGTAAAGTTATACAAAGATGAACTGCTAGTCAAAAAAATCAATAAAGACAATGATTTGTTGTCCGCTGCCTTCCCTATATACTTTAATAGCAGACACTACATATAAACAATGAGTGCTGGACTACACACTGTTGGTCTACTCAAACTTAATACCTTTGATAAAAAATACTTCATTAGTTAATACAAAGGCTTGTACTTTGCCACCTCTATCTCAGTCTCAAAAATTTTAAAGTCTAACCAATTATCCAATCACTAGGAGGTGTTGCAGACCTACTGAAAAATCACACTTATTTCTAAGTGAACATTTTTTCAAAATTAGAGGAGCATTTTTTCTTCCAGCATTAAGGTAGCTCAAAGTGTTCTAATATTTAGCTAAAAACTTTCTAAATCCTCTAATTTGGACCATAAGAAAACAATCTCTTCAAAAACCAACAACAACAAAAAAAGTTGTTTCAACTCTCTACCAAGAATGTGTAAGATGCACAGCAATTTTCAAATTCTTAAACAAGCTGATTACACAATTATGGTTTATAATTCTCCAGACAAGGGTTATATTCTTTCGTTTCCATTGAAGGAGAGAGTTCTACACTACTTGATACTCACTGCTCTCTAAAAGACTAAAAGCAGTAATAGAAAAATGAAAAA
The DNA here is from genome assembly GCF_053883595.1 of Heterocephalus glaber. Lineage (NCBI taxonomy): Eukaryota > Metazoa > Chordata > Mammalia > Rodentia > Bathyergidae > Heterocephalus > Heterocephalus glaber. Next base: position 44,204,748 of record NW_028258308.1, read on the forward strand.
AGCACAGTACCAAGAAAGGCCTGACCAATTCTCCTAAATGTTACTAACTTGCTGTGTGACATTAGACTGTACACATCTCTTTGGCTCAGTCTTCATATGTGGAAATAATATTACAGTCACTATGATCCAAGACTGCCACTGACTCAAAATTCTACAAAAGCCAAAAGATTCAATTCTAACAATTTATCTATACTTTGTAAGCATAACATAATTCAACTATAAACATCAACATCCATCAACACTACAACCTAATTTACTTTATCTTAGCTGCGGTTTTTTTCTCCCATTGCTCGGAGTTACACAATATTTTGACCCAGAAGAGCATTCTACACATCTAAATGCCACATTAACTGCACTCTATGCTTACTTTCAACCCTTAACGAAACAGTACCATACTACACAGTTTCTTCACCTATATCCTAAAGGAGCTGAAGGTCATTCTTTGACCTTGACTTTAGAGGCTTATGTACATGGCTAAGGAAAGCCATCTGTTGAGAACTATGACTTTCCTGTCAAAAAAGAAAAACCAAAAGGAACAGCCTTCATTTTCTTGGGAACCAGATGCTACTGAATGAGTCTTAATCCTGCTCCAGCTGGGCCAAGCAGAAAGTAAAGCTGGTCTAGTTCATCTGCTCAGATCCTTTGTGAAATAACTCCACTTGGGCAGCCAACTGGTAAACAATTTTACCAGAATGAAACACTTAATAATTCCTATACATAACACACATTTGTTTCTTTAAAGAATATGAAAAGTACTCATTGCTGTAATTTAAACTCTACAGTTCAGTAGGAGAAAATTCTTTAATTCTACTTTAATCAGCAAACTTGGCACCTAGATTCAATCTTCTCTATAGCAAAGAACAAAGTCAATGTAGAAATACATTTTCTCCAAAATATTACATAAAAAGAGAAAAAAACTAAATGCTTGTTAAGGAGATCAACCTCAATAGGCCTGAATGACAATTTCCCTGGATTCCTTAAACTGTTCCTGTTATGTATTTGCTTTCACAGTACTCAAGGGAAGTGTCAAATAAAAAAGTACTGGCCATGGACTGGGGATATAGCACAGTGGCACTGCACCTGCCTCACAAATGCAAGGTCCTGAGTTCGATCCCCAGTACAAAAAAAAAATGGCCAATATACTGATGATGAACTCATAAAAATCAGGCAGCAAGGATAAGAAAAAATTTTATGGATTTTGCATTTTATATTCAATTTTAATTTGGTTTTAAATGAGATGCCATAATGAAAACTTACATTAAACACTACTAAGGAACTATTATATAAATATTATAATATACCTATAAAACTTAACCTTGTAGAGTTCTTTTTTTTTTTTGTACTGGGGATTGAACTCAGGACCAACCTTGTAGAGTTCTTTTGAGCCTTTAATAAGAAAGTAGATTTTTAAGCACTTAGAACAATACCCAACACATCATTAGCCCTTACCAGACATTAACTATTTATAGGTTCCTATAAGCAACTGTTTATATTCCCTAAGTCTTTAGATTAGGGCAAAGAAAAAAAAACAGGCCAAGATGACTAGGTCCTGCAGATTTCTATTTCTGAAGCAATTTGTGAGATCTGATGTCCTAATTTCTTCCTTTTATTTCATGAATTTATTAAAAGATAGAAAAGAGTTAAGTGCAATACACTAGATTATATTTAAACAAATACAGTTTAAACAAATCTTGTACTAAAAACATATTTCTGGGGCCAGGGATTTAGCTCAGTGGTTCCGCCACCTCCTTTGCAAGCAGAAGGACCCGAGTTCGATTCCTGATACCAAAACACAAAAAACAAAACAAAACATATTTCTATCTATTTTTAAATTTAAGCTGTTTTTTTCTAAGAACAAGTCTGCTGAGACAAAGTCAATTCCTAATCATATTTACAATTACTCTACTGCAGGGATTTGGTATATATATATATATATATATATATATATATATATATATATTTTTTTTTTTTTTTGTACTGGATATTGAACTTGGGACCTTGCACTTGCAAGGCAAGCGCCAGAACCACTGAGCTACATCCCTGGCCTAGTGATATATTTTTATGGAGCCACCAAAAAAACAGTATAAACAGTGATGTAGGATGTAGTATGGTATTCAAAGTTAAATATATACACATGTGTAAATACCAAATAGTTTCTCTAGTATGAGAAAACTGAAAGTGTAAACAAGGACTAAAAAGTGTAATAGATAATGTGAAATAGGAAGAAAAAGGGGCAAAGGGGAAGGGGAAGTGGGAGGGGTAGGGGAAAGGAAAGATGGGAATGGAATTAATATGAGAAAATGGAAAAATGGAAACAAAGTCTTTGTAAATAGGGAGGGATGGAAGGGTTGAAGGGAGGGCAGGAGAAGGGAGAAAAATAAGAACCAAGAGAGATTATGTAAAGGTGCAAATTTCCAATGATGAATGTCATTATACCGTATACCTAAAATGTACCAATAAAATAAAATTTAAAATATATATATATATATCATGTATTATTAAAAAAATGAGATCAGTTTCAAACTTGATAATCACATTTTTTGTAGTATTTTTTGTTTTCAGAAGTTTTTTTTAAGTGAACAATAATTCTGTAGAGCAATCCACACATACTTAATAGCAAAACAACTACCATTCCTTGCCTTACTAATAAAGTAACATAACAGGATATCTGAAATTGAAATTACAAAACTTCCATTTATAAACAATTTTCTTATATAATATCACTATTCTAACATTAAAAATGAAGCGATTTTATTATAAAGGCCATTTCCAAATAGCTAAGTCAAAACTATCATTTTTACTCTCAATAACTTGCAAACATATCCCATTCTAATCAGTATCTCTGCCTTAAAAATCTAAGTTCCTCATTGTGGCACATGCCTATAATCCCAGCACTCAGGAAGGTGAGGCAGGAGGATCGCCACAAGTTCAAGGGCAGCCTGGGCTATGTAGTGAGTTCAGAAGTACATAGCAAGACCCTGTCTCAACCCAAAATCTAAATTCCTGTCAAAATTTCACTTAACTCTGAATTTAAAATACAAATTCCATAAAATTAAATAGTCTCTACTAAAAGATTACTGTATTAACGTGTAATTTGGAGTAAAAGACAAAAGATTCATCACTCAATCTTTCTGCTTCAAGTTACCTAACTCTATAATAACCTGAATAACATTAACAATATCTCCTCTTCTCTTTCTAACAGAATATTTCAGTAAATTATAACTCTATTCTAAAATACTACTCCAAAGAATAACATTTTAATGATTTAGATGATTAACACAAAAAAGCATACTTTTCAGGGTTAGTAATATGAAATATAAGCTACATATATTCAAGTAAATTATTGTGAATGCATAAAATGAACCCAGAAATTTGAATCAAGGTGAATATTCCTGGAAAGAATATAAATTCTTCTAAGAAAATGGACCATCACAATCTCAATATTAAGCTTCACCAAGAGACAGCTAATTATTTCTCAAAGATTAACCATCACTAATTGGTATTTTTAAATGACTTATTAAAAAGGGTTCCCCAAATTTGTATTTTGTACAGTACAATATCTCTATTCTGTCTGCCTTAATGCCCCACAAGATGAAAATCTTAAATGCACTGTTTTCCGTAGGCATTCAAATGTTTGCCGAGTAAACAATAAGTGAAATAAATGAACAAATCATTTTACATTTATATCTACATTTCAAAAAGAAAGCAATTTGAAGATGGGTGTAGGGGTACCTGCCAGTAACCACAGTACTCAGGAGCCTGAGGCAGGAGGATTGTGAGAGCTCAAGGCCAGCCTGGGCTACCTAAGGGAGCCAAGGTCAATTAGGGTTTCATACAAGACACTGTTTTAAAAAACAAAAGCAAAGAAAGCAAACAATTTATAACTTATAGCTCTCCTCCTCACCTACATCCCACAATTCAAAGAAGGCAACATTTTGCTTTCTGCTAATTAAAGTACCTTATTATCAATCCCTAAACTGCAAATCAGAAAACTTTACTGACAACTAAAACAAAAATTAGTAAGTATAGAAGGGTTGTGTTTTTTTTGGCGGGGGGGGGGGGGGGGGGGGGGGTACTGTGAATTGAACCCAGGGCCTACGCACTGATCTGTATATCACCTCTTTTTTAGTATTTTAGTTTGAAAAAGGGTCTCGCTAGATTACTAAATTGCAGAGGCTGGGCTCAAATTTGGGAACCTCCAGCCTCAGTCTCCTAGATTACAGGTGTGCACAACTGGGACTGGACATAGAAATTCAAGAAAAAGAAAAAAAACAGAATTAGGAAATGTGTTATGAAGTTAAGCACCAAGGACATTCACAACTCTGTACCTGAGTGTAGTTATAAGCATTGTACTTTACAACTCCCAAGAGGCGATCAGTATAGGTATAACAGACTGTGGAGCTATTACGGCGGAGGTTCAAATCCTAGCTCTGCTAGGATGTCCTAGTGTGACTCAGGCAAGTTAGTGAACCTCTTATGTCTTAGTTTCTTCACCTACAAAATAATAGTACCTACACTTCATTGTTGGTTCACATCAATGTTACTTATATGAGGATTAAGTGAGTTAAGAAATGTACAAGTCTCCTATTATCCATTGTTTTACAGTCTGCAGTTTCAGTTATCTCACCATCAACCACAATACAAAAATATTAAATGAAAAATTCCAAAAGTAAACAATATATAAATTTTAAATAATTTCTACTATAGTGTATTATTATAATTATTCTACTTGATTATAAACTATTATTATTAATCTTTTACTATACCTAATTTATAACTCAGATGTTATCAGAGGCATTTTATTTCTAAAACATACTACAGTATATTTAAATGCTCCTCCAGTTACAAGATGATTACTTCCAGATGAACCCATGGTGAATTTAAATATCACAAATTAAAAATGCATTTAATATACCTATCCTACTGAACATGTTACGCTGGCATCACACTGCACTTCAGAGCATTGGTGTTTTCCCATGTGATCACTTGGCTAAATGGGAGCTGGAACTTACTGCCGCTGCCCAACTTCAAAAGAGTCCACAGCCCAAGAAAAGATCAAAATTCAAAATCCAAAGTAAATTTCCACTGAATACAGAGTGCTTTCATTATAACATAAAAGTAGAAAAATCCAGCCAGAGATGGTGGCACAGACCTGCTGCAATCCCAGCATTCTGGGAGGCCAAGACAGGAGGATCACAAGTTCAAGACCAGCCAGTTAACTTAACTTTTATCTCAAAAAAAAAAAAACCAAACCAAACAAAAAAGAATTTAAAAAAGGCTCAGACTATAGATCAGTGGGAAGGCCCTAAATGCAATCTCCAGTACAAAAAAAGAAAAAGAAAAAGTCTAAATCAAACTGTAGTAAGTCAGGACCCATCTGTATAGGTTTTAGTACTGCCTTCAGTCTAAAGAATCTTCTGAGGGTCTTTAAATCTATCCCTAGTGGATACAGGGGTCAACTGTATAGAGCCCTGAAGTGATACCTGGCCCATAGAAAACATTTATTAAGTAAATAAGCTCACCATAAATCACCACACACTAAAGCTAGCTTAGAAATTTCCCTTATAACATGGATAAAACTTTTAAATCATGGTATCCCATGGATTCTATTTTTCAATGTGAAAATAACACACTAAACTTCAAGTGATTTCACAGTAAAATTAAAAATATTCCTACAATAATCTCTCCAAAAGAACAAAAGCTACTTTTTACTTGGCAGCTGAAAATCTAAAGTTTCTTCCAAAGGTTAATAGCACAAAATAAATAGGACTGATTCAGTAAAAACTGAAGAGAAACTGGCTCTGGTCCTTCCACATACAGCAAGCAGTCCTTGAAGTTCATCTCTTACTCTACAGCTGCCTAGACCAACAGACATATGAGTATTAGCATCCCAGAGAAGATAAAGCCTCCTCAGTTCCAAGCAATGTGTGGCCCACAGTAGGGGCTCCAAACTATTTGCTGAGCTAATTAAAGCATAAAAGTGAAACTACTTTTGGCTACAGCTTCCTTTTTTTATCACTGTCAAATACATTTTGGATACACATACATAAATTTTTTTTTCTTTTTTGAGATGATCTAGGTCCATAACAGCAAACCAATCAATTCTGGGTAAGAACTGATTGGGCAGTTTCAAGAGAGAGGGAAAAAAGTAGTTAAAATACAATGAAACATCAGACATATAATCTGTTCGGACGAAGAATAATTCTTCACCTTGGAGTTCACAGTATTATGATTCTGAATGTGGATTTTTCACCTTTGGGGAAGGTCACTCAGGAAATTCAGTACTGAAAATAAAGACTCCACCAAAAAATACAGAACAGGTCTCATCAACTCTTAATTTCATAGATACTATCACGAAAAGCAGTTTTCCAATGAGATTGGTACACAACAGCAGTCTACTCAAAAAAACTCAATCTTCTCAAATGTATACTCCACATTTAGTCACTTCGGTTAACTACACTACAAACAGAGCTCTGTAGCCAAACAAGTATTTGTAAAACCAAAGCCAGCTAGCAGATCTCTCCTGAATTAAACTTGCATTAGTGTAAATGTGCTGTTCTATGGCCTCAGCAAAGTCCTCTGCTCATTGCAAAGTAAGGTTAGATGGCCCTCAAAGCTCCAATCAAGGAAAAGTCCCAAGGCTCTAGGATTTGGACTTACCCTGTATTATACCCAAATTAATCACCTCTTAAAAGTATGCACAACTGACCTTTTATGTATAATTAATATGTGTTAAAACGTCTGGGGCTGGAGATGTACCTCAATAGGATATATGGTAATTCACATGTTTGAGACATTGGGTTCAACCCTCATCACCAAAAAAATAATAAAACTTCTAATTCTGCTAGGCATGGTGGCACATGTTTGTAATCCTTGTCCTCTAGGAGACTGAGGCAGGAGGATCATGAATTCAAACCAGTATGGACAACTTAGCAAGCCCCGTCTCAAAAAAGACAGGGTGGGGGTGGGTGTAAAAATTATTACAAAAGCAAATACCCAAGTGTTCCAACAAGAACTTATAATACCCAATTCATAGTGAAGGCACTAACTATAATCTAACCATGAATTATTTAGCTATAAAGGCGCCTGCCTCACAAGCGCAAGGTCCCAAGTTCGATCTCTGGTACCAAAAAGATTTTTTTAATTAAAAAATATATAATTAAATAAATAAAATATAAATTTCCTGTTTCCATTCAGTTAACCTGTGAGACTGATTATAGTTGTAGGAATCCAGTCATTTTATTTAACTTCAACCATATAATTAAAAAACAATTCTTAGGCTGAGGCAGGACTGCCACAAATTCACTGGGCTAAAGTGAGTTCAAGACCAGCCTGTGCCACATTATGAGACCCTGTCTCAAAAAAAAATTTTTTTTACAGATAAGTGTTCTTACAGTACTGAACTATGAAACAGCATTTTAGTTACTTGTCTACCCTGAATTTTTAATACACTCTAAAAATGCCCAAATACTATAGAATCATTTTCTGAATAAGATTCTCTATCAGTTCATGAGAATTAGTTTAAAGATAACTCAAGTTGAGTAGCCCTTATCCAAAATGCTTGGGACAGGAAGTACTTCAGATTTCATAGTTTTTTGGATTTTAGAGTATTTACATAGACTTTACCAGCTGAGCATCCCTAATCTGAAAGTCCAAAATCCAAAAATTCTCCAAAATCTGGAACTTGGAAGCATTGTAAATCATTAAGCTTCACAGAGCATTTGCCTGTACTCAAAAAAGATTCAGATTTGAGAACATTTTGGATTTTCAGATTAGAGATACTTAACTGTAACAACATGCTTTTATTCGAAAGTTCAGTGGAAAAACTGAACCCCTTAAAATAGATCTCTAAAAAGTTCAAAGAAAAATACTGTTAATTTTCAACTGTGATTTAAACAAAAATCTACAGGTAGCTATTCAGTGGGATATTAACTTCAATAAAATTAGATCAAATCTCAGATGTTTTTAAATATGCTCAATGTTAACTTTATAATCTCATCCTAGAAATAGCTTCCATGATCTTAGGTAAAAGAGAATGTGTCTCATTCGTGAGACTCTAATCTCATTCCTGTCTAATGATAACCTAAAGTGGGGCGGGACTGTTCTTAGTCATCTGCTGCTTTCAAAGTCAAGTCTCCACCTATCAGGCTGCTTATCAACTTCCAGCAGTAAGGTACCCTAAGAACCTTAAAACTTTAAAGTTGTATGTCACTTTTAGATTTTAATCTAATTATGTCCTTTTTCAATCTTAGCTTCAAATATTTCAAAGTACCAAAACAATCAGTATCTATGAAGTTCTCACAGTTGGAACTCATCAATAAGAAACCAGAAGAGATCACTCCACAAGTCCCAAACATAAACCTTAAACGTAACTTCTAGATAACTTCAAAGAAATATGAATCTATAGCACTCCACACTGTCAGCTCTATGAACACCAATGCATACACCCTTCTTACCTTGTCCTTTTCATGTGGAAGCAGTGAAACTGGAGGTAAACAGGAAAGAGACTCAGAACTCTCCTTCCCCTCAGCATTGGCTGCTTTAGTGTTGAGCCGATAGAGAGGTCCCTCTTTAAGGAGTCTGCCATGACTGATGGCACGTTTGATAGCCAATCGTAACTGCTGGTGAAAGCCAGAGGCAGCGCTGCCTCCAAATAATGCCGATACATCCTTCTGACCTTTCAAAAAGCGTTCAATACTTTTCAAAGTTGACCCACCAGGCTCTGCCAAGCCCTCAAATGCCCTTTTGATCAGTTTATTCCAATCTACATTTTGCTTATTATCCAATTTTCCATGGTTTCGAGGTTTAGGAAGTGCTATTCGCCCAGGATTATCAGGATCTTTATAGGAATTGAGACCTTTGTTTGAGACTTTTAAAATTGTTCCATCTTTAACACTCAACTCCAATTGTTCCAAAACAGTTTTACGATCCAAGCCATGAGATGAAGACACTGCATTGCATATCCTTTCTTCTGAAGGACGCTGTTTCTGCTTCTTCACTTTTTTGATGGCCTCCAAAATCCACTCAGTATACAGCGGGTTAGCGAGTTTTACCATGGTGAAGGATTCTGTATATCCATAGAGTCGTTATCCCTTATCCTGATGTTGAGTAAGTTTTACACCATGGAAAACAAGATTCTCGGAGGATGGAAACCAGTTAACCATAGCATACAAGTTTTCTGGCCTGAGTCCTTCCTCGTTTCACAAAATAGAATGCATCCCCACTTTTAATTTAGAAACCAAAACAACTGGTTATTTGAAGCCTTCAAACTTCCCCATAAAGTTTTCAATAGCACCACATATGGGTCTCTTCACAAAGTCGTAAGAAGTCCACAGATCTCATCCCCAGTGTCAGAATAGAAAATGTGCATCTTATGCCTGAAAAAGTAATTAAAACAATGTCAATCTTCTAGCAAAGCCCATTTTTAAAAATAAATTATAATTGAAACATCCTAGTCTTTTGAAGCAATCAAATAGCAATGTGTTTACTGAGCATTCCTAAGAGTTCTAATACACTTCTACCATTCCCAAACAAGAATGTATGTATGTAAACAATTATATGAAAAAGAAAAGATGACTAAAATACAACGAGGAAATACAATGAGATGGTCTATAAATGATCTTAAGCTAAAGCTACAACTAACCAGAGAGGTGCTGGCTATCCTGTACTCCAGAATCTGCGCTCACCAGTCTATGAATTGCACCGCTTCCTTGACATCTTCCCCAAGAAACTATTCAGCACTTCAACAGTATCTGGATTAGTAGAAAGAATCCTGCAATGAAAGTAAGAGTGAATCTTTCATCTTTCAAAATTCCAGACATTGAGAGTAGATGAAAAATTATCAACCCTTAAAAGAAATACAAATTCAAGTTTCACAGATCAACTTTATAATTTAAGTACAATATTACTTAAACTTTCCAAATGCAAATGAAAGTAACACTGGAAAAGCCGTGTAAAAGTGCTGAAAATAATCTGATTTCACTCAAATTTTTGAAAATGCACACTGTTAACTTCTAACCCAAACTAAGATATTAACATCCACATACTGGAGTACTGTCTGATTGTTTATAAGCAAACTATAGAGGAACTAGAAATAAGAAAGGCCAAGAATCACTGGGGTCAAATGCACATTTACATCAAATTTATAGTACAGAAAAAATTGTACTGGTTATTTGTGGGTGGGTCTAGAGAGAACTTAATCTGATAAAGATATAAATTCAAGACTGCAGTCACAAGATGAACATTAATGAATAAAACATACAAATACACTGCCTCTCTGGGTCAAAATCAATCAATATTCTTCCATACAAAATAATCTGACAGGTACACATTTTTTTAAATCACTAAAATATTGAATTCTGACCTAAAATAATTCATTTGCCTCCAAAACTAAGTTTAACTTACTTAAGTGATTTTTTTAAGAACTTCTGCTCTTATTCAGGGGAACATGTGAATTACATTATAAACAATGCTAGAAAAATTGCTCTGGTAGCAACTATTCTTAAAAATGACTTTGAGCCGGGGATTATAGCTCAGTGGTTCTGCCGCCTGCCTCGCAAGCGGAAGGTCCCGAGTTCGATCCCCGGTACAAAAAAAAAAAAAAAAAAAAAGACTTTAAAATTAAAAAGAAAGTTAATTGGCATTTGGAAAGAGTAGTATTGTTTACTATAACATGAAAGCAGAGGCTGAAACAAAACCATCTCAAACCTGAGCCAATATTTATCTCAAAACTAGATGACAAAAAAAGAAGCCCCCTGAGAGAGTTACGCTTCATTTCTCTAAGAGTCACCAGAGGCTGGAAAAGTTTTATTACTCCAAGAAAGTTCATTACACATTAACGATAAACCGAAAGAGAAGTTACAACCTGAGTTTAAGAAGTTGGCACGTCCTAAGTGATTAAGCTCACAGGTGAAAGAGCAGAAAAGAGAAAAAGAGAGAAAAGAAAAAGAATGACAGTCACTCGTTGTCTTTCCGGCCAGGATTTTCACCAATCGCCGGGACTGCGGAAAGTAACGCTCCGTAGACTTGAACCTAACTCTGAGAAAGTGCACCTGAGGCTAGAGAGCGCGCAATTGGCTTCCGACAGTCCTTCCCGGCCCCCTTTCCCCACCCCCAAACACGTCTTCGCGCTCTCTTTTTAAAGAGCTAGAAACTTTAAAAACTTGAAACGGCACAGGCGTGCAGCTTGCCAATGGGCTGCTTCGCCGCTTCCATCAGCTGGAAACAGAGCCCAAGGAGTAAGTTAACAATGCCATCACGTGGAGTTTAGAGCTGGATAGCCCTGAACCCAGCTCCCCGACCCGATCTCCGCACCGGCTGGCTCGCGGGACCGCGCGGGGCCTGACAGGTCCTGCAGCAGTGTCCCGGCGCCATACCCTCCCGGGGTGACAGTCCGACAGACTCTCTGCCACACGTGCTGCCTCCTCCGCACCACAACTCCGCCCGCCTGTCACCCCCACTCGGCGGTAGCCGGGCCAAGGCCAGAGAGCGCGCGCGGGGAGACGGCCGGGCGGTGGCGGGCGCGCCCCGAGGGACAGCGGGAGAGCGGGCGGCGCTGCCAGCCCGAGGCCCCGCGCTCCGCCGCTCCGCAGCTCCGGGCCAGGCCCGCCCGCCCGCTCCCCGGGATGGGCCGGCGGGGGCGGGGACGCTGGCCGTGAGCGCCCGGCCAGTCGGCCGGCGGCGCGCAGACCGGGGCGGAGGGAACTGGGCGCCGGGCGGGCGCGAGGGGGCGGCCACGGCGCCCCGGCCCGAGGCCTGGCGCAGAGCAGCGGGAGGCGGCGCAGGCCGCGGCGGGGCCTGCAGCGGCCGCCGACCCCGCAACGCGGGGGAGAGAGCCCTGGAGCGGCTCCGCCTCGGGCTCGGCTGCTGGGGGCGTCCCCTCAGCTACTTACCGGGGGAGAAGAGAGCCGGGATCCCGGGACCCGGGGCTGGACCGCGGAGATGCCCCAAACTGACACGGCCGCCATCTTGGAGACAGTGAGCTTCGGCCGGGGGGAGGGGCGGCAAGGAGGGGGAACAGCCACAGGGGGAGGGGACTCGCGCGCGGGAACGGCCGCCGAGGGAGGGAGAGGGAAGAGCCAGGCTGCGGCGGGGCGGGGGTCGGCCAGGAGCAGGAAGAGCTTGCCGGGAGCGGGAAGGGCCGCAGCGCGGGCGGGGCGCGGGAAGAGCCGGTGCGGTCACGTGGGGCAGTTACAAAAGGCCGACGCCTGCGAGGGCTGGGGCCGGCAGGGCAGGGCAGGCTCGGGGCAGAGCTCGCTGTGCTCGTCGGTGCCGCGGAGAGAGGGAAGGCGGTGCGCGCCCCGTGGCGCGGCTCCTTAGCTGAGGCCCTCTTAGCGCTCAGCCAGGCCCGACGCCGCCACTGAGGAACCGTTTGGCCCGTGGAGCACAGGAGGGCTGGGCCGAGGACCCTTCAAGCGACCGCCTGCGCGGGGTCTCGCGCAAGGTCACGCGGGGCTGCGTGTCCCCGCCGGGATGCTGGGTTCAGGCCGCGCGCTGCCACGGTTCTGACCCGCCGCCGCTTCTTTGTCTGCTCCCTCTGCCGCCTGAAACTCAGGCGGAGACTGAGGCAGATTTTTTTGTCCAGCATTCATTGAAAGGCGGTAAATGACAGACGAAAGGACACCGTGAACGCTTACTAGTCTTTTGGACCCATTCCTGCTCCTGGGCCTGTGTCTGCCTTGTGTCCCCTGCATAGTCTCCCCACGCCTCTTTTTGTCAGCTTTACCCATTAAAATCGAAGCAACTCGTCTCATCTGCCTGATCACTCAGTTTTAACTTTGATGGTCACTCCCTTTTCTGAACTTAGATAGTACAGATCATGTGCTCATCATCCAGCCTGCACTTCATGTGTGGTCTTTACTTTTTATGAATAGAGCCCCAGACACATGCTCACTTATGATACCTCTTAGGGACTCCAAGGTCTAGCATAATGTGCAAATAGTAGGGGTTCCCAAAAACAGTGTTTCTAGTGAATGAATTTTTTTGCCATTTTGAGACAGGATCCTGCTAAGTTGCCTAGGCTGGCCTTGAAATCGAAATCTTCCTGCCCCAGCCTCCCAAGAAATTGAGGTTAGAGGTTTGTGTCCCACGTCTGGAGAGATTAAACTTTTTAAGCCATTAAGAAAGAGAAAGTTTCTGGGCCGGGGATTTAGCTCAGTGGCACTGCACCTGCGTTCGATCCCCGGTACTGGGGGAGGAGCGGGGGAAGAAAGTTTCTGTCTTTATACTCTGTCTTATTAAACTTCAACCAGTATTTTCCTGGCTCTGTACCCCTTGTCCACTCATCCTTGGCCTGGTGGTTCAGTATCATAGGCTATAAAAGCCATCCTGTAACAGTAACAGCATGAAAACATTCTATTTTCAGGTGCTGGACCTACAAACTCAATATCCTGATACTGAGATCGGTAACCCCTCATCTATTTCCAAAATCAGAAGAGAAATCTGGAGATACAAGATAATTATTATAAAGGTTATTTTCCACCCTTGGTGAAGCAGGCTTAATGGAAACATCCAGAAATTCTTAGGAAAACAAGTTTCTTACTTCCCAAAGAGGACTTATAAAAGCATATTAATGAAACAAATGGAGTTATTTGTGTAACATGAAGTATATAGTTTTCAAGAAAAACGATAGAGATGGGTCGTCATTGCTTTTGAATAATTTGGACAAAAGCTAGCCGTCCCTGAGAAAGACTGAGCTGGAGCCTATGCACCACAGGGGGAATATAGAACTCTTGCACTGGCAAAGCCTTTCAAAAAGCTTCCCACAGACTTTGTTTCCACGTTTACTTAACAAAATGACACCTTGAGGTCTTCTCCAAATAAAAAGTTTGCTACAAAAGATTAAAATACTTATCTTTTACAAGTTAAAAAACAAAAAGCTCAACCTTTAGTTTTTCTTGTTGTTGTAACGGTTCAGTCTTACAAGGCTTACAGCTTCCATATTTTGCTCTAGGGATCTCTGCTTTTCAGTAGTACTTAGTAATACGTTTTGTGCAGGCTGAGTCCTCTCCAGCCTGAACTTGAAGATTGCTTCATCCAAGTTTCGATGGGAAAACTTTTCATCCATTTTTATTTAATATAATTCCCGGTATAGTTAAGTTTGTGCCTACTACCATACTCTTTTATTTTCTTTTGACAAATCTACTTTATGTCTCTTCTTGTCCTGTATTGAATTAATAAAATGTTTTAGTTTTACCACTAACCCTCTCCATTACCTCAAGTGGGTTTTGGAAATTACAGTATTCCTCTTTGATGTAGTAGAATCTAATGTAAATTATTACTTTGAGCAATTTCCCAGAAATGCTAATACCTTAGAACACTTTGCCTTGTGAACTAAAAATCTTCAAAGTAGCTACATCTGTATTAAAAAACATGGCCTGAAGATGTGGCGCAGTGGTAAAGTACTTGCCTAGCATAGGCAAAGCACCCACCCCACCAATCACCAATAACAACAACAACAAAAATCTCATAGGCAGCTTAAGCTCACCTGACTAGAACATCAGGGATGTGGAGTGATGGAATGCAGTAGGTCAGCAGCCAAAATTGTCTTGGGCTATCTTCTACCCTTTATACGCAGTTACCTAAACTTTTGTATCTGACCTACATATCTGACAATCATTAAAAAGAGTATTCTTTTTTTTTTCATATTCTTTTATTGGTACATTTTAGGTATACAATTTGTTTACATTTATCATTGGGTGTTTGTACCTGTACATGATGTATCTTGGTTCTTATTTTTTTCCCATTACCTGTACACCCTTCACACGCTCCACCTTTCCCTATTTACATAGACTTTGTTTCCATTTTTTTCTTTTCTCATAATTTTTCCTTTCCCTTCTTTCCTTGCCCCTTCCCCTACCGCTTTGTACATTTTCTTCCTATTTCAAACTATCAACTATTCATTTTAATTGTTTTAATCCTTATCTACACTTTCAGTTTCTCACACTAGAAAAAGTATTCAGTATTTACACATGTGTATCGTATTTATTTCACTTAAGAGTATGGCCTTGATATGCTTCCATTTAGCTATAAATGACTCTAGTTGAGAAAAAGGGACTTCATCCCACCACTCCCAGCCCAGAGGAAGGGGCTTCCAGGCCACCATCCCTCCCGCTGCTCACGGCCCCTGTCCCACCTCTCCCAGCTCAGAGGCGGTGAGCTGCATTGGCGCCAACAGCACCTCCCCACCCCCACCCCCCAGTTGAAATGACAAGACATGTAAAGAAGTCTCAAAACCAGACTTCCAGATCACCTACAGCAACCCCAAAGGGAAATGAGATGGAACACTCTGGTACTCAACCACCTGGACCCACTGAACTGGCAACAAAAGGGGATCTGGAAAAAATGAAATCAGAAATAATTTCTCAGATAACAGGAGAGATGGTGCTCTTAGTGCAAGACAATTAATAAATCTAGAGAGGAGCTGAGGAACATGATGGAATCCCAACATAGGAAACAAATCAAATCCATAAAACAGATTCAAATAGATTTCCAGGAAATGAAAAACTCCACTGAAAGTCTACACAGCAGAATTAGCCAATGTGAGGACAGAATTTCAGATATAGAAAATAAGATTGCAATTAATGACCAGGAAAAGAAAAATTGCTTCAAAATTGTAAGGGAACACGAGAAATCAGTCCAGCAGCTGCTAGACGATGCAAAGAAGAGTAACATAAGACTGACTGGAGTCAAAGAAGAAACAGGAGAGAGTGCAGACAACATAAAAACTCCTCACAGAAGTACTGGCAGAAAACTCCCAAGCAGAGGAAAAGAACTTGACATACAAATAAGTGAGGCATATGGGACTTCACATAGCCTTGATCAAAAAAAATCTACACATAGGCATATAATTGTTAAGATTCCAGAAACTCAACAGAAGAACAAAGTTCTACAAGCAGTTAGAGAAAAGAAACAAATCACATACAAAGGAAAGTCCATCAGAATCACAGCAGACTTCTCAACACAAACCATCCAGGCAAGAAGAGCTTGGAGTGACATGTTCCAAGCCCTAAAAGAAAACACCCTCCAACCCAGATTGATGTACCCTGCAAAACTGTCTTTCAAAATGGATGGAGAAATAAGATACTTTCATGACAAAGAGCACCTTAGGAACTTCGTGAATACCAAACCAGCACTCCAAAAAATTTTACACAATACTCTAGGAACAGACATTGAGGATCACAACCCCAGGAAGCAAAGCAGAAGGAAACCATCTAGCATGACAAGAAGTTAAATGTAAAGAGGGAGAACCCAACAAAAAGGAAAAGTCATGGCAATGGTAAGCCAATAGGTTCCAGTTATAACCATCAATGTTAATGGTCTCAATTCACCAGTCAAAAGAAATAGACTGGCAGAATGGGTCAAGAAGCAAAATCCAACAATATGCTTCATACAAGAAACACTCTTCATTCAAAATGAAACTTATAGACTGAAAGTTAAAGGGTAGAAAACAATACTCCATGCGACGGGAACCCTGAAAAAAAGCCGGAGTAGCTATACTCTTTGCAGATCAAGTAGATTTCAAACCAACACTGATTAAGAGAGACGAAGAAGGACACTATATCCTTGTAAAGGGAACAATCCAAGAGGAAGACATGACAAACATAAATATACCAAACACTAGTGTGCCCAACTATATAAAACAAATACTAACAGACATGAAAAGTCATATATGCACTACTACAATTGTAGTGGGGGACCTCAACATCCCACTGTCACAAATAGATCAACTAGACAAAAAATAGGTAATGAAATATTAGAACTCAATCGAACACTTGAGCAAATGAACGTAGATGTTTACAGAGTCTTCCACCCCACAAAATCAGAATACACATTCTTCTCAGCTGCACATGGGTCATTCTCCAAAATAGACTACATACTCACGCATAGAACATGTTTAAGTAAGTGCAAAGGAATTGAAATTATCCCCTGTATATTATCAGACCATAATGTGATGAACTTAGAGATCCATAGCAAAAGAAACTGCAAAAATTTCATAAACACATGGAAATTGAACAACACAATTCTGAATAACCAGTGGATCACAGAGAAAATTAAAGAAAAAATCAGACAGTTCCTTCAATTAAATGACAATGACAATACAACATATTGGAATCTATGGGACACAATGAAAGCAGTCTTACGAGGGAAATTCATAGCAGTGAATACGCACGTTAGGAAAACAAAATGAGTCCAATTAAACAACCTGATGCTGAACCTCAAACTCCTAGAAAAAGAAAAGCATGAAAAATGCAAAGCTCATACAAGGGAGGAAATTATAAAGATCAGAGGAGAAATCAATGCAATGGAGACTAAGAGAATGATAAAAAAAAATCAATGAAGCCAAGAGTTGGTTCTTCGAAAGAATCAACAAAATTCACAAACCCTTAGCCAACCTTATCAGAAAAAGGAAAGAAAAGGCCAAATCCGTGCAATTAGGAATGAAACGGGGGAAATTACAACAGACTCAGCAGAAATCCACAGGATAATCAATACCTACTTCCAGAACCTATATGCCAATAAGATGGAAAACACAGAAGAAATGGACAGATTCCTAGATACATATGAATTACCAAAGTTGAACGAAGATGATCTAAAAATGCTAAACAACATAATATCAACCAATGAAATTGAAAACATAATAAAAAACTTATCAACTAAGAAAAGCCCAGGCCCTGATGGCTTCACTGCTGAATTCTACAAGACATTTAGAGAGGAACTACTGGCACTACTGTTTAAACTCTTCAATGAAATTGAAAGGGAAGCAATGCTCCCAATTCTTTCCTGGAAGCAAGCATCACCTTGATCCCCAAAGCAGAGAAAGACCCAACCGAAAAGGAGAACTATAGGCCAATCTCACTAATGAACATAGATGCAAAAATCCTTAATAAGATACTGGCAAATAGAATGCAGAAGATCATCAAGAAGATCATACACCCTGATCAAGTGGGATTCATCCCAGGGATGCAGGGATGGTTCAACATATGCAAACTAATCAATGTAATACACTACATCAATAGAGCCAAGGACAAAAACCACATTATTATCTTCATAGACGCAGAAAAAGCATTTGACAAAATCCAACATGCATTTATGATAAAAACCCTACAAAAAATTGGAATAGATGGTCTCTAACTCAAACTGATAAAAGCCATCTATGAAAAACCAACAGCTAATATCATACTAAATAGTCAAAAACTGAAATCCTTCACACTAAAATCAGGAACAAGACAAAGATGTCCACTATTGCCACTCTTGTTCAATATATTTTTGGAAACATTAGCCACAGCAATTAGACAAGAGAAAGAAATAAAAGGAATAAAAATAGGAAATGAGGAAGTCAAATTGTCATTATTTGCAGATGACATGAAACTCTATATAGAAGACCTCAAGAACTCCACCAAAAGTCTTCTAGATTTAATAATCAAACTCAGCCAAGTAGCTGGTTACAAGATCAACACACAAAACTCTCAATAGCTTTCCTCTACACGAATGACAGACTCACTAAGCAAATAATTCCTTTCACAATAGCATCCAAAAAAATGAAATATCTAGGGATAAACCTAATGAAAGAAATCAAAGACCTCTTCTATAGCACTCTGAAAAGAGAGATTGAAGATGATACCAGAAAATGGACAGACATCCCCTGCTCCTGGGTAGGAAGGATTAATGTAGTGAAAATGGCCATACTTCCAAAACTACTATGTAGATTCAATGCAATTCCAATTGAGGTCCCAGAAGCATGCTTCATGGACTTTGAGAAAACAATCCAAACATTCATTTGGAACAAGAAGAGACCCAGAATAGCAAAAGCAATTCTATGTAACAGAGACATGGCAGGGGGTATCACAATACCCAACTTGAAACTATACTACAAAGCTACTGTGACAAAAACAGCATGGTACTGGCAAAGAAACAAACTTGAGGACCAGTGGAACAGATTAGAAGATGCAGACACAACGCCAGACACACTCAGCCATCTCTTCTTTGATAAAGGAGCCAAACACCCCCACTGGAGGAAAGATAGCCTCTTTAATAAATGGTGCTAGAAAAACTGGGTTTCAACTTGCCAAAGATTAAAACTAGACCTATATCTCTCACCATGCACTAAACTAAAATCAATATGGATTAAAGATCTAAATATTAAAATAGAAATGCTGAACCGGCTGGAACAGAGGTTAGGTAGAACGCTTGAAGACATTGGTGTAGGAAAAGATTTTATGAACAAAACCTCAGTTGTCCATGAACTAGCACAAACAATCAACAAGTGGGATCTGTTCTTATTAAAAAGCTTCTGCACAGCAAGAGAAACCACCAGCAGTGTGAAGAGACAACCCACAATGTGGGAAAAAATCTTCACCTGCTGTTCCTCAGACAAAGGTCTACTATCTCGAATCTATAAAGAACTTAAAAAGATCAGACCTTCCAAATTTAAAGACCCAATCCAAAAATGGGCATCTGAAATGAACAGACATTTCTCAGACAAAGAAGTAGAAATAGCAAATAAACACATGAAAAAATGTTCAACATCACTGGTCATTTGAGAGATGCAAATGAAAACAATGCTGAGATTCCACCTCACTCCAGAAAGAATGGCTGCTATCATGAAATCGATCAACAATAAATGCTAGCAGGGCTGTGGGGAAAGAGGAACACTGCTCCACTGATGGTGGGAGTGTAGACTGGTGCAACCACTGTGGAAATCAGTATGGCGATACCTCAAAGAACTAGGACTACAGATCCCATTTGACCCACTATTCCCCTACTGGGTATCTTCCCCCAAAGAATTAAGAGAATCATAACACAGTGATATATGTGCACCCATGTTCATAGCAGCACAGTTTGTGATACGTAAAACTTGGAAACAGCCCAAATGCCCATCAACTGGGGACTGGATAAAGAAAATGTGGGTTTTTTTTTTAAATGGAGTACTACTCAGCCATACAAAATGAGATATTAGAGACGTTTATAGCTAAATGGATGCACATTGAGGTGATACTCTTAAGTGAAATAAATAGGACACACGTGTAAATACTGAATAGTTTCTCTAGTGTGAGAAACTGAAAGTGTAAATAAGGACTAAAACGTATAATAGGTAATGTGAAATAGGAAGAAAAGGGGCAAAGGGGAAGGAAGTGGAAGCGGTAGGAGAAAGGAAAGAAGGGAATGCAATTAATATGACAAAAATGGAAAAATAGGAACAAAATCTTTGTAAATAGGGAGGAATGGAGGGGTTGAAGGGAGGGCTGGGCAAGGGCGAAAAATAAGAACCAAGAGAGATTATGTAAAGATGCAAATTTCCAATGATGAATGTCATTATATTGTATACCTAAAATGTACCAATGATTAGAATGAATAATCGATAATGCAAAATAGGAAGGAAAGGTCCAAAGGGGTAGGGGTAGTGGGAGGGGCAGGGGAAAGGAAAGAAGGGAAAGGAAAAAAAATGAGAACTGGAAAAAATGGAAATAAAGTCTTTGTAAATAGGGATGGGTGGAGGGGGTGACTGGAGGGCTAGGAATGGGGAAAAAATAAGAACCAAGGTGCATCGTGTAAAGGTACAAATTTCCAATGAGAAATGTAAATGTGTTGTATACCTAAAATGTACCAATAAAAGAATTTGAGAAAAAAAATGTCTCTAGTTTCTCATTCTTTATGGCTGAGTAGTACTCCATTTTATAAAACAACCACATCTTCTTTATCCAGTTTCCAGTTGATGGGCACTTGGGCTGTTTCCAAGCTTTAGCTATTACAAAATGTGCCACTATAAGCATGGGTGCACATATATCGCTGTGATATGATTCTTTTAATGCTTTGAGGAAGATCCCCAGCAGGGGTATAGCTGGGTCAAATGGGACCTCTAGCCCTTGTTCTTTGAGGTATCTCCATAATGATTTCCACACTGGTTGCACCAGTTTGCACTCCCACCAACAATAGAGGAGGGTTCCTTTCTCCCTACATCCCCACCAGCATTTGTTATTGGATGTCTTCTTCATAGCAGCTATTCTTTCTGGGGAGAGATGGAATCTCAGTGTTGTTTTCATCTGCATCTCTCGAATGACCAGTGATGTTGAACATTTTTTCATATACTTATTTGCTGCTTTTACCTCTTTGTCTGAGAAATGTATGTTCATTTCAGATGCCCATTTTTGAATTGGGTCTTTAAATTTGGGGGGTCTGATTTTTTTCAGTTCTTTATATATTCTAGATAGTAGTCCTTTGTCTGAGATACAGCTGCTAAAAATTTTTTTCCCACATTATACGTTCTCTCTTAGCTCTGTTGGTGGTTTCTCTTGCAGTACAGAAGCTTTCTAATAACATGAGATCCGAGTTGTTGATTCTTTGTGCTAGTTCCTGGGCTATTGAGGTTTTGTTCATAAAGTCTTTTCCTATGCCAGTGTCTTCAAGAGTTCTACCTAACATCTTCCAGCAAGTTTAGTGTTTCTGTCTTAATATTTAGATCTTTAATCCACTTCAATCTTAGTTTAGTGCATAGTGATAGATATGGGTCTAGTTTTAATTTTTGGCAGTTGAAATCCAGTTTTTTAAACACCATTTATTAAATACGCTCTCTATCCTCCAATGATGGTGGTTGGCTCCTTTGTCAAAGATGAGGTGGCTGAGTATGTCTGGAGTTGTTTCTGCATCTTCTAATCTACTCCACTGATCCTCAGATCTGTTTCTTTGCCAGTACCATGCTGTTTTTTCACAGTAGCTTTGTAGTATAGTTTCAGTTTGGGGATTGTGATACCTCCTGCCATGTCTCTGTTACCTAGAATTGCTTTTGCTATTCTAGGTCTCTTCTGGTTCCAAATGAATTTTTGGACTCTTTTCTCTAGTTCTATGAAGTATATGGTTGGAATTTCAATCGGCATTGCATTAAATCTATATAATAGTTTTGCAAGTATGGCCATTTTCACTATATTGGTTGTTCCTAATGAGGAACAAGGGATGTCTTTCCATTTTCTTATATCCTCTTCGATCTCTTTTCAAAGTGCTGCAGTTTTCAGTGTAGAGGTCTTTTGCTTCCTTTGTTAGATTTATTCCTAGATATTTCATTTTTTTGGATGCTAGTGTAAAAGGAATTATTTCCCTACTTTTTCTTTATGAGTCTGTTATTTGTATGTAAGAAGGCTATTATTTTGTTTTTGTTTTTTGATACTGGGGATCGAACTCGGGTCCTTGCGCTTGCCCTGCAGGCAGTGGAACCACTGAGCTAAATCCCCAGCCAAGAAGTCTGTTGTTTTTTGAGTGTTGACCTTATATCCAGCTACTCTACTGAAACTGTCAATTAAGTCTAGAAGTCTTTTGGCAGAGTTTTTCGGGTCTTCTATGTAAAGTATCGTATTGTCATCAAATAATGACAGTTTAACACCTTCCTTTCCTGTCTTTATTCTTTTTATTTGTTTCTCTTGTTTATTTCTATGGCTAATGTTTTCAGAACTATATTGAACAGGAGTGGTGATAGTGGGCATCCTTGTCTTGTTCCTGATTTTAACATGAAAGTTTTCAATTTTTGACCATTTAGTATGATGTTGGCTGATGGTGTTTTATATATAGCCTTAATCAGGTTGAGATAAAGACCTTCTATTCCAAATTTCTCTATCAATTTATCATGAATGGCTGGTGGATTTTGTCCAATGCTTTTTCTGCATCTATTGAGATGATCATATGGTTTTTGTCCTTGACTCTGTTATTATAGTGTATTACATTTATTGATTTATGAATGTTGAACCATCCTTGCATCCCTGGGGTAAGTCTGACTTGGTCAGTGTGTATGATCTTCTTGATGACCCTCTGTAATCTGTTTGGAGTATCTTGTTGAAGATTTTTGCATCTATATTCATTAGGGAAATTGGCCTGTAGTTCTCTTTTTGGGTTGGGTCTTTCCCTGGTTTTGGAAGCAAAGTAACACTTGCTTCCAGGAATGAATTTGGAAGCCTTACTTCCCTTTCAATTTCCTTGATGAGTTTAAAGAGTAATGGCGATAGTTCTTCTTTAAATGTCTTGTAGAATTCAGCAGTGAAGCCATCAGGAACTGGGCTTTTCTTTGTTGGTAAATTTTTTTTTTTACATTTTCAATTTCACTCATTGTAATTGGGATGTTTAGAATTTCTATATCTTCTTCATTTAACTTTGGCAATTCATACATATCTAGGAATCTGTCCATTTCTTCTGTGTTTTCCATTTTATTAGAGTACAGGCTCTTGAAGTAGATATTGATGATCCTCTAGATTTCTGTTGGGTTTGTTGTGAACTCACCTTTTTCATTCTTAATTGCATGGATTTGAGCCTTTTCTTTCCTTTTTTTGATAAGGTTGGCTAAAGGTTTATCAACATTGTTTATTCTTTTGAAAACCCAGCTCTTTGATTCATTGATTTTTTTGTATCATTCTCTTAGTCTCCATTGCATTGATTTCTCCTCTGATCTTTATAATTTCCTCACTTGTAGGAGCTTTGGGTTTATTATGCTCTTCTTTTTCTAGGAGCTTGAATTTCTGCATTAGGTTATTTATTTGAGTTCTCTCTGTTTTCCTAATATGGGCATTCACTGCCATGAATTTCACTGCTTTACTGTGTCCCATAGATTCCTGTATGTTGTACTGGCATTATCATTTACTTGTAGAAACTGTCTAATTTCTTCTTTAATATCCTCTGTGACCCATTGATTTTTCAGAAGGGTGTTATTCAGTTTCCATGTGTTTATGAAATTTTTGAGGTTTCTTTTGCTATTTATCTCCCAGTTCATCGCACTATGGTCTGATAATATTCAGGGGATAATTTCAATTCCTTTGCACTTACTTAAACATGTTCTATGAGTGAGTATGTGGTCTGTTTTGGAAAATGGACTGTGTACAGCTTTAAAGAATTTGTATTCAGATTTTGTGGGGTTGGAACACTCTGTAAACATCTATTAAGTCCATTTGTTCAACAGCTTGGTTCAGTTCTAGCATTTCGTGGTTAATTTTTTGTCTACATGATCTGTCTGTTTGTGATAGTAGGGTATTGGGGTCCCTCACTTCAATAGTATTAGTGCTTATTTGGTTTTTCATGTCTATTAATATTTGTTTTGTATAGTTGGGGGCATTTGTATTTCATCTCTTCCTCTTGCATTGTTCCCTTCACAAGGATGTACTGACCATCTTTGTCTCTCTTAATTAGTTTTGGTTTGAAATCTACTTTGTCTGCAAATAAGATTGCTACCCCTGCTTTCTTCTGGGTTCCTGGGGCATGGAGAACTTTTTTTCTATCCTTTTACTTTCAGTCTATGAGTTTCTTTTTGAGTTAGGTGTGTTTCTTGTATACAGCATATTGTTGCATTTTCCTTTTTAATCCATTCTGCCAGTCTATTTCTTTTGATTGGTGAAATGAGGCCATTAACATGGATGGTTATAATTGAGAGATATTGATTTATCCTTGTCATGATATTTTATTTTTGTTGTCTCTTTTATTTCTTATTTTTCCCCCCTCCCCATTAGTGTCTTACTTTGCCTGGTGGCTTCCCTCTGTTGGGCCTCATGGAGTTGTGACCTTCATTGCCTTTTTCTAGGATATTGTTTAGAATTGCTTGTAGTGCTCGTTTGGTGTTCATAAAATTTCTCAGGTGTTCTTTGTCGTGGAAGTATCTAATTTCCCCATCAATTTTGAAAGATAATTTTGCAAGATACAACAGTCTAGGTTGGAAGTTATTTTTTTTTAGGGCTTGAAATACTTCACTCCAGGCTCTCCTTGATTTGAGGGTTTGTGTTGAGAAGTTGGCTGTGATTCTGATGGGCTTTCCTTTGTAGGTGATTTGTTTCTGTTCTCTAACTGCTTGTAGGATTTTATTTTTCTGTTGGGTTTCTGGGATCTTGACTATTATATGTCTAGGTGTACGTTGTTTTAAATGTTATTTTATTGGTAAATTTAAGGTATACAGTATAATGACATTCAACATTGGAAATGTGCACCTTTACATAATCTCTCTTGATTCTTACTTTCCCCCCTTAGCCTGCCCTCCCTTCTGCCCCTCCATCCCTCCCTATTTACAAATACTTTGCTTCCATTTTTTCATTTCTCATATTAATTCCATTCCCTCCTTTCCTTTCCCCTACCGCTCCCACTTCCCCTTCCCCTTTACCCCTTTTCTTCCTATTCATCATTATCTATTACACCTTTTAGACCTAATTTACACTTTCAGTTTCTCACACTAAAGAAACTATTCAGTATTTACACTTGTGTGTCCTGTTTATTTCACTTAAGAGTATCACCTCAATGTGCATCCATTTAGCTATAAATGTCTCTAATTTCTCATTTCGTATGGCTGATTAGTACTCCATTTTATTTTTTAAAACGCATTTTCTTTATACAGTCTCCAGTTGATGGGCAGTTGGGCTGCTTCCAAGTGTTAGCTATTACAAATTGTGCTGATATGAACATGGGTTCACATATATCACTGGGGGATGATTCTTTTAATTCTTTGGGGAAGATACCCAGTAGGGGAAGTGCTGGGTCAATTGGGGCTTCCAGTCCTAGTTCTTTGAGGTATCTCCATACTGATTTCCACAGTGCTTGCACCAGTCTACACTCCCACCAGCAATGGAGCAGGGTTCCTCTTTCCCACAGCCCAACCAGCATTTGTTGATTTCATCATTGTTTGATTTCATGATAGCAGCCATTCTTTCTGGAGTGAGGTAGAATCCCAGCGTTGTTGTCATTTGCATCTCTTGAATGACCAGTAATGTTGAGCATTTTTTCATACGTTTATTTGCCATTTCTACTTCTTTGTCTGAGAAATGTCTGTTCATTTCAGATGCCCATTTTTGGATTGGGTCTTTAAATTCAGGAGGTCTGATCTTTTTAAGTTCTTTATACATTCAAAATAGTAGACCTTTGTCTGAGGAACAGCAGGTGAAGATTTTTTCCCACATTGTGGGTTGTCTCTTCGCACTGCTGGTGGTTTCTCTTGCTGTGCAGAAGCTTTTTAATAAGAAGAGATCCCATTTGTTGATTGTTTGTGCTAGTTCACGGGCAACTGAGGTTTTGTTCATAAAATCTTTTCCTACACCAATGTCTTCAAGAGTTCTACCTGATCTCTGTTCCAGCCAGTTCAGCATTTCTATTTTAATACTTAGATCTTTAATCCATTTTGATTTTAGTTTAGTGCATGGTGACAGGTATAGGTCTAGTTGTACTCTTTGGCAAGTTGAAACCCAATTTTTCCAGCACCATTTATTAAAGAGGTTATCTTTCCTCCAGTGAGGGTGTTTGGCTCCTTTATCAAAGATGAGATGGCTAAGTGTGTCCAGAGTTATTTCAGCATCTTCTAATCTGTTCCACTGGTCCTCAGGTCTGTTTCTTTGCCAGTACCATGCTGTTTTTATCACAGTAGCTTTGTAGTATAGTTTCAAGTTGGGTATTGTGATACCCCCTGCCATGTCTCTGTTGCCTAGGATTGCCTTTGCTATTCTGGATCTCTTCTTGTTCCAAATGAATTTTTGGATTGTTTTCTCAAGGTTGGTGAAGTTAAGTATGGTGCTGGGATTTCAATTGGGATTGCATTGAATCTATATAGCAGTTTTGAAAGTATGGC
Source organism: Heterocephalus glaber (assembly GCF_053883595.1). Lineage (NCBI taxonomy): Eukaryota > Metazoa > Chordata > Mammalia > Rodentia > Bathyergidae > Heterocephalus > Heterocephalus glaber. The sequence goes on from NW_028258308.1 coordinate 44,231,317, forward strand.
AATTTTCACTATATTGATCTTTCCTACCCAGGACCAAGGGATGTCTTTCCATTTTCTGATATCATCTTCAATCTCTCTTTTCAGAGTGCTATAGTTTTCAGAGAAGAGGTCTTTGATTTCTTTCATTAGGTTGATTCCTAGATATTTCAGTTTTTTGGATGCTATTGTGAAAGGAATTGTTTGCCCTGTTTCTCTCTCAGTGAGTCTGTTGTTCATGTAGAGGAAAGCTTTTGATTTCTGTGTGTTGACCTTGTATCCAGCTACTTTACTGAATTTGGTAATCAAGTCTAGAAGACCTTTCGTGGAGTTCTTGGGGTCTTCTATATAGAGTATCATATCATCTGCAAATGATGATAATTTGACTTCTTCATTTCCTATCTTTATTCCTTTTATTTCTTTCTCTTGTCTAATTGCTGTGGCTAATGTTTCCAGAACTATATTGAACAAGAGTGATGATAGTGGACATCCTGGTCTTATTCCTGATTTGAGTGTGAAGGATTTCAGTTTTTGACCATTTAGTATGATATTGGCTGTTGGTTTTTCACACATAGCTTTTATCAGATTGAGGTAGAGACCATCTATTCCAATTTTTTGTAGGGTTTTTATCATAAATGCATGTTGGATTTTGTCAAAAAAATTTTCTGCATCTATTGAGATGGTCATGTGGTTTTTGTCCTTGGCTGTATTGATATAGTGTATTACATATATTGATTTGCGTATGTTGAACCATCCCTGCATCCCTGGGATGAATCCCACTTGGTCAGGGTATATGATCTTCTTGATGATCTGCATTCTGTTTGCCAGTATCTTATTAAGGATTTTTGCATCTATGTTCATTAGTGAGATTGGCCTATAGTTCTCTTTTTCAGTTGGGTCTTTCTCTGCTTTGGGGATCAAGGTGATGCTTGCTTCCAGGAATGAATTTGGGAGTATTGCTTCCCTTTCAATTTCGTTGAAGAGTTTAAACAGTAGTGGCAGTAGTTCCTCCCTAAATATCTTGTAGAATTCAGCAGTGAAGCCATCAGGACCCAGGCTTTTCTTGGTAAGTTTTTAATTATGTTTTCAATTTCATTGATATTGGGTTGTTTAGAATTTTTAGGTCTTCTTCGTTCAACTTTGGTAAGTCATATGTGTATAGGAATCTGTCCATTTCTTCTGTGTTGTCCATCTTATTGGTGTATAGGTTCTGGAAGTAAGTAGTGATGATCCTGTAGATTTCTGCTGGGTCTGTTGTAATTTCACCCTTTTCATTCCTAATTGCATAGATTTGGGCCTTTTCTTTCCTTTTTCTGATAAGGTTGGCTAAGGGTTTGTCAATTTTGTTTATTCTTTCAAAGAACCAACTCTTGGCTTCATTGATTTTTTTTATGTCATTCTCTTAGTCTCCATTGCATTGATTTCTCCTCTGATCTTTATAATTTCCTCCCTCGTATGAGTTTTGGGTTTGTCATGCTCTTCTTTTTCTAGAAGCTTGAGGATTACCATCAGGTTGTTTAGTTAGGCTCGCTCTGTTTTCCTAATATATGTATTCACTCCTGTGAATTTCCCTCATAAGACTGCTCTCATTGTGTCCCATAGATTCCGATATGTTGTATAGTCACTGTCATTTAATTGAAAGAACTGTCTTATTTCTTCTTTTATTTCCTCTGTGACCCATTGGTTATTCAGAAGTGTGTTGTTCAATTTCCATGTGTTTATGAAATTTTTGAGGTTTCTTTTGCTATTGATCTCCAATTTCATTGCACTATGGTCTGATAATATATAGGGGATAACTTCAATTCCTTTGCATTTACTTAAACAAGTTCTATGAACAAGAGTATGTGGTCTATTTTGGAGAATGCCCTGTGTACAGCTTCAAAGAATGTGTATTCTGATTTTGTGGGGTGGAACTCTCTGTAAACATCTATTAAGTCCATTTGTTTAATAGCTTGGTTCAGTTCTAGAATTTCATTGTTAATTTTTTGTCTAGATGATCTGTCTGTTTGTGATAGTGGGGTATTGAGGTCCCCCATTGCAATTATATTAGTGCTTATTTGGTTTGTCATGTCCATTAACATTTGTTTTGTATAGTTGATGGTATTTGTATTTGGTTCATATATATTTATGATTGTCATCTCTTCCTCTTGGATTGTTCCCTTCACAAGGATGTAGTGACCATCTTTGTCTCTCTTAATTAGTTTTGGTTTGAAATCTACTTTGTCTGCAAATAAGATTGCTTCCTGCTTTTTTCTGGGTTCTGGTGGCATGCAAAACTGTTTTCCATCCTTTTACTTTCAGTCTATGAATTTCTTTTTGAGTTAGGTGTGTTTCCTGTATATAGCATATCGTTGGATTTTGCTTCTTAATCCATTCTGCTAGCCTATTTCTTTTTTCTTTTTTTAACCAATATATAAAATGTTTATTTTATAGGGTAACTTATGGTGAAATTCTGCTGGACATGAATCAAATGTATGTTTTAGGTAGTATGTCAGCAGGTTGTATTGTTATAGCCTTTTTTTTCCCATTAAGTTTATTGGTACATTTTAGGTATAAAATACAGTTACATTCATCATTGGGATCTTGTACTTTTACATGAGTATCTTGTTTCTCATTTTTTCCCTTTCCCCTGCCCTCCCTACTCCCCCTCCACCCTTCCCTATTTGCAAAGACCTTGTTTCCAAGTTTTTCCTTTTCTCATATTTTTTCTTTTCCCTTCTTTCCTTTCCCCTACCCTCCCACTTCCCCTGCTCCTTTAGATCTTTTCTTCCTATTACACAATATGAATTATACATTTTAAAAATTACAATATCAAGATCTAGGAGACATTACCACAGATTTTACAGAATTTTAAAGGATATAAAAAGCATATTACAAAAATCTGTTTTGAAATAAATTTGACCATTTCTAAGAAGTACCTTGGAAGACAAATTAGTGAAACTAACTCTGAAGGAAATATAAAATTTGAATAGCACCTATGAAAGAAAGTATATTCCTAGCTTGAAAACCTACCTATATGACAACAAGAGGCTCATATACATTTTAACTGATAAATTATATCAAACATTTAAAGCAGAGAAAAGAAGAAACACTTCTCCCCTCATTTTAGGAAATCAACATTGTACTAATCCTAAAACTAGATAAAGATAATAGAAAAAGAAAGTGTGAACATAGATAGAAATTTGTTTAACAAAACAAACTCTTAGAATTCAGATCTGGCAGTATATAGAAAGTGGTTTTATTATAGGGAAGGCAGTGTTGGTTCAGCATTGGAAGATCCACCCCTGAAAGTCATCATTTTAACAGAGGAAAGGAAAAGCCATATGATCCTGTCAGTAGTTGGAGGAAAATAAGAACCAAGAGAGATTTTGTAAAGGTGCAAATTTCCAATGATGAATGTAATTATATTGTATACCTAAAATGTACCAAGAAAATTTTTTAAAATTAGGTAATAAATGTCTTCCAACACTATTATTTTTTTTTCTTTTTACTTTTCCAGGTCCTTTGTACTCCTACATAACTTTTAAATTTCAATATCCAATTCTTCATTTATAGCAAGTATACATAGACCTGAATTTTTTTATATACCTTATGTTTTCTAGTCCTGCTAAATTCAAATATAAGTTCTAGGGGCTCTTTCTTAGTATTTTCTTTGTAGATGATCATTTCATCTACATATAAAGATTTTACTTCTACCTTGCCTATCCTATGCTATTTGTTTATTTTTATTGCCAGACTATTTTGGTTGGGGCCTATGTTTCAAAGTTTAATGGACAGATGAAGAGTAGGCATATGTGCCCTGTTTATAATGTGTTTTTGTTGGAAATACGGAGTACATGTCTATCTGTTGAGAAGTTTCTGTTCTACTTCTAGTCTCCTGATAGCTTTTACCATGAACAGCTGTAGAATTTAGTCCAATACTTTTTCTCCGACTACCGAAAGGATCATATGGCTTTTTCCTTTTCTCTGTTAAAATAATGACTTATGGGGGTGAATCATCCAGTGCTGAACCAACACTGCCATCCCTGTAATAAAACCACTTTCTACATACTGCCAGATCTGACTTCTAAGAGTTTGTTTTGTTAAACAAATTTCTATCTATGTTCATAATTTTTTCTTCTATTATCTTTATCCAGTTTTAGGATTAGCACAATGTTGATTTCCTAAAATGAGGGGAGAAGTGTTCCTTCTTTTTTCTGCTTTAAACGTTTGATATAATTTATCAGTTAAAATGTATATGAGCCTGTTGTTGTCATATGGGTAGGTTTTCAAGCTAGAAATATACTTTCTTTAATTGGTGCTATTCAAATTTTATATTTCTTCCAGAGTCAGTTTCATTAATTTGTCTTTTAAAATACTTCATAGAAGTTGTCAAATTTATTTCAAAAAAGATTTTTGTAATATGCTTTCTATATCCTTTTAAAGTCTGTAAAATCTGTGGTAATGTCCTCTAAATCTTCATATTGTAATTTTTTTAAAACGTATAATTCATATTGTGTAATAGGAAGAAAAGATCTAAAGGAGCAGGGGAAGTGGGAGGGGTAGGGGAAAGGAAAGAAGGGAAAAGAAAAAATATGAGAAAAGGAAAAACTTGGAAACAAAGTCTTTGTAAATAGGGAAGGGTGGAGAGGCTGAAGGGAGGGCAGGGGAATGGGGAAAAAATAAGAACCAAGATACGTCATGTCTAAAAGTACAAGATCCCAATGATGAATGTAATGGTATTTTATACCTAAAATGTACCAATAAACTTAAGGAAAAAAAAAAAAGAAGTTTGAGGATAACTTGAATCTGTGGTCCTGAGTCATGGTCACTCATATTTGGCTCAGAATAAATTATTTTCTTATTTCCTTTAAAGCAGAGTTGTTATTTTACATGACAGCTTCTACGTACACCTCCTCCTTTTATGTTTATTGTTGTCATGAATTATAATTGTGCATATATATGTTTATATATACATTTTTTATACTGATGTATTGATGACTGAACCCAGGACTTTCACACTGACCTACATCCCAGCCCCTTTTTAAATGTCCTTTTATTTGGGACAGGATTTCACTAAATTGCTAAATTGCCCAGGCTGGACTAAAACTTGGGATCTTCCTGCCTTAGCCTCACAGAGTTCCAGGATAACATACATGCACCACCACATCTGCCTAATTGTGCATATATTTTAAGCCACACAAGAGTTTACAATTACTATATTCTATACAGTCAACACATATTTAATTTACCAGCATATTTACCCTTTCTGTTGCTCTTTTTTCCAATATGCATTTCTATGCTTCTGTCTGGAATTTTTTCCTTCCATTTGAAATAATTCCTGTTTAGAGGTCTGCAAGCATTTTTTCTGAGGTTATTTTCCTAAGATCTTTGTCTTGCTCTTATGTTCTAGATTGGCAAGGATTTTCTCAGCACTTTAAAGGTGCCCTTGCATGGTCTTCTGGTTCCCATGGTTCAGTTGTCCTCCTTTAATAGTACAATCAGCTCTCCATAGCCATAGTTTCCATAGATTCATACATCCACCCATGGACTCATAGATATGGATGGAAAATATTGAGAAAATGAGTGTGATAGTGCATGCCTGTAATCCCCAGGGAGGCTGAAGCAGGAGAACCAAAAGTTCGAGCCCAGTTTGAGAGACTTAGTAAAACCCTGTCTCAAAACATTAAAAAAGGGTTGTGAATGTAGCTCAGTGTGAAGGCCCTGGTTTCAATCCTCAAGACTGCTGAAAAAAAGAAAACCTACCATCTCTATTTCCTAAGTTTTTCTCTTTTTTCCCTCTTTGTCCATTAGTGTATATACAGTGGACCCTCAAGTTATGACCAGCCTGACATAATGAAAAACTTGGGTTAATTAGGTTAATGGAAGATTCATCTGCCTCTTGTTATCTATAGCATGTACCCAGGTAAACATCTAGATCTCAGCTTTAGTGACTTACAACCAATAAGTTAAAACCAGCCTCAGGGGACCAGGGATTTAGCTCAGTGGTTCCAGTGCCTGCCTGGCAAGCGCAAGGTCCCGAGTTCGATCCCCAGTACCAAAAAAAAAAACCCAGCCCTCAGGAACTGTTCAAGTCCGTAAGTCAAGGGTCCGCTATATTTTTGATCTACCTATCAGCTCCTAAACCCATTCATTGAGTTCTTAATTTTGGTCATTGTATTTAAGTTCTAGAATTTTTAAAGGGGATTTTAAAAAATAAAATCTATTTGGAGAAACTCCATTTTCTTATGTACTTTTTCCACTTTGCCTGTATCATGAAAAGCAGAAGCCACACAAATATAGAACTCTAGATGTCTATCAAAAATCTTCCTGATTCTTTGGATGAGGATTGATTTGTACATTTGAGAAGAAACTAATCAGAGAAAAGAACCACTAAAGAAAACAGTAGGCCCAACAATGCCCAGAACTCCCAAGTGGTTGTAAACAGTGCCTGTTTCCACAAGCCAGTATTTTAAGCATTAGTCCTCAGGAATGAATGGTCTTAGTACTACTGAAAATGAGCTCTCCTTATATATGTTATAGGGGGTGGGGAAGATCTGAAGAAATAATAGATGAAATCATCCCAAATTTAATGAAAAATACAAGCCCACAAATTCAAGTTCAGTGAAACTTTGAAAGAAACGTAACCAAAGTGAAGCTTCTTGGCCTTCTGTCTCATGCATCTTCAGAATTTGGCAAATGACATGAGAGAAACATTATACTACAATTGCTGAAATAGTGAAAAATCTTAACATTAGCCAGAGTGAAAAAAACACATAAGTGGTACCTCGGTGCATGATCTCAATTCTTGCCACGGTTCTGATTGCAAACCGAGTCAGACTCAAATTCAGTGGTTAGGTTGAATGTTGACCTTATGGGGAAATGTGATGCCATTCTTACCCAGTTTGGTTTGTGACCAGAATCATGGAGACAATTGAGTTTTTGAACTGAGGTGCCACTGTATTACACACAAAGGAACAAAGATAAGAATTGCATTGGAAACTACGCAACAAAGAAGAAATAAGGAAATGTCTTAGGATTATTGAAAGTGGAAGATTTTTTAAATCAACCTAGAATTCTTTACTCAGCAAAAATCTTTTATAAATGAAAATCAAGTAAGAATTTCCCCATCAGACTTAATGGTACACACCTGTAATCCAACACTCAGGAGGCTGAGGCAGGAAGGTCATTGTGAGTTAGAAGCCAGTGTGGGCTATACTAAAGCCATAATAAAACTATAAATAGGGCAGTAGTGGAAATAAAATGGAATCACAAAAACATTCAATCCAGAAGTAAATAGGAAAAGAAAAATAGAAAAGAGCAAATAATAGGTGAAATAGAAAACTAGCAAGATGATACATTTAAACTCTAACATATTGATAGCTGTATTAAATATAAATGATCTAAACATCCAGTTAAAAGAAAGAAAATACAGTATCAGATTGGACATAGAAGCAGGAGCCAAATATGTGCTATCTTCAGGGAACATATTTTAAGGAAAAAAGATGATGAGATTGAAAATAAAAGGATAGGGCCAGGGATTTAGCTCAGTGGCACCACACCTGCCTTACAAGCACAAGGTCCTGAGTTTGATCCCTGGTACCAAGAGAAAAAAAAAAGTAAAAGGATGGGTAAAGATGCAACAGGCAAACATTAATCAAAAGAATGATGGTGTGGCTGTATTCCTGTCAAACAAGATAAATGCCAGGACAAAGAATAGTGCCAGGAATGAAAAAGGTATTTCAGGATAATGAAAGAGGCAATTCATCAAGTAGATTATAACAATCCTAAATGCTTATGAAGCCAACAAGAGATCTTCAAAATACTGAATCAAATACTGAGAACTCAAAGAAGAAATAGATAAATTTACAAAGATTTCAACATTAAAGTACCAATAATTGGTAAAGGGCTGGGGATTTAGCTCAGTGGTGCCACCGCCTGCTGTGCAAGCGCAAGGACCCAAGTTCGATCCCCAGGACCAAAAAAAAAAAAAAAAAGTATCAATAATTGGTAAAAAGTAGAATGAAAATAAGTAATGATATAGAATACGTCAATATTTTTAATCAACCTGACAAATTGATTGTATCTACCATAGAAGAATCCATGCTCTCTGTCAGGGCACACAAAATACTCACCACGATAGACTATATTCTGTGTTATTGAATGTTTTAATACAATTTAAGAGAATTGAAATTATGTGAATCATTACCTCTGACCAAAGTAAAATTAAATTGGATTTTTTTTTTCTTTTTGAGTTCAGGCTGGCCTTGAACTCGTGGCTATCCTCCTACCTAAGCCTTCCAAGTGCTGGGATTACAGATGTGCCCCCACAAACCTCTGACATTCAATTGTATATAAATTACAAAAAGTAATAATTTCCAGAAATTATCCAGAAAAACTCACATATATTTACATACCAAAAACACATGAGTCAGAGAATAAATTATTTTGAATGGATAAAAATGAAAAACATCTAAATTTGTGGAATATAGCAAAATCAGTATGTAAAGGGAAATTTGGAACAACAAATAGTTATATTAGAAGAAAGGAGATCTGGGTGTGATTGTATGTACCTGTAATCCCAGCACTCTGAGAGGCTGAGGCAGAAGGATGGCAAGTTTGAGTGCAGCCTGAGCAACAAAAGGAAAAGATTGATAAAACTGATTTAACACATTCATGATGGGGCCATAATTTGTATGTCTCGCTGCCTGATGGCTTGAACCATTGGTGATACAAGCATGACTGTCCCATTGAGTGGCTTTTTATTAGTAAAAAGATCGATAAAAGTGATTAGATACATTTGTACCACCAGTGGTATGAGCCACCGGATGAGACAGTTATGCATATTCCACTGGTAGTCCAAGCTGGTGGGAACATTTTAAAATTCTAAGATTGACCATGAAGATAGAGAGAAGATGATATAAATTAACAAAATGAGGAATAAAATGGAAAATATTATCCATGGGGGATGGAACCCAGGGTCTCATGCATGCAAGACAAACATTCCATTATGAACAACTTTATGTCAATATATTTTATAACATTAAATGGAAAAATTCTTTGAAAGACATAATCTAATAGATATAAGAAGAAATAGATTATTTCAATAATATATTAAAGTAATAAAATACATAGTTAAAAACTTTCCACAAAGAAAGCTCAGGCATCAATGATTTCACTAATAAATCCTATTAAACATTTAATACATAAGTAAAATTAATTCTACACAGAGAGCTGAAAAGGAAGGACTATATACTCATACACTTTATGAGGCCAGCAACACTCTAATTCCAAAACCAAAGATATTACAAGAAAGCAGGTATCTTTGGTGAACATAACCAACTGGTTTTATCCTAGGAGAACAAGTCTAGTTCCACCTTTGCAAACCAATCAATGCAATTCTTCACATTCACAGACTTAAAAAATCATATGATCCTCTAAATATATAGATATAAAACATTTAGCAAAACCTGGTTTTCTAAATCAGCAAGATAGGAATAGAACCAAAGTTCCCAACATTGATAAAGGGAATCAAAACCTACAGTTTACCTGATACTTAATGATGAAATACAAATCCTGTGATCATGACAACAATATCCATTGTAATCACTTCTACTCAACATTGTAGTATAGGCTGTAGCCAGGGTGCTCTGGCTTGGATATGGTTTATTCCCCCAAAGGTTCCTGTGTTGGGAGCTTGATCCTCAATGTGGCAGTATTAAAAGGTAGTGGATCTTTAATCAGTGGTGGGGACTTTAGGAGTTGATTAAGTCCTCCTCAGGGCTCCACCATCAGGAATGGAACAAAGCTGTCTCAGAGGAGTGGGTCAGGTTCCGTGTTACTGGCACCTCCCCTAAATCCTCCTCCTACGTGTGCTGCTCACCCCTCTCATACATGCTCCCACCACTGTGAGGCAGTCCACCATGAGATCCTTCCCAGAGCAGCGCAGATGCCAATGCTATGCCCTTGAACCTCCAGAACTAGGAGCTAAGTAAATGTTTTGTCTTTATTGTTATAGCAACACAAAATGAACTACAACATGGAGCAACAAGGCAAGAAAAAAAAGTCATCCTAATTGGAAAGAAAGAAATAAAATTATCTAGTCACAGATGACAGGATTATCTGTCTAGAAAATCCTATAAACAACTACTAGAATGAATGATTCATCCGAGTTGCAAGATATAAGATCAATATACAAAAATCAAGGGTAAAAACAGTCCAATTCAAAGCTAAGCTAAGAATTTCTCATTTCTCTATTCATTTCTCAAGATGTACAAATGGCCAATAAGCACATGAAAAGATGCTCAGCCTCACTCTCATTCGGGAAGTGCAGGTCAAAATTACCATGAGAAGCTGGACGCCGTGGCACACATCTGTAATCACAGTGCTTGGCAGGCTGAAGTAGGAGGATCACTGTGAGTTTGAGGTCAGCCTGGGCTGCATAGTGAGCTCAAGGCCAGCCTGAACTACATAGCAAGACCCTGTCTTTAAAAAAAAAGTCACCATGAAAAAGCCTGGTGGCACACACCTATAATCCCAGCAGTCTGGGAGGCTGAGGCAGGATGGCAAGTTAGAGCCCAGCCTGGTCAACTCAGTGACTTAGTGAGATCCAGTCTCAAAATAAAAAATAAAAAGGCCAGAGGATGTAGTTCAAGTGAAGGCCCTGGGTTCAATCCCCAATACCATAAAAAAGAAAAAAAAATCATCATGAGATATCACCTCAGACTCATTAGGATGGTTATTATCAAAAAACCACAAAATAACAAGTATTATTGAGGATATGGAGATATTGGAGCCTTTGTGCACCTTTAGTAGGAAGGTAAAATGGTGCGGCCACTATGGAAAATAGTATGCAAATTTCTGAAAGCATTTAAAATAGAAATGCCATGTCATCTAGCAATCCCACTTGTGAATATATATTCAAAAGAAGGCAAAGCCTTCTTAACTTTTTACATTCCCATCTTCATAGTAGCAAATATTCATAGCAACCAAGAGGTGCAAGCAACTCAAATATCCATCAACAGATGAGTGGATAAATAAAATGTGGTACACATTATACATGAGGTATGATTACATTATACAGTGAATGTAGCCGAACCAGGGCTCTGAGCCCTATGCTGGGGCACCACCTGTAGCCGACCCACTTAGCCAGCCTTGTTCCAGAACCTAGAACCACTACTTTGTTCTCCCTGAACCAGAGGATGAATTATGGAGTCAGCTTAATCTGCAGGCAGCCAGGGGGCTCTTGCCTCTTCCTCAGCAGAGGAGCCCCCACTGTCTGGCTCCTCTTGCCTTTATTCACCCAAACATGGATACAAGCAATCAAAGTAACACAAGATTCATCTGCTTTCCAATAACATTAGTACATGCTCAGGTAAACAACCTTGGCTGTCTTAGCTTTCACCTCGAACCTGCAATATGCAATCACTCCTGAGTGCAGCCTTCCCTCTTTATTCTCCCAGAGGAGGCCAATCAGGCCTCAATTTTCCTCTGGTCTCCTACAAGCAAATGTTTAAATTTTTAAAATATTACAGTAAAAGACACAATGCCAATAATCCCCCTCAAACAAACACCATTGCTTTGAACACACTTATCCCATTGTTCTTTCCACATTCTGAAGCCATTCTGGAAGTCATCGTTCATGTCTTACCAGGTATGAAAAAAAAAATGCAGTGAAAGATGCTGCTGAGTGCCATCCAATGGAAAGGCCAGCTTGTAAAAACATTACCATATGTTCCCATCCACTTTATTCACCAGATGTTCTGTTCCCCAAAGTCAAAATGACCATGAAAGATAAACCTTTTTGTCAATTCAGGACATCAAGGCAGCCATGACAATCCAACTAAAGACTCACAAAAGAGGTGAGTGTACACTGAACTGTATACTTAAACATAATTAATATGGTAATTTTATATGTGATTTACCACAATTTTTTAAAACCATATATATTTCTATATTATAACAATAAACAGTTGGCAGATTAAAGCATAAAAGACCATAATTTATAGTAACATCAAAATATGAAGTATTTGGGGATAAACCTAACAAAAGATATGCATGATCTGTTCATTGGTTACTGTAAAATATGACTAAGAGAAATTAACGAAATCCTAAGAAAATGGTAAGAAATGACTTATTTTGGGGTTGGAAAACAGTGTGGTTAAGATGTCAGTTACTTCCCAGCTGATCGACAGATGCAGTGGAGGTGCAGCCATAACTACAGCACCCTAGTTTGTAGAAACTGATAAGCAGATTTTAGAATTGCTATGGAAATACAGAAGACATAGAATTGTCATACATCTTTGAAAAAAACAAAGCTGGAGGGTTTATACTGTCTGATTCAGCCATTGTTATGTTTTCTCATTCAAGGTCTATCAGTGAACAGCACTAACCCTACGGTATGATTACACCGGATTGCTGTGAGAATTTTAATTCACTTGTAGTATCACTAGAAACAGTCTGTGTTGTGTAGCTAAATGATATAGTTATTATTGTAATTTGCATTTCCCTGATTACTAGTGAGGTTATCCCTTTTCCCCCGATATGTATATTGTCCACTTTTTCTTGTTCTACCCTATATCTTCAGCCATTTTTAATTTTTTCTTATTTCTTTATTTTGAGACAGGATCTCATTAAATTGCTAAATTACCTGGGCTATGCTCACAGCCTCCTGCCTTAGCCTTCCAGAGTGTTGGGATTACAGATAGGTTCCATCTTGCCTGCCTCTGACCAGCTTTGTACTGCATATCTCAGATTGGTCTTGATCTTGAAATCCTCCTGCTTCAGGCTTACAAGTGATGGACCCTTCTTTTGCTTCTAATCTCATAAGGAAGACTTTCAAATTGAGGATGACGTTTATTACAAGTATTTTGAGGAACTTCCCTTCTATTCCCACATCGCTAAGAGTTTCTAATATAACCAAATATTAAATTTTACCAAAGGTTTAACTCATGCCATGAGCAGCAGTTTTCTCTCTTAATCTCCGAAGGTCATGAATGGCAATGATTGTTTCCTAATGTTAAATCAAACTTGTGTCCTTGGGACAATCCCAGTAGGATTAAAATCCAGCAGGATTATCTCTGTCAATAAGTCCTTTAGGATTTGTGTGATTGTGTCTATGAGTAAACCTGACTTACAAATTTCCTATCTGGAACTATTCTTGGTTGCTTTGGTATCAAATTTATTCTGGCTTCATAGAACAAGGAAGAAGAGTTCTCTCTTTTTCTATATGCTGGGTTTTAAACATTTGGGAAAATCCACCAATATAACCATCTAGACCTCATGTTTTTCTTTATGGGAAAATGTTTGTATACTGATTCAGACTGTTAAGGTTTTACATCTTTACTGAGTTTTGAGAATTTTTTTCTTAAACTTTATTTTTGTTTTCAGGGTCTTGTTTATAATATCTTTTTATTAACATGTGATTTATGCATCATCTATAACTGTTTTGACTATCATTCTTTTTTTTAATTAATTTTATTGGTACATTTTATTGGTACGTTTTAGGTATACAATTCATTTACATTTATCATTGGGTGTTTTTACTTGTACATGATATATCTTGGTTCTTATTTTTTTCCCCACTACCTGTGTGCCCTTCACCCCCTGCCCTTACCTATTTACATAGATTTCATTTCCATTTTTTTTTTCTTTTCTCATAACTTTTCCTTTCCCTCTTTTCCTTTCCCCTTCCCCTCCCTTCACTCCTTCATCTTTGGACCTTTTTTCCTATTTCAAATTATCAATTATTCATTTTAATCATTTTAACCCTTGTTTACACTATCAGTTTCTCACACTAGTGAAACTATTCGGTATTAACTATCATTCTTAATCTTATTTTTTCTTTCTCACCTTTATTTCCTGGAATATTATTGACAAAAGTTTTTAGTGTTGTGAATCTTCTCTCTCCCATGAGCTGCGCCTCAGCCCTTATAATTCCTTCTTGGATCTTGCTTCTTTCATATAGGATCACTTTCACTCTGTCTGAAATATATTCTTTAAAAACCCCTTTAGTTGCCAGGTGTAGTCCCACACACCTATAATCCTAGCACTTAGGAAAACTATAGTAAGGGAATCACTAGTTGGAGTCCCGCCGGGGCAATTTAGCAAGACCCTATCTCAAAGTAATAATAATAATAATGAAGCACTGGGGATGTAGCTCAGTAATTTAGTGGTGGAGGACCTCAAGGTTTGATCCTCAGTACAGCAAATAAATGAATAGCAAAAAAGAAATGAAAAACCTTTCAGAAGAAAAGCTATTATTCTTCCCCATTTCCATCTTTTAAAATTGTTTACCTTTTGAAATCATTTTTAAAATTTTATTTTGAAGAGGTGTTCAGGTATATCTCAGTGGTAGAGCACTTGCCTAGCATGCACAAGGCTCTGGGTTCAATCCCCAGCACTGCAACCAATCAATCAATAAATTTTATTTTTAAATAATTTGGGGCTAGGCATGGTGGCACACACCTATAATCCTAGTACTCAAGAGGCTGAGGCAGGAGGATCATTGTGAGTTGGAGGCCAGCCTGGCTACAAAGTGAATTCAAGGCCAGCTGGAATTGTATAGTGAGATTCTGTCTCAAACAAACAAACAAAAGAATAATTTTGGATTTACAGGAGAGTTGCAACATAATAAAGACTGTTCTAATATATCTTTCAGTCAGCTTTTGGGAAGAATCGGAGGGATATAAAATGCTTTTCCTGTTGCATCATTTCAGGGACTGCATATTCACATGATCTGATTGTTTAGTTAAGGATGTTTCACCACCCTAAAGTTGTTCTATTCTGTACTCTTGTTAGATGCCAGTCACCAAACCCTCCCAGTACTCAAGAGGAAAGAGAAGCCACACCTCCTGGAGGGAGGTGTACCCAAAAACTTGTGGACATCTGTGAAAAACACCAGGCACCCATGAAATTGCCCTCTGGGGAAGGAAGCGATGCCAAGGGCTGTATGGGGGAGGAGATATGAAAGCTTCCCTCCAAAGTTTATGTTGTGCTGGGATCTGGGCTGATCCCTGACACTGTCCTATAGTGACCATCCTTGGCTCCCTGCCACTTGCCTTCCTTGGCTGCAGTGCTTTTCATATCCACATGCTTGTGCACACGCAGTTCCATCTAGACTGCAGAGTTCCTTCCTGCTTTGTCTCTGAACCAGTAGACAATGGCATTATTGTTCCCGCTTGGCAGTACTAGGCCATTCCACCATCCTGTAGAGGCAGCTACCTGCCACTGGATGACTGGGTACACAGAAATATCAGTGACTCCTGAGCAAATTAAACCCATCTTCTTTCTTCTTCCCATGTGGACTGATTTTCTAGAAGTAGTACTATGTGGGAGTACTGGCATATAGTGCTCCATAAGCCCTTGAACAGTAATACTAGAAGTACAACAGATGAAGGAAACACATCCAAATTCAAAGCCAGTGTCTCGCCTTGTGAGGATGAACTGTTGCCCCCTGTGAGATGAAGTCCAGTCTAAGAGATGGGGCAGTGGGGAGAAGTAAATAAAATTAAGATGTGTTTCATGTCTGTGCCAATTCCCCCACAATGAATGTCATCACTATGTACTACAAACATGTACTAATAAAAAATTAAAAATTTAAAAAATAAAGAAGTTCAAAGGCATGTAATCAGCTACAACCCAAGGCAGCTGATTCCTCTAGGACAAGCTCCATGCTGAAGCCTGAGCATTGGTTGTTGCTGCTGGTAGGTTGAGCTCACAGCAATGGCACTGGGCCAAGGATACACATGGCTGGCTTTTATGATTGGAGGACCTTGTCAGTGGCATTTTGCACACCTTCTGTCTTGCCACCTCTACCACTTTATTCACTGAGCAAGCCCTGAATGGCTGGAAAAGGACTGGTCACTTCAACGTGAGTGACCTTGTTGACCTGATTTGTATGAGTTTTCTCTGCAGTACGGGACCATTGGTGAACATTTACCCTGGCATGGGTAGTTGTATACTCTCAGCCATTCTGAGAGGTCTATCCTCAGTCCTCTGCCTTAAACCTCAATTCTCTTCCCTGAAGTTCCTGGGCAGTGGCCTCCCAATCACAGCCAGCCCAAGTCACTGGTCATCCAGGAGAGCAACTAGCCTTTGCCCATGAACTGATGCAGGTTCTTAATTCAAGCTAATTTATTCTTTGGATATAGTGGACCAGGAGATGTGCTGCTTAATGTTCTACCTGCTGGGGGGAATTCCACCTTTTCACTGCCCTGCAGTGAACAACTTCTGAGTGAGGCTACACCACAGCAAGCACTATCTGGAAACCAGGCTCAGAACAGTTCTTCCTCAGTTGATGAGATTTCGGGACTTCTCCTTAACACAGTAATATCCATATTTGAGCAGAGGCTGTCCTGTACCACGTGTAGAAACACTGAACGTATGATCCATCTGCTTTTGAAAGTACTTGTCTTTCAGGACCTGTGTAGGCACGGTCCCTTGTGCGTAGCTAGCTCTGTTGATGTAGTGGGTGGTAGGCAGGAGCATGTAGTAGCTAACTGGATCAGCTGACATGCCATGCACCTTAGGCAGCTTATGTTACACGGTGTCTCAGTGTCTGATGGCTCATTGTTCAATTTCTACCAAGCCAAGAGCTGTTTTTTTAAAAAAAATACCCATCTGCCTAAAGAACTTAGGGCATTTCCTGTGAGCTCACCTATTATACATTACTGGAGCTCCACAGAGCTTCCCTATCTGCCCCACACAAGTGGATCAGGTTGGGGAGCCAGGCATGGTGGCACAGGTGTATAATCCCAACACTCTGGGAGGCTGAGGATAAAAGATCACAAATCTGAGCCCATCTGGAGCAATTTAGCCACCCAGTAAGATCCTATCTTGAAATAAAAAATAAAAAGGGCTGTGGATGTAGCTCAGTGGGAAGGCTGAAAAAAAAATCCAAGCTTATGCATCATCGCAGGAGTATTTCAGTACCATGATCTGGCATTGTTCACCTAGAGAGCTATCTCCTGCCCTTCTAACCAGGCAGAATTGTTTAAAAGTGGGCTTTAGAAGGATTGTTGAAATTCTTTGAGGGTAAAATTGCTTTAAATTAGTCTGCCAGTATTTACAAATCCTTGATTAAAGAAAAATTTTAGCAGGGCATGTGAGACATGTGTGTAATCCCAACACTCTGGGAGGTTGAGATAGGAGGATTACAAATTCTAGCACAGTTTGGGCAAGTTAGCCACTTATTGAGACCCTGTCCCAAAACAAAGTAAAGAAAGGACTGAGGATGTAGCTCAAAGTGAAGCCCTTGGGTTCAGTTCTCATTAATGAAAAAACAAAAATATTCTTTTTTTTTTTTTGGTACTGGGGATCAAACTCAGGTCCTTGCACTTGCGCAGCATGCGGCAAAACCACTGAGCTAAATCCCCAGCCCCAAAAATATTCTTAAGAAAATGCAAGTCAGGCCAGGATACAGCTCAGTGGTTCTGGCGCCTGCCTTGCAAGCTCAAGGTCCCAAGTTCGATCCCCGGCTGGTACCAAAAAAAAAAAAAAAAGGAAAGAAAATGCAGGTGATTTTGCTTAATCTCTTTTAAAAGAAAATTTTTGATATAAAACATGGTAAACATGCAGATATATTATACAGTAAAATAAATAAAATATGTGCAATTTATACAGTCATGAAATAATATCACCTCTCAGTGCAGTACTCATAAACACACACATATGCATATGCACACACCAAAAACAGACCATTACTGGTAACTTTTGCATTTCCCCTCCTATTTAATTTCTCTCCATTTCCCCTGGTCAGCTTCCAGGTGACCTCTGTCCTGTTTAACGATGTCCTTGCTTTCCCATAGTTTCCATCTTTGTTTGCATTCCTGAACAAAACAATACATTGTTTATTTCTGACAGGACAGGACCTAGTGTGTTGGACAAGACCGTGATTAGGTCCTGCGGGGCTGAGTGGTGGCCTATCCTGGGCCTGTGGTGGCCAGGGCATCACACAGTGCCTGAGTTGGGGTCGAAGGACAGAAACACGTGAGCGAGGGAGTTGCTTTGTGCTTTATGTCTCTGGGCTGACGTCCCAGAGGTTGAGGGCCGATGGAGGGAACGCTTCTGGAGGGTACGTAGACTCCACACCTGGGCAAGCTACAGGGGTAGAGAAGAGCAGAAACTCTGTCACTGGGGCCTCAGCCAAGCCAAGCAGAAGAGCACCAGGTCACCCTCTCCAAGCCGGGAAGACCCCGGGAAGTGTGGCCTTGTGTGTGGCTCCTCCGAGTGCACTGGGCAGGCTCTGTTTTGCCTCCGCTGGGGTGGGAGCCGGAGAGCTGGTTTCCACGGTCCTTCTAGAATTTTCTTTGTACTCATAGCTTTCCTGTTTCTTGACCGAATCTCTCTCTCTTTTTTTTTTTTAAGAACGTCTGAAGGAAAAGGCATGACAATTTGACTTCTTCCTTTCCTATCTTTATTCCTTTTATTTCTTTCTCTTTTCTAATTGCTGTAGCTAATGTTTCCAGAGCTATATTGAACAAGAGTGGTGATAGTGGGCATCCTTGTCTTGTTCCTGATTTTAACATGGAAGTTTTCAGTTTTGACCATTTAGTATGATGTTGGATGTTGGTTTTTCATAAATAGCCTTAATCAGGTTGAGATAAAGACCTTCTATTCCAAATTTCTGTAGGGTTTTTATCATGAATGGGTGTTGGATTTTGTCAAATTCCTTTTCTGCATCTATTGAGATGATCATATGGTTTTTTGTCCTTGACTCTGTTAATATAGTGTATTACATTTATTGATTTACAAATGTTGAACCATCCTTGCATCCCTGGGATAAATCCAACTTGGTCAGGGTATATGATCTTCTTGATGACCCTCTGTATTCTGCTTGCCAGTATCTTGTTGAGGATTTTTGCATCTATGTTCATTAGGGAGATTGGCCTGTAGTTCTCTTTTTGGGTTGGGTCTTTCCCTGCTTTTGGAATCAAAATAACACTTGCTTCCAGGAATGAATTTGGAAGTATTGCTTCCCTTCCAATTTCCTTGATGAGTTTAAAGAGTAATGCAACAGTTCTTCTTTAAATGTCTTGTAGAATTCAGCAGTGAAGCAAGCCATCAGGACCTAGGCTTTTCTTTGTTGGTAAATTTTTTATTATATTTTCAATTTCACTCATTGTAATTTGGGTGTTTAGAATTTCTATATCTTCTTCATTTAACTTTGTCAATTTGTATGTATCAATTTGTATGTTCATTTCTTCTGTGTTTTCCATTTTATTGGAGTACAGGTTCTCAAAGTACGTATTGATAATCCTCTGGATTTGCATTGGATCTGTTGTGACTTCACCTTTTTCATTCTTAATTGCATGTATTTGTGTCTTTTCTTTCCTTTTTTTGATAAGATTGGTTAAAGGTTTATCAATTTTATTTATTCTTTCAAAAAACCAACTCTTTGATTCATTGATTTCTTTTGTATTGTTCTCTTAGTCTCCATTGCATTGATTTCTGCACTGATCTTTATAATTTCCTCTCTTGTACAAGCTTTGGATTTGTTATACTCTTCTTTTTCTAGCAGCTTGAGGTTCTGCATTAGGTTATTTATCTGAGTTTTCTCTGTTTTCCTAATATGGGCATTCACTGCTATGAATTTCCTGCGTAGAACTGCTTTCATTGTGTCCCATAGATTCCTGTATGTTGTAGTGGCATTTTCATTTAATTGTAGAAACTTTAATTTCTTCTTTAATTTCCTCTGTCACCCATTGGCTGTTCAAGAACGTGTTATTCAGTTTCCATGTGTTTGTAGGGGTTTTGCAGTTTCTTATGTTATTGAGCTCCAATTTTATTGCACTATGGTCTGATAAAATACAGGGGGTAACTTCAATTCTTTTACATTTACTTAGACATGTCCTATGAGCTAGCATGTGGTCTATTCTGGAGAATGACCTGTGTGCAGCCGAAAAGAATGTGCATTACAATTTTGAGGGGTGGAACACTCTGAAAACATCTATTAAGTCCATTTGTTCAATAACTTGGTTCAGTTCTAGAATTTCCTTGTTAACTTTTTGTCTAGATGATCTGTCTATTTGTGGTAGTGGGGTATTGAGGTCCCCCACTACAATTGTGTTAGTGTTTATTTGGTTTTTCATGTCCATTAATATTTGTTTTGTATAGTTGGGGGCATTCGTATTTGGTGCATATATATTTAAAATTGTCATATCTTCCTCTTGGATTGTTCCCTTCACAAGGATGTAGTGACCATCTTTGTCTCTCTTAATTAGTTTTGGTTTGAAATCTACTTTGTCTGCAAATAAGATTGCTATGCCTGCTTTTTTCTGGGTTTCTGTGGCATGGAGAACTGCTTTCCATCCTTTTACTTTCAGTCTATGAATTTCCTTTTGATTTAGGCGTGTTTCTTGTATACAGCATATTGCTGGGTTTTGCTTCTTAATCCATTCTGCCAGTCTATTTCTTTTGACTGGTGAACTGAGGCCATTAACATTTATGGTTATAATTGAGAAATATTGATTCATCCTTCTCATGATGTTTTACTTTTGTTATCTCTTTTATTTCTTTTTTTCCACCCCTTTCCCTTTAGTGTCTTACCTTGCCTGGTGGTTTCCCTCTGTTGGGCTTCATGGAGTTGTGACCTTCATTGTCTTTTTCTAGGATATTGTTTAGAATTGCTTGTAGTTTGGTGTTCATGAGATTTCTCAGGTGTTCTTTGTCGTGGAAGTATCTAATTTCCCCATCAATTTTGAAAGAAAATTTTGGTGTTCATGAAATTTCTCAGGTGTTCTTTGTCGTGGAAGTATCTAATTTCCCCAACAATTTTTAAAGAAAATTTTGCAGGATACCACAGCCTAGGTTGGAAGTTATTTTCTTTTAGGGCTTGAAATACTTCACTCCAGGCTCTCCTTGACTTGAGGGTTTGTGTTGAGAAGTCGGCTGTGATTCTGATGGGCTTTCCTTTGTAGGTGATTTGTTTCTTTTCTCTAACTGCTTGTACGATTTTCTTCTTCTGTTGGTTTTCTGGGATCTTGACTATTATATGTCTAGATGTAGATTTTTTTTGATCATGGCTAGTTGGAGTTCTATATGCCTCACTTATGTGTATGTCCAATTCTCTACCTCTGTCTGGGAAGTTTTCCGTTATTACTTCTGTGCACAGTTTTTTTAATGTCAATTGTACTTTCTCCTGTTTTTTCATGGACTCCTATCAGTCTTATGTTATTCTTCTTTGCATCACCTAGCAGCTGTTGGATTGATTTCTCATGGTCCCTTACTATTTTTAAGAAATTTCTGTTTTCATGGTCTTTAACCATGATCCTGTCTTCTATATCTGATATTCTATCTTCAGATTCCCTTAATCTGCTGTGGATACTTTCAATGGAGTTTTTAATCTCCTGAATATCTGTTTGAATCTGTTTCATGGATTCCATTTTTCTCTTATGTTGGCAATCATGGTTTCCATTTCTTTCTTATGCTGGGTATTCATGGATTCCAGCATGTTTCTGAGCTCATCTATTTTTTTTTTATCTGTTTCTGTTCTAAAGCTTCTAATCATGTCCTTCACTCTGCTCACCATCTCTGCACATATCTAGGAGATTATTTCTGCTTTGAATTTTTCTAGAGCCTCATTCATCTGTTTTGTTACTTCCTGTGTTATCAGTTCAGGGTGTCCTGATGGTTAGTTATCAGATTTTTCCACCTCATTTCCCCTGGGGTTTACCCTTGGTGGGGTGGAAGTCTGAGTTTGTGCCTTGCTTAAATGTCTTCTCATTTTTGTTTTTGGTACTGACCTTGGTTTAACTCCTGGGTTGATACTTTGAAATTGCTTATTGTAAGTATCTTTGTTGCTTGTAATTAGAACCCTTATGGACTGATTACTTCTCAGAGGTGACTTCTAGATATAGCTGGTCTTTAAATTTTGAGTCTCTAATGACTCTGAGGCTATCTCATTATCATTATACTAGGAAGGATCACTGACTAGATCAATAACAACACCTTAGCCCAAGTGATACAATCAGCAACACCATTGCATCAAGTACATCTTAGAAAGTGACATTTTGTGGTAGTTATTAATCTATCACCTTTAACTGTGTGAATTAAATCAAGGACGAGGACCAACTCAACATATGTTTATAGTGAGTAAACTCTTCAATATAACAACTTTACCCTTCAGGATGGGGAGTTAGAAGGAGTTGGTGGGGAGGAACAGATAGGTAGAAGGATAGGGGGAGGTTAGCAGTGAGGCCAGAGGACACAGACAAGAAGGAAAAAGAGAATAACAGAAAAATAAAGAACTCTGAATGAGGGCCAGAACAGGGACAAAAAAGGAGATGAACAATATGGGACAGCAAGAGAGTGAGTGTGAGAGAGAGAGTAAGGAGAGAGAAAAGAAAGAAGAAACAAAGGAGAGAAAAATAAAAATTTGCAAAGAGTAGGAGAAAAAAATAAAGATAAGAGGAAAAAAGAAAAGAAGAGAGGAAAAAGAAACAAACCAATAATACTACTTTTGGAAATAAAAAATAAAAATAAAAATGAAGGGCCTCTTTCAGGGTATGTCTCTGTTGTCACAATAGACAACGTGGGTAGCAGTGTGCAGATATAAGTCAATGAGTCTCATCAAGCCAGTCACAGACCTGTGAGATTTGGGAAGATTTCTGGCTGCAAGTTCCAAGTTGAGCTCCCTGCCCTCCTGTAGGGTTGAACTCTGCAGGGTTGTACTGCAGATTCCAGTTGCCCTTCCCCTGAAGATAGTCCCATTTCCAGTGGGAGCTGATGATCGCTCCAACTTACCCAGTACAGTGGTCTGGTGGTCCAGTGTCCTCTGTGTCCTTGTAGTGTGAAACCAGATGTCAGTACAGCCAAGAGGCCAGAGGAGCACGGTGGGGGAGGCGGAAATCCAGTGGATTGCTGCCAGGGGACGGGCTGGATTGGCACCTTCCACGCAGGTGGGGACCCTCCAACTGCGTCCGGAGAGGTGCCTGTCTGAAGCAGGCTCTCGCTTAGTCTTTTTACTCTACCTTTTGGGAAATTTCCAAAACTTAGTTTTTCAATATTTGAGGTTATTCATTTCCACTAACATTTAAAAATTTTCTATGGGCTATTTTTATTCTCTTACTGTTCCTTTTTTTTGGTACCAGGGATCGAACGTGGATCCTTGCACTTGTGAAGCAGGCGGCAGAACCACTGAGCTAAATCCCTAGCCCTCTTACTGTTCCTTTTAACAATGTCCTCTTCTTGTTGCATGAGTGTAATATCATATCTCTCAAAGAACATTAGTGACAGTTTCTGCCCCAGGTTTTTTCTCCATGCATACACTCTGACTGTCAAACTTGGGGTTTTTCCATTTGCTTTTGTGTCTGTCTTGTTTTTCTGCTGTCTGTTCAGAATTAAGTGTGGGTACCAAACAGGTGATTGGAAGGTCTGCCACTGTGGATGGGGCTATGGGGAGAGGCTCCCACCTGATTTCTTTTAGGTCCCTCTTCTGGACCCATTCAAACTCCCTTGGAGAGGGGTCTTTAAATCTCCTTTCTGTAGGGTCTCACTAAGGCAATGGAGAGAAGCACAAGAAGTCTGGTGTTCTTTGCTTTCAGCATTCAGTGTGCATATTGTTTCTCTCTCTCTTTAAAAAAATATTTTTATTTTAAAGTAATTTAAAACTTAGGGGAAACTTAAAGAATAGTATTGAGAATGTTTATGTATCCTTTATCCAGATTACTAATTTTTAGCAGTTTTTCAAATTTAACCTTTTGCCCCTTCCATCAGCACCACACATAAATTGGAATTTAACTTTTCTGAACTATTTGACAATAGGAATTGGTAATCATGCCAAGGATTTAGCTCAGTGGTTCTGGTACCTGCCTCACAAGAGCAAGGTCCCAAGTTCAATCCCTGGTACAAAGAAAAGAAAAAGGAATTGGTAACCATCCTCATTAGCCTCTTAATACTTCAGTGTATATTTCCATGGAACAAAAATATTCTCATGTACTATTCCCTCTAGAAGAGAAATCAGATTTTTTCTATCATTTGTAAGTCAGGAACAGGGGATGTGCAGTGCAGGAGTAAAATTAGAAATTTTTCTCTGCTTCACACAGAGGTTTTATCAGCCCTCCTTAGCTTGGCCATGCCCTTCACACCAATTCCAGAATGACTGGGGGCTTTTTCAAGTCCTGCAGTATATTTTGGAATCCTTCTTACCTCCCCCACTGCTGTCTTGGGAATCCAGCTTCTTGGGGTCTTCTTAGTCAGTACTGGGATGCATCTGCTTTCTAATTATCAAAGGTTTTTTTCCTTTCTGTTTTCTCATTATTATTATTGCTTTTAAGAAGAGTCTTCTTATTCTAGTTTTAGTAAAATTTCAGGAGGCAACAAAATTGGATGCATGCATTCAATCAGTTGTATTGATGCTTCTTGGTGTAAATGCATATTACCAAGTTCTTAGTATGGCAATGCCCCTGTTGCATGGGGTGGAGACTAAATATCTGTACAAGGAAACAGAAATGTCCAGAAAGAAGTCTGCTTCCCTGATTCCCTGCTTCAGCTGGATGTGGTGGTGCACATCTGTAATTCCACCTCTCTGGGAGGCTGAGGCAGGAAGATCACAAGTTCTAGTCCAGCCCAGGTAAGTTAGCAATTTAGGGAAACCCAGTCTAAACACACACACACACACACACACACACACACACAGTGCCTTCCATCCTTTGACATGTTGAAAAGCTGATCAGGTCAAGACAGGAAGACCCAGGCAGAAGATCTTGGCATAGTTTCTTAGTATTGTAATGTACCTTCTGGGACAATTTGTGAATTCATCCTGGTGGTCTTTATTTTTTCTTTGTCTTTCCAGTTCAGTGTAGTAGTCATTCTTTTTTCTTTTGCTCTCTTTTTTTTCTCTTTCCCTCTCTCCTTCCTTCCTTTCTTCTGCAAAAGGTTTCAAATAAATAATCTGTCCTAAAATTGATATGTCTAAAATCTAGAACACTTAGCATTCTTTTAATTAGAAATCATGGTGATTTCTAATAACAGTAACTTTCATGAAAAAATATTATATCCTAACAAAATGACTGGTAAATTCCATTTCCTGCTTTCAAGAAGGGAAGTAAAAGCCAAGATGTTTAAGTGTATGGCTGCTGTCCACAAAGCCAGTACTGACCCATAACATACCTCAAGGTCACAGAAGTGATCAGGTACAAAACCCCAAGGGAACATGACTACCAGCCAGAATGACCAGTGACCCCCACCCAAAACTATGAAGTCCTTAAGAGCAGCAGCAGGCATGCACTTATGGATTTTATTTTATTGTATATCATTTTATTTGTAGGAAAAACTCAAGAAATTTAGAGAATTTAAAGAACATTTTTTGATTCACTGTCTAGAATTTAAACCCTATTTTTGAAATTCAACAAGCACACTTTAACAAGATATCTTTAATAGGAAAAATTCATCAAAAATGTAATATGGAGAAAGAAGCCAGTCACAGAAAAAGTCTCAATGATCTTCTATTCACACAAAGTTCAAAGCAGTCAGAATAATGCATTGTTTGGAAAGTACAGGCAGGGGAAAAAATTGTGCATATATTTTAAGCCACACAAGAGTTTATAATTACTATATTCTATACAATCAACACATATTTAATTTACCAGCATATTTACCTTTACTGTTGCTCTTTCTTCCAATATGCATTTCTATGCTTCTGTCTGGAATTTTTTCCTTCCATTTGAAATAATTCCTGTTTAGAGGTCTGCAAGTATTTTTTCTGAGGTTATTTTCCTAAGACCTTTGTCTTGTTTTTCTTATGTTCTAGATTGGCAAGGATTTTCTCAGCACTTTAAAGGTGCCCTTGCATGGTCTTCTGGTTCCCATGGTTCAGTTGTCCTCCTTTAATAGTACAATCAGCTCTCCATAGCCATAGTTTCCATAGATTCATAAATCCACCCGTGGATTCATAGATATGGATGGAAAATATTGAGAAAATGAGTGTGACAGTGCATGCCTGTAATCCCCAGGGAGGCTGAAGCAGGAGAACCAAAAGTTGGAACCCAGTTTCCTGAACACATCAATCCTAGCAATTTTAAAGCTTTTGCCAAGCAGTATAACCTCTGTGGGTTGGTTTCAGTGACATTTTCTTGCTGTTGGCTTTGGTCTTCCCCCACCACACACATATACTATGCCCCTGGCTCTTGGCTTGCCTGGTGAGTTTTAATAGAATGTCACACATTGAATAAGAAAAATAGTAAAGACTTTGGGTACTGTTCTTTTCATCCAGGAAAGCCTCTCCCTAACCTTTGCAAAGCAGAGCTTTTCATCCTGGTCAGTCTGAGCTAACTTGTGGTTGAGTTTTGACAAGGCTTGGTTCACCTCTTTTTGATGCTGATTCTATACATAGCCCTCCAGGGTTCCAGCTGAGAGTCTTGTGTGTTCCCAGGGACTCTTCGTCCCAGGAGATACTACACAAGGTCCTTGTTAGAACTTTAAGACCGCCAGAAACTCCTGCTTCTCAGAGGCACTCTGCTTGACTTCTTACTTTCTCTCACAGGGGTCTTCAAATTCAGCAAATGACTTGAGGGAAATTTCAAGGAAGGACTCAAGTATTCACCCTTCTTTTCTCCCAGGAAATCTAGCCTCACTTACCTCCAACCCTGCTGAGCTGACAAAATTCCCACTGGTGTCTTAATCTCCTAGGACCTCTTTCTGTCCTCAGAATCAAAACTCTGACTCTGGACCTCTGCCCAGAAATTCCCCAAGGAACCCACGTGCTGCCGAACATCATCCCACCTCTGTGTAGTTTCCCCTACTCTGAGACAGTGTCTGTTAGTGGACTCAGTAGCTCCTTGATGCCTTCAAACATGTGTTTTCTATTTTACCTGGCCCTCCTAATTGTTTTCAGCTGTAATATTGGCTGGTTGTAAGTACTCCCATCATTCTCAAACCCAAGGAAAGATTTTTAAATGAAAGGTCTCCCTTTTAAACAGAAAAATATCTGAACAAAGCTTGGCCTGCAATTTCCAACTCTGCATATGTATCAGAATCACCTGAGTCCAGAATCTATACCAGAAGCTGAATTTCTGAGAGTGAGATGAGTTTGACTCTGTATTTTTAAAACCTCTCCAGGTGAGAATGTCTGCTGTGAATAACAGGGACTGGATCCCTGATCATGTCATTTGTAAATAGAGAGTGTTTTACTTCTTATTTCCCAATCAGGATGCCCTTCATTTCTTTGTCCTACTTAATGCTCTGGCTAGAACTTCCTGGACAATATTAGAGAGAAGTAGTGAGAAGAGACACCCTTGTCTATTTTTTTTATCACAGGAGGAAAACATTCAATATTTTACCATTAAGTGTAACAGCTGCAGGTTTTTATAAACACTTTTTATTAGGTTGAAGTTTCTATTCTTATTTTGTTGGACATTTTTATTATGAAAAGCTGTCAGATTTTATCAAATGGTTTGTCCGCATCTATTGGAATGATCAAATGGTTTTGTCCTTGATTCTATTAATTTGGAATATTAATTGGTTTTCAGATCTTAAACCAGCCTGGAATCCCAATGAATAAGTCCCTTGTCAGGATATATGATCCTTTTTGTATGTTGCTGCATTCAACTGGCTGATATTTTGTGGGAAATTTTTACATATATGTTTATAAAGGCTATTAGTCTGTAGTTTATTTTATTTATTTTTTCCTTGTAGTGTCTTTGGCTTCAGAGTCAGGGAGGTATTGCCCTCATAGAAATAACTGGAAAGTGTTTCCTTTTCTACCTTTTGGAAGAGTTTGTGATGGTTTGTTATAAGTCTTCTTTAAGCATTTGGTGGACCTCACCAGCACAATCATCTGAGCCTGAGTTATTTTGTGGGAAGCTTGTAAGTTACTAGTTCAGTGTCTTAGCTGACTATAGGCTTGTTCAGACTTTCTATTTTGTTTTGTTTGATCCTTGCCTCAGTTTTGGTACTGTGTGTCATTCTATAAATTTGTTTATGTCATCTGAAGTGCCTAATGTGTTGGCATAGCTATTCATAGTTTTCTCTTTTTAAAAAAATTCTTTTATTGGTACATTTTAGCATTTATCACTGAGTGCTTGTACCTGTACATGATGTATCTTAGTTCTTATTTTTTTCCCCATTACCTGTGCGCCCTTCACCCCCTCCACCCTTCCCTATTTACATAGATTTTGTTTCCTTTTTTTTCTTTTCTCATAATTTTTCCTTTCCCCCTTCCCTTTCCCCTTCCCCTCCCACCACCCCTACACCTTTGGACCTTTTCCTATTTCAAATTATCAATTACTCGTTTAATCATTTTCATCCTTATTTACACTTTCAGTTTCTCACACTAGAGAAACTATTCTGTATTTACACGTGTGTCTTATTTATTTCACTTAAGAGTATGGCCTCAATATGCATCCATTTAGCTATAAATGTCTCTAGTTTGTCATTCTTTATGGCTGAGTAGTACTCCATTTTATTTTTAAAAAGCTACATCTTCTGTATCCAGTTTCCAGCTGATGGCCACTTGGGCTGTTTCCAAGCTGTAGCTATTACAAACTGTGCGGCTATAAACATGGGTGCATATATAATATATCACTGTGGTATGATTCTTTTAATTCTTTGGGGAAGCTGGGTCAAATGGGACCTCTAGCCCTAGTTCTTTAAGGTATCTCCATACTGATTTCCACAGTGGTTGCATCAGTCTGCACTCCCACCAACAATGAAGAAGTGTTCCTCTCTCTCCACACCCTGCCAGCATTTGTTATTGGTTGATTTCTTGATAGCAGCCATTCTTTCTGGGGTGAGGTGGAATCTCAGTGCATAGTTTTCTCTTCTAATCCCCCACCAACCTGTAAATTTGAGGATGCCCCATTTTGCGGTCCTGGTTTTAGTAATTTGAGTCTTCTCTCTTATTTTCATTCCCCAGTCTTCCTAAAGATCAATCAATTCAGTTGATCTTCTTTGAAGAACCAACTTTTGGAGCCAGGGATTTAGCTCAGTGGTTTCGCTGCCTGCCGTGTAAGCCCAAGGACCTGAGTTCCATCCCCAGTACCAAAAAAAAAAAAAGAACCAACTTTTGGTTTGGTTGATTTTCTTTATTCTGCATTTCACTTATTCTCATGCTAGTCTTTATTATTTCTCTCCTATTTGCTTTGGGTTAAGTTTGTTCTTTTTTATTTTATTTTATTTTATTGTTACATTATAAGTATACAATATAATGACATTCATCATTGGAATTTTGCACCTTTACATAATATCTTACTTCTATTTTTCCACATTCCCCTGGCCTCCCTTCAACCCCTCCACCCCTCCCTATTTACAAAGACTTTGTTTCCATTTTTTCATTTTCTCATATTAATTCCATTCTCTTCTTTCCTTTCTCCTAGCCCTCCCTCTTCCCCTTGCCCTTTGCCCCTTTTCTTCCTATTTCACATTATCTATTATACTTTTTAGTCTTTACTTACACTTGCAGTTTCTCACACTAGAGAAACTATTCTGTATTTACACATGTGTGTCCTATTTATTTCACTTAAGAGTATTGCCCCAATGTGCATCCATTTAGCTATGTCTCTAATTTTTCATTATTTATGGTGAGTAGTACTCCATTTTATAAGAAAACCACATTTTCTTTGTCCAGTCTCTAGTTGATAGGCATTTGGGCTGTTTTCAAGCTTTAGCTATTACAAACTGCGCTGCTATGAACATGGGTGCACATATATCACTGTGGTATGATTCTTTTAATTCTTTGGGGAAGATCCCCAGCAGGGGAATAGTTGGGTCAAATGGGCCTTCCAGTCCTAGTTCTTTGAGGTATCTCCATTCTGATTTCCACAGTGGTTGCACCAGTCTACACTCCCACCAGCAGTGGAGCAGTGTTGCTCTTTCCCCACAGCCCTGCCAGCATTTGTTTTGTTTTTGTTTTTGTTTTTATATTGGTACTGGGGATCAAACTTGGGTCCTTTCACTTGCAAGGCAGGCAGCAGAACTACTTAGCTAAATCCCCGGCCCTCAGCATTTGTTATTGGTTGATTTCTTGATAGCAGCCATTCATTCTGGGGTAAGGTGGAATCTCAGCATTGTTTTCATTTGCATCTCTCCAATGACCAGTGATGTTGAACATTTTTTCATATGTTTATTTGTTATTTCTACTTTGTCTGAGAAACGTCTGTTCATTTTAGTTACCCATTTTTGAATTGGGTCTTTAAATTTAGGAAATCTGATTTTTTTTAAGTTCTTTATAGATTCTAGATAGTAGACCTTTGTCTGAGGAACAGCCGGTGAATTTTTTTTCCCACATTGTGGGTTGTCTCTTCACACTGTTGGTGGTTTCACTTGCTGTGCAGAAATTTTTTGTTTATTTATTTATTTTTTTGGTACCAGGGATCGAACTTGGGACTGTGCGCTTGCACAGCAGGCACCCGAACCACTGAGCTAAATTCCCGGCCCACAGAATCTTTTTAATAAGAAGAGATCCCACTTGTTGATTGTTTGTGCTAGTTCACAGGCAACTGAGGATTTGTTCATAAAATCTTTTCCTACACCAATGTCTTCGAGTTCTACCTAACCTCTGTTCCAGCTGGTTCAGTGTTTGTTTTAATATTTAGATCTTTAATCCATTTTGAGTTTAGTTTAGTGCATGGTGAGAGATATAGGTCTATTTTTAATCTTTGCCAAGTTGAAACCCAGTTTTTCCAGCACCATTTATTAAAGAGGCTACCTTTCGCCCATCCGGCATTCTGCTCGGTGCGACCAACAAGCACAAACGGGGGCGCCAAGCAGTATGAAGCCCCCTGGCTCCGTCCCGGGCCCCGCCCACACCACGGTGAGGTCCCAGACGCGGCTTGGAGCCCCGGGCCCATCCGGCGCTCTGCTTAGCCCTGCGCCTGTAAGGCCCAGTCCCACTCTCCCCCCGCCACCCCTTGCCTCTGGCGTCCTGGCTTTTCTGCTGCCTGGTTCCACACTACAGAGGCACAGGGGATTATAAAGGCCCTTGGCCTGAGCGCCACAAGATAGAGCAGAAGTTAGTAACAGAAAGAGGGCTTCTCAGGCTCCTTGATGAAAACTGAAGCTCAGCGGAAAAGTAAAGAGAATCTCTACAATAAAGACACACCAGACCACCCTACTTGGTAAGTCGGAGGGATCATTACCTGGGATCATCACCTCCCATCAAAACCTGAACTATCTTCAGGGGAAGGGCAACTGGAACCTGCAGTAGAACTTTGCAGAGTTCAACCCTGCAGGAGGACAGGGAGCTCAACTTGGGACTAGCAGCCAGAAATCTGCCTGAATCTCACAGGTCTGCTGCTGGCTTGCTGAGACTCATTGACTTGTATATGCACACGGATGTATATGTTGCCTACTGTGACAGCAGACATACCCTGAAGGAGGCCCATCATTTTCATTTTTATTTTTTGCTATTTGCAAAAAAGAAAAAAAATTTTTTTTCTATTTTTAATTCTTAATTTTTGTTTTTTCTACTCTTTTCAAATTTTTACTTTTCCTTCTTTTCTTTTATCTTTTCTCTCTCTCTCCTCTCTCTCTCTTGCTCTCTCATTCTCTCGCTGTCCCACATTTTCTTCATTTCCCTATTTGTTCCTTTCTACACTGAATTTGGATTTTCTCCTTTATTTTTCTTTTCTTCTTTTTTTCCTTTCTCTTGATTATCATTAGTTTTAAAGGAAAGTAAATACAGTATCTAGCCTCCCTGTTGTTGTTAGGTGATTCTGTTCACATCTTTGTTCTTTTATTCTGCCTTTTCCTCTTGCCTTTAACAATTTCTTGGAGTTTGTGTGATCTTCCTGTGTCTTCTGGCCTCACCACTAATCTTTCCTGATCTTTCTACCTGTCCCTCCCTCCCAAACTCCTTCTAACTCCCCACCCCAAAGGGGAAAGATGCTATATTGAAGAGTTTATTCACTATAAACATATGTTGGGTTGGTCCTCGGTTTTGATTTAATTCACATAGTTAAATGTGATAGATTAATAACTACCACAAATTGTCATTTTCTAAGCTGCACTTGATGTTATGGTATTGCTGACTGTGTCATTTGGGTGAACATGTTGTGATTGATCTAATCAGTTTTCCTTCCAGGTATAATGAAAATAAAAGAGCCTCAGAGTCATTAGAGTCTCAAAACCAAAACACAAGCTATATCAGGAAGACACCTCTGAAAAGCAATCATTCCACAAGGGTTTTAAACATAAGCAACAAAGATACCTACATTAAGCAATTTTGAAATATCAACCCAGGAATTCAACCAAGGACAGACAGTACCAAAAACAAAAATGAGAAGACATTTAAGCTAGACACAAACACAAGCTTCCACACCACAAAAGGGAAATTCTGGGGGAAATGAAGTGGAAAAGTCTGATAATCAACCACCTGGACACCCTGAACTGATAGCACAGGAAGTAACAAAGCAGATGCATGAGGCTCTAGAAAAATTCAAAGCAGAAATAATCTCCCAGATAAATACAGAGATGGTGAGCAGAGTGAAAGACATGATTAGAGGCTCTAGAGCAGAAACAGATAAGAAAATAGATGACATCAGAAACATGCTGGAAGCCATGAATGCCCAGCATAAGAAAGAAATGGAATCCATGAAACAGATTCAAACAGATATTCAGGAGATTAAAAACTCCATTAAAAGCATCCAGAGCAGACTAAGAGAATCTGAAGACAGAATATCAGACATAGAAGACAGGATTGCAGTTAAGGACCATGAAAACAGATTTCTTAAAGATAGTAAGGGACCACGAGAAATCAATCCAATAGCTGCTAGATGATGCAAAGAAGAATAACATAAGACTGATGGGAGTCCATGAAAAAAACAGGAGAAAGTACAATTGACATAAAAAACTGTTCACAGAAGTAATAGTAGAAAACTTCCCAGAGAGAGGTAGAGAATTGGACATACAGATAAGTGAGGCATATAGAACTCCAACTAGCCATGACCAAAAAAAATCTACACCTAGACATATAATAGTCAAAATCTCAGAAACCCAACAGAAGAACAAAATTGTACAAGCAGTTAGAGAAAAGAAACAAATCACCTACAAAGGAAGGCCCATCAGAATCACAGCTGACTTCTCAACACAAACCCTTAAGTCAAGGAGAGCCTGGAGTGAAGTATTTCAAGCCCTAAAAGAAAATAACTTCCAACCTAGACTGTCGTATCCTACAAAATTTTCTTTCAAAATTGATGGGGAAATTAGATACTTCCATGACAAAGAACACCTGAGAAATTTCATGAACACCAAACCAGCACTCCAAAAAATTTTAAGCAATATCCTAGAAAAAAACAATGAAGGCCACAACTCCATGAGGCCCAACATAGAGAAGACACCATGCAAGGTAAGACACTAAAGGGAAAAGTGGGAAAATAAGAAATAAAAGAGCCAACAACAGTAAAATATCATGACAAGGATGAGTCAATATCTCTCAATTATAACCATCAATGTTAATGGCCTCAATTCACCAATCAAAAGAAATAGACCACACCCGCCTCCATCCCAGGCTCCTAGGGCAGTGAAGCTCAGCCATCCCAGCACCCAAAAGGAAGCTCCCCCACTGCCATCCCAGGCTCCTAGGGCACTGAAGCTCAGCTGGTCCCAGCACCTGGAAGGAAGCTCCCCGCCTCCATCCCAGGCTCCTAGGGCAGAGAACCTGAGCTGGTCCCAACACCTGGAAGGAAGCTCCCCTGCTGCCATCCCAAGCTCCCAGGGCAGAGAAGGTGAGCCACGTGGGTGCGAGAGGCACTCCCCTCAGCTCTGTGGAAATGAGAAGACACATAAACAAGCCTCAAAAACAGACTTCTGAATCACCTACAGCAACCCCAAAGGGAAACAAGATGAAACACTCTGATACTCAACCACCTGGACTCTCTGAACTGGCAACAAAAGAGAACCTGGGAAAAATGAAATTAGAAATAATTACTCAGATAACAGCAAAGATTTTGCACATGGTGCAAGACATGATTAATAAATCTACAGAGGACACAGATTAAAAAAATAGAGGATCTGAGGAATCTGTTGGAATCCCAACATAGGAAACAAATGGAATCCATAAAACAGATACAAACAGATTTCCAAGAGATTAAAAACTCCATCGACAGTCTGTGCAGCAGAATGAACCAATGTGAGGGTAGAATTTCACATATAGAAGATAAGATTGCAATTAGTGACCAGGAAAACAAAAATTGCTTTAAAATTGTAAGGGAACATGAGAAATCAATCCAGCAGCTGCTAGAAGATGCAAAGAAGAACAACATAAGACTGATTGGAGTCAATGAAGAAACAGGAGGTGCATGCCCTACCGAGGTCCTGAGTCACGCGGAAGACACCAAATCACCCCGCTGTAGACAGGCAGCCACCTGGTTCCACACTACAAAGATGCAGAGGATACCAGACCACCAGACCAAGGTACTGAGTCCCGCTGTTCCCAGCCCAAAGGTAGGGGCTTCTGAGCCATCGTCCCACTGCTCCTGGTACAGAGGATGGGGCTTCCCGGTCACCATCCCTCCTGCTGCTCCCAGCCCAGAGGAAAGGGCTTTTGGGCCACCTTCTGTCCCACCGCTCCTGGCCCAGAGGAAGGGGTTTCCAGGCCACCATCCCTCCCACTGCTCCCAGCCCACAGGAAAGGGCTTTTCGGTCACCATCCCTACCACTGCTTGCAGCTCCTGGCCCACCTCACCCAGCTCAGAGAAGGTAATCCGTGCAGGTGCTAACAGACCCCTGGCCCAGCCGAAATGAGAGAACATGTAAATAACTCTCAAAACCAGACTTCCAGATCACCTACAGCAACCCCAAAGGGAAATGAGATGGAACACTCTGATACTCAACCACCTGGACCCACTGAACTGGCAACAAAAGGGGATCTGGAAAAAATGAAATCAGAAATAATTTCTCAGATAACAGGAGAAATTGTGCCCCTAGTGCAAGACATGATTAATAAATCTAGAGAGGAGCTCAGGAACATGATGGAATCCCAACATTAGAAACAAATGGAATCCATAAAACAGACGCAAATAGATTTCCAGGACATGAAAAACTCCATTGAAAGTCTACACAGCAGAATGAGCCAATGTGAGAACAGAATTTCAGATATAGAAGATAAGATTGCAATTAGTGACCAGGACAAGAAAAATTGCTTCAAAATTATAAGGGAACATGAGAAATCAATCCAGCAGCTGCTAGATGATGCAAAGAAGAATAACATAAGACTGATTGGGCTCAATGAAGAAACAGGAGAGAGTGCAGATGACATAAAAAATCTCTTCACAGAAATAATGGCAGAAAACTTCCCAAGCAGGGGAAAAGAGCTTCACATACAGATAAGTGAGGCATATAGGACTCCAAAGAGTGTTGATCAAAAAAATCTACACATAGGCATATAATTGTTAAGATTCCAGAAACCCAACAGAAGAACAAAGTTCTCCAAGCAGTCAGAGAAAAGAAACAAATCACATACAAAGGAAAGCCCATCAGAATCACAGCAGACTTCGCAACAGAAACCAGCAAGGCAAGAAGAGCTTGGAGTGACATGTTCCAAGCCCTAAAAGAAAACAGCCTCCAACCCAGATTGATGGACCCTGCAAAACTATCTTTCAAAATGGATGGAGAAATAAGATACTTTCATGACAAAGAGCACCTTAGGAACTTCGTGAATACCAAACCAGCACATCAAAGAATTTTACACAATATCCTAGGAACAGACATTGAGAGTCACAACCCCAGGAAGCAAAGCAGAATGAACCCATCTGGCATGACAAGAAATTAAATGTAAAGGGGGAGAACCCAACAAAAAGAAAAAGTCATGGCAATGACAAGTCAATACATTTCAGTTATAACCAACAACGTTAATGGTCTCAATTCATCAACCAAAAGAAATAGGCTGGCAGAATGGGTCAAGAAGCAAAATCCAACAACATGCTGCATACAAGAAACACACTTCATTCAAAAGGAAACTCATAGACTAAAAGTTAAAGGGTGGAAAACAATACTGCATGCGAGAGGAACCCGAAAAAAAGCAGGAGTAGCTATCCTCTTGGCAGATCAAGTAGATTTCAAACCAACACTGATTAAGAGAGATAAAGAAGGACACTACATCCTTGTAAAAGGAACAATCCAAGAGGAAGAGATGACAATCATAAACATATATGCACCAAACACTAGTGCACCCAACTATATAAAACAAATACTAACGGACATGAAAAGTCATATATGCACTAATACAATTGTAGTGGGGGACC
The DNA here is from genome assembly GCF_053883595.1 of Heterocephalus glaber. Taxonomy (NCBI): domain Eukaryota; kingdom Metazoa; phylum Chordata; class Mammalia; order Rodentia; family Bathyergidae; genus Heterocephalus; species Heterocephalus glaber. The sequence goes on from NW_028258308.1 coordinate 44,267,448, forward strand.
TCAACACCTCACTGTCACAAATGGATAGATCAACTAGACTAAAAATAAGTTATGAAATACTAGAACTCAATCGAACTGTTGAACAAATGAATTTAACAGATGTTTACAGGGTCTTCCACCCCACAAAATCAGAATAGACATTCTTCTCAGCTGCACATGGGTCATTCTCAAAAATAGACCACATACTCACACATAGAACATGTTTAAGTAAGTGCAAAGGAATTGAAGTTATCCCCTGTATATTATCAGACCATAGTGCAATGAAATTGGAAATCCATAGCAAAAGAAACTCAAAAAATTTCATAAACATGTGGAAATTGAACAACACACTTCTGAATAACCAATGGGTCACAGAGGAAATTAAAGAAGAAATCAGACAGTTCCTTCAATTAAATGACAATGACAATACAACATATCAGAATCTATGAGACATAATGAAAGCTGTCTTATGAGGGAAATTCATAGCAGTGAATACACATATTGGGAAAACAGAATGAGCCCAATTAAACAACCTGATGCTGAACCTCAAGCTTCTAGAAAAAGAAGATCAGAACAACCCCAAAGCTCATACAAGGGAAGAAATTATAAAGATCAGAGGAGAAATCAATGCAATGGAGACTAAGAGAACGATACAAAAAATCAATGAAGCCAAAAGTTGGTTCTTTGAAAGAATCAACAAAATTGACAAACCTTTAGCCAACCTTGTCAGAGAAAGGAAAGAAAAGGCCCAAATCCATGCAATTAGGAATGAAAAGGGTGAAATTACAACAGACCCAGCAGAAATCCAGAGGATCATCAATACCTACTTCCAGAACCTATATGCCAATAAGATGGACAACACAGAAGAAATGGACAGATTCCTAGATACATATGAATTACCAAAGTTGAACAAAGAAGACCTAAAAATTCTGAACAACCCAATATCAACCAATGAAATTGAAAATGTAACTAAAAACTTATCAACTAAGAAAAGCCCAGGCCCTGATGGCTTCACTGCTGAATTCTATAAGACATTTAGAGAGGAACTGTTGCCACTACTGTTTAAACTCTTCAATGAAATTGAAAGGGAAGCAATACTCCCAAATTCATTCCTGGAAGCAAGCATCATCTTGATCCCCAAAGCAGAGAAAGACCCAACTGAAAAAGAGAACTATAGGCCAATCTCACTAATGAACATAGGTGCAAAAATCCTTAATAAGATAATGGCAAACAGAATGCAGAAGATCATCAAGAAAATCATACACCCTGATCAAGTGGGATTCATCCCAGGGATGCAGGGATGGTTCAATATATGAAAATCAATCAATGTAATACACTATATCAATAGAGCCAAGGACCAAAAATATATGATTATCTCCATAGATGCAGAAAAAGCATTTGACAAAATCCAACATGCATTTATGATAAAAACCCTATAAAAAATTGGAATAGATGGCCTCTACCTCAAACTGATAGAAGCCATCTATGAAAATCCAACAGCCAATATCATACTAAATGGTCAAAAACTGAAATCCTTCACACTAAAATCAGGAACAAGACAAGGATGTCCACTATCACCACTCTTGTTCAATATAGTTCTGGAAACATTAGCCATGGCAATTAGACAAGAGAAAGAAATAAAAGGAATAAAGATAGGTAATGAAGAAGTCAAATTGTCATTATTTGCAGATGACATGATACTCTATATAGAAGACCCCAAGAACTCCACCAAAAGTCTTCTAGGCTTAATCACCAAATTCAGTCAAGTAGCTGGTTATAAGGTCAACACACAAAAATCAAAAGCTTTCCTCTACACAAATGACAGACTCACTGAGAGAAAAATAGCGCAAATAATTCCTTTCACAATAGCATCCAAAAAAACTGAAATACCTAGGAATCATCCTAACAAAAGGAATCAAAGACTTCTTCTCTGAAAACTATGGCACTCTGAAAAGAGAGATTGAAGATGATATCAGCAAATGGACAGACATCCCCTGCTTCCGGGTAGGAAGGATTAATGTAGTGAAAATGGCCATACTTCCAAAACTGCTAAATAGATTTAATGCAATTCCAATTGAGATTCCAGCAGCATACTTCATAGACCTCGAGAAGACAATCCACAAATTCATTTGGAACAAGAAGAGACCCAGAATAGCAAAAGCAATTCTAGGTAACAGAGACATGGCTGGGGGTATCACAATCCCCAATGTGCAACTATACTACAAAGCTACTGTGATAAAAACAGCATGGTACTGGCAAAGAAACAGACTTGAGGACCAGTGGAACAGATTAGAAGATGCAGACACAACACCAGACACATTCAGCCATCTCATCTTCAACAAAGGAGCCAAACACCCTCACTGGAGGAAAGATAGCCTCTTTAATAAATGGTGCTGGAAAAATTGGGCTTCAACTTGCCAAAGATTAAAACTAGACCTGTATCTCTCACCATGCACTAAATTAAAATCAAAATGGATTAAAGATCTAAATATTAAAATAGAAACTCTGAACCAGTTGGAACAGAGGTTAGGTAGAACCCTTGAAGACATCGGTGTAGGAAAAGATTTTATGAACAAAACCTCAGTTGCCCGTGAACTAGCACAAACAATCAACAAGTGGGATCTCTTCTTATTAAAAGGCTTCTGCATAGCAAGAGAAACCACCAGCAGTGTGAAGAGACAACCCACAATGTGGGAAAAAATCTTCACCTGCTCTTCCTCAGACAAAGCTCTACTATCTCGAATCTATAAAGAACTTAAAAAGATCAGACCTTCCAACTTTAAAGACCCAATCGAAAAATGGACAGCTGAAATGAACAGACATTTCTCAGACAAAAAAGTAGAAATAGCAAATAAATACATGAAAAAATGTTCAACATCACTGGTCATTCGAGAGATGCAAATGAAAACAACGCTGAGATTCCACCTCACTCCAGAAGCTGCTATCATGAAATCAACCAATAACAAATGCTGGCAGGGCTGTGAGGAAAGAGGAACCCTGCTCCACTGCTGGTGGGAGTGTAGACTGGTGCAACCACTGTGGAAATCATTATAGAGATACCTCAAAGAGCTAGGACTGGAAGCCCCATTTGACCCCACTATTCCACTGCTGGGGATCTTCCCCAAAGAATTAAAAGAATCATACCACAGTGATATATGTGCACCCCATGTTCATAGCAGCACAGTTTGTAATAGCTAAAACTTGGAAACAGCCCAAATGGCCATCAACTGGAGACTGGATAAAGAAAATGTGGGGTTTTTTTATAAAATGGAGTACTACTCAGCCATAAAAAATGAGAAATTAGAGACATAGCTAAGTGGATGCACATTGAGGCAATACTCTTAAGTGAAATAAATAGGACACACATGTGTAAATATCGAATAGTTTCTCTGGTGTGAGAACCTGAAAGTGTAAATAAGGACTAAATGTATAATAGGTAATGTGAAATAGGAAAAAAAGGGGCAAAGGGGAAGGAAGTGGGAGGGCTAGGGGAAAGGATAGAAGGGAATGGGATTAATATGAGAAAATGGAAAAATAGGAACAAAATCTTTGTAAATAGGGAGGACTGGAGGGGTTGAAGGGAGGGCTGGGCAAGGGTGGAAAATAAGAACCAAGAGAGGCTATGTAAAGGTGCAAATTTCCAATGATGAATGTCATTATATTGTATACCTAAAATGTACCAATGATTAGAATGAATAACCAATAATGTAAAATAGGAAGAAAAGGTCCAAAGGGGTAGGGGTAGTGGAAGGGGCAGGGGAAAGGAAAGAAGGGAAAGGAAAAATACTGAGAAATGGAAAAAATGGAAATAAAGTCTTTGTAAATAGGGAAGAGTGGAGGGCATGAAGGGAGGGCTAGGAATGAAGAAAAAATAAGAACCAAGATGCATTATGTAAAGGTACAATTCCCAATGAGAAATGTAATTGTGTTGTATACTTACAATGTACCAATAAAAGAATTTACTACAAAAAAAAAAAAAAGAACGAAACAGGAGAGTGTGTAGATGACATAAAAAAACTGTTCACAGAAGTGATGCCAGAAAACTTCCCAAGGAGGGGGAAAGAACTTGACATACAGATAAGTGAGGCATATAGGACTCCAGCTAGCCTTAATCAAAAAGATCTACACATAGGCATATAATAGTTAGGATTGCAGAAATCCAACAGAAGAATAAAATTCTACAAGCAGTGAGAGAAAAGAAGCAAATCACATACAAAGGAAAGCCCATCAGAATCACAGCAGACTTCTCAATGCAAACCCTCAAGGCAGGAAGAGCTTGGAGAGATGTATTTCAAGCCCTAAAGGAAAACAGCCTCCAACCCAGATTGATGTATCCTGCAAAACTATCTTTCAAAATGGATGGAGAAATAAGATACTTTGATGATAAAGAGCACCTCAGGAACTTCATGAATACCAAACCAGCACTCCAAAAAATTTTAGACAATACTCTAGGAAAAGACAGTGAGGATCACAACCCCAGCAAACCCAGAATGAATCCATTGGGTGTGACAAATTAAATGCAAAGGAGGAGAATCCAACAAAAAGAAAAAGTCTCGACAAGGCTTTTTAAACTTTTGACTTCATCTCCCTAATGAGTGTATAATTCAATCTTATTATTCTACTGATTAGTATTTCTCTAATTCTAGAGTTGCACAACTTTCCTTGTGCTATATTGGCTATTTATCATCTTATGTCTACATTTTAATTGGGTTGTCTATTAATGAGCTCTAAGAATTCTTTATATATTATGCTCATAGGTTATATGCATTGGAAATATGGTCTGTTTAAGGACTACTTTTCATTTTAATGATGTCATTTAAAGTTCTAAATTTTGATGGAATCCCATTTATCAATTTTTTTCTTTTATACATCATGTTTTTTGTATCCTAGGTAGTTCTTGCCTACCCTGAATTCATAAATATTTTCCCTTATAATTTCTTCCTAAAGTTTTATACTTTTAGGCTTTCTTCTTTAGGTTCAAATATTCCTTCAAGTTATTTTCATGTATGGAAAAAAAGGGTTGAGGTTAATTTCTTATACACGGATACCAGGTGTTCTAGTGCCGTTTGTTGAAGAAACTATCTCTTCCTCGGCTCTTGAATTGAGTTTATATTCTATAAAATGCTAATGTTAAATAATCTTTGAAAACTTAGTGGACTATATATGTGTGGGTCTATTTCTAGATCCTCTGTTTTATTAAAATGACCTGTATGTCTTTCCTTATACCAACACTGCCTTGATTACTGTAGCTTTAGAAGAAGTCTTAAAATTGGGTGCTAAACGTCTTCCAACACTGTTTTTGTTTTTGTTTTTGGCTTTTCTAGGTCCTTTGTACTCCTACATAACTTTTAAATTTCAATATCCAGTTCTTCATTTATAGCAAGTATACACAGACCTGAATTTTACATATACCTTGTGTTTTCTAATCCTGTTAAATTCAAGTACAAGTTCTAGGGACTCCTAGAGATTTCTTAGTATTTTCTCTGTGGATGATCATTTCATCTACATACAAAGATTTTGCTTCTGCCATGCCAATCCTATCCTAGTTGTGTCATTTTATTGCCAGACTATTTTGGTGGGGACTAGGTTTCAAAGTTTAATGGACAGATAAAGAGTAAGCATATCTACCCTTGTTCCCCACCTTAAGGAGAAAGCATTGTATCTTCTCCATTCATACAAGGCATTCTCGCTGGAAGTATGGAGTACATGTCTTTAATTTGTTGAGAAGTTTCTGTTCTACTTCTAGTCTCCTGATAGCTTTTACCATGAACAGCTGTAGAATTCGGTCCAATACTTTTTCTCCAACTAGTGACAGGATCATATGGCTTTTTCCTTTCCTCTGTTAAAATGATGACTTTTGGTGGTAGATCTTCCAATGCTGAACCAACACTGCCATCCCCATAACAAAACCATTTTCTACATCCTGCCAGATCTGACTTCTAATAGTTTGTTTTGTTAAACAAATTTCTATCTATGTTCATAATTTTTTCTTCTATTATCTTTATCCAATTTTAGGATTAGCACAATGTTGAGTTCCTAAAATGAGGGGAGAAGTGTCCTTTCTTTTTTCTGCTTTAATTGTTTGATATAATTTATTAAAATGTTTATGAGCCTGCTGTTGTCATATAGGTAGGTTTTCAAGCTAGGAATATACTTTCTTTAATAGGTGCTATTCAAATTTTATATTTCCTCCAGAGTTAGTTTCATTAATCTGTCCTCTAAATTACTTCTTAGAAGTTGTCAAATTTATTTCAAAAAATATTTTTGTAATATGCTTTCTATATTCTTTTAAATTCTGTAAAATCTGTGGTAATGTCTCCTAGATCTTAATATTGTAATTTTTAAAATGTATAACTGATATTATGTAACAGGAAGAAAAGGTCTAAAAGAAGAGGGGAATTGGGAGGGGTAGGGGAAGGGGAAAAAGGGAAAGGAAAAAATATGAGAAGAGGAACAAAATGGAAACAAGGTCTTTGCAAATAGGGAAGGGTGGAGGGGGTGAAGGGAGGGCAAGGGAAGGGACAAAGAAATAAGAACCAAGAGACTCATGTAATGGTACAAGATCCCAATGATGAATGCAACTGTATTTTATACCTAAAATGTACCAATAAAGTTGATGAGGGGGAAAAAAAGAAATAGACAATGGATTAAGAAGCAAATCCCAGCAATATGCTGTATACAAGAAACACGCCTAAATCAAAAGGAAATTCATAAACTGAAAGTAAAAGGATGGAAAACAGTTCTCCACGCCACAGGAACCCAGCAAAAAGCAGGCATAGCAATCTTATATGCAGACAAAGTAGATTTCAAACCAAAACTAATTAAGAGAGACAAAGATGGTCACTACATCCTGGAAAATGGGACAATCCAAGAGGAAGAGATGACAATCGTAAATATATATGCACCAAATATGAATGCCCCCAACTATACAAAATAAACATTAATGGACATGAAAAACCAAATAAGCACTAATACAATTGTAGCGGGGGACCTCAACAGCCCTCTATCACAAATAGACAGATCATCTAGACAAAAAATTAACAATGAAATTCTAGAACTGAACCAAGCTATTGGACAAATGGACTTAATAGATGTTTACAGAGTGTTCCACCCCACAAAATCAGAATACACATTCTTTTCAGCTTCACACGGGTCATTTTCCAAAGTAGATCACATGGATCACATGATAGCTCATAGGACATATCTAAGTAAATGTAAAAGAATTGAAGTTATCTCCTGTATACTATCAGACCATAGTGCAATAAAATTGGAGGGCAATAACTTAAGAAACCACAAAACTCCCACAAACACATGGAAATTGAATAACACCCTCCTGAACAACCAATGGGTGACAGAGGAAATTAAAGAAGAAATTAAACAGTTTCTACAAGTAAATTATAATGGTAGTGCCACATACAGGAATCTGTGGGACACAATGAAAGCAGTTCTATGTGGCAAATTCATAGCAGTGAATGCCTATATTAGGACAACAGAGAGAACTCAGTTAAATAAGTTAATGCAGAACCTCAAGCTCCTAGAAAAATAGCATAACAAACCCAAAGCTTGTACAAGAAAGGGAATTATAAAGAACCAAACAGAAATCAATGCAATGGAGACTAAGAGAATGATACAAAAAGTTAATGAATCAAAGAGTTGGTTTTTTGAAAGAATAAATAAAATTGATAAACTTTGGCCAACCTTATCCAAAAAAGGAAAGAAAAGGCTCAAATCCATGCAATTAAGATAAAAAAAGGTGAAGTCACAACAGATCCAGCAGAAATCCAGAGGATCATCAATACCTACTTTGAGAAACTGTACTCCAATAAAATGGAATACACAGAAGAAATGGACAGATTCCTAGATACATACAAATTGCCAAAATTAAATGAAGAGGATATAGAAATTCTAAACACCCCAATAACAATGAGTGAAATTGAAAATGTAATTTAAAAATTACCAACAAAGAAAAGCCTAGGCCCTCATGGCTTCACTGCTGAACTCTACAAGACATTTAAAGAAGAACTATCACATTACTCTTTAAACTCATCAAGGAAATTGAAAGGGAAGCAAGGCTTCCAAATTCATTCCTGGAAGCAAGTGTTACTTTGATTCCAAAACCAGGGAGAGACCCAACCCAAAAAGAGAACTACAGGCCAATCTCCCTAATGAACATAGATGCAAAAATCCTCAAGAAGGTACTGGAAAAAAGAATACAGAGGGTCATCAAGAAGATCATACACGCTGTCCAAGTCAGACTTACCCCAGGGATGCAAGGATGGTTCAACATCCATAAATCAATAAATGTAATACACTATATTAACAGAGTCAAGGACAAAAAACCATATGATCATCTCAATAAATGCAGAAAAGGAATTCGACAAAATCCAACACCCATTCATGATAAAAACCCTACAGAAAATTGGAATAGAAGGTCTTTATCTCAACCTGATTAAGGCTATTTATGAAAAACCAACAGCTAATATCACACTAAATGGTCAAAACTGAAAACTTTCATGTTAAAATCAGGAACAAGACAAGGATGCCCACTATCACCACTCCTGTTCAATATTGTTCTGGAAACATTAGCCATAGAATTTAGAAAAGAAAAAGAAATAAAAGGAATAAAGATAGGAAAGGAAGAAGTGAAACTGTCATTATTTGCTGACGATATGATACTATACATCGAAGACCCAAAAAACTCGGTCAAAAGTCTTCTAGGCCTAATTAACAGATTCAGTAGAGTAGCTTGATACAAGGTCAACACTCAAAAAACAACAGCCTTCTGATATGCAAATAGCAAATGCATTGAGAGAGAAATTTGGGAAATAATTCCTTTAACAATAGCATCTGAAAAAATGAAATATCTAGGAATCAATCTAACAAAGGAAGCAAAAGACCTCTACATTGAAAACTACATGACTCTGAAGAAGGAGATCGATGAGGATATAAGAAAATGGAAAGTTATCCCTTGTTCCTGGGTAGGAAGAACCAATATAGTGAAAATGCCCATACTTCCAAAACTACTATATAGATTTAATGCAATGCCGATTGAAATTCCAACAGTGTACTTCACAGAACTAGAGAAAATAATCCAAAAATTCATTTGGAAGCAGAAGAAACCTAGAATAGCAAGAGCAATTCTAGGCAACAGAGACATGGCTGGGGATATCACAATCCCCAACTTGAAACTCTACTGCAAAGCTACTGTGATAAAAACAGCATGGTACTGGCAAAGAAACAGATCTGAGGATCAGTGGACTAGATTAGAAGATGCAGAAACAACTCCAGACATACTCAGCCACCTCATCTTTGACAAAGGAGCCAATCATCCTCATTGGAGGAAAGATAGCCTATTTAAAAAATGGTGTTGGAAAAACTGGATTTCAACCTGCCAAAGATTAAAACTAGACCCATACCTATCACGTGCATGAAACTAAGATCAAAGTGGATTAAAGATCTAAATATTAAGCCAGAAACACTAAACTTGCTGGAAGATAAGTTAGGTAGAACTCTTGACATTGGCATAGGAAAAGATTTTATGAACAAATCCTTAGTACCACGGGAGCTAGCACAAAGAATCAACAACTGGGATCTCATCGTATTAAAAAACTTCTCAGGCCAGGGATTTAGCTCAGTAGTTCTGGCACCTTCCCTGCAAGCTCAAGGTCCTGAGTTCAATCCCTGGTACCAAAAAAACAAAAAAAGCTTCTGCACTGCAAGAGAAACCACCAACAGAGCTAAGAGAGAACCTACAATGTGGGAAAAAATTTTTAGCAGCTGTACCTCAGACAAAGGTCTACTATTGAGACTATATAAAGAATTGAAAAAAATCAGACTCCCCAAATTCAAAGGCCCAATTCAAAAATGGGTATCTGAAATGAACAGACATTTCTCAGACAAAGTAAAAGCAGCAAATAAATATATGAAAAAATGTTCAACATCACTGGTCATTTGAGAGATGCAGATGAAAACAACACTGAGATTCCACCTCACCCCACAAAGAATGGCTGCTATCAAGAAATCAACCAATAAACAAATGCTGGTGGGGGTGTGGAGAGAAAGGAACACTTCTCCATTGTTGGTGGGAGTGCAGGCTGGTGCAACCACTGTGGAAATCAGTATGAGATACCTCAAAGAACTAGGACTAGAGGTCCCACTTGATCCAGCTATTCCCCTGCTGGGTATCTTCCCCAAAGAATTAAAAGAATCATACCACAGCAATATACGTGCACCTATGTTTATAGCGGCACAATTTATAATAGCTACAGCTTGGAAACAGCCCAAGTGCCCATCAACTGGAAACTTTATAAAGAAGATGTGGCTTTTTTTAATAAAATGGAGTACTACTCAGCCATAAAGAATGAGAAACTAGAGACATTTATAGCTAAATGGATGCATATTGAGGCCATACTCTTAAGTGAAATAAATAGGACACACGTGTAAATACCGAATAATTTCTCTAGTGTGATAAACTGAAAGTGTAAATAAGGATGAAAATTATTAAAATGAATAACTGATAATTTGAAATAGGAAAAGGTCCAAAGGTGTAGGTGTGGCAGGAGGGGAAGGGGAAAGGGAAGAAGGGAAAGGAAAAATTATGAGAAAAGAAAATAATGGAAACAAAATCTATGTAAATAGGGAAGGGTGGAGGGGGTGAAGGGCACAAAAGTAATGGGGGGAAAAATAAGAACTAAGATATATCATGTTCAGGTACAAGCACTCAATGATAAATGTAAACATATTCTATACCTAAAATGTATCAATATATGAGGCTACCTTTTCTCCAGTAAGGTTGTTTGGCTCCTTTATTAAAGATGAGGTAGCTGAGTGTCTCTGGAGTTGCTTCTGTTTGTTCTAATTTGTTCCACTGGTCCTCAGGTCTGTTTCTTTGCCAGTACCATGCTGTTTTTATCACAGTAGCTTTGTAGTATAGTTTCAAGCTGGGGATCATGGTACGCCCTGCCATGTCTCTGTTGCCTAGAATGGCTTTTGCTATCCTGGGTCTCTTCTTGATCCAAATGAATTTTTGGATTGTTTTCTCAAGGTTGGTGAAGTATGCTCCTGGGATTTCAATTAGGATTGCACTGAATCTATATATCAGATTTGGAAATATGGCCATTTTCACTATGTTGATCCTTCCTACCCAGGAGCAGGGGATGTCTTTCCATTTTCTGATACCATCTTCCATCTCTCTTTTCAGACTGCTATAGTTTTCACAGAGGAGATTTTTGATTTCTTTTGTTAGGTTGATTCCTAGGTATTTCAGTTTTTTGGATGCTATTGTGAAAGGAATTGTTTGCCCTATTTCTCTCTCAGTGAGTCTGTTGTTCGTGTAGAGGAATGCTGTTGATTTTTATGTGTTGATCTTGTGTCCAGCTACTTTACTGAATTTGTTAATTAAGTCTAGAAGACATTTGGTGGAGTTCTTGGGGTATTCTCTATAGAGTTATCATGTCATCTGCAAATGATGACAATTTGACTTCTTCATTTCCTATCTTTATTCCTTTTATTTCTTTCTCTTGTCTAATTGCCATGGCTAATGTTTCCAAAACTGCATTAAACAGGAGTGGTGATAGTGGACATCCTTTCTTGTTCCTTATTTAGTGTGAAGGATTTCAGTTTTTGATCATTTAGTATGATATTGTCTCATAGATGGCTTTTATCAGATTGAGGTAGAGACCGTCTATTCCAATTCTTTGTAGGGTTTTTATCACAAATGCATGTTTGATTTTGTCAAATGATTTTCTGCATCTATTGAGATGATCGAACGGTTTTTGTCCTTAGCTCTATTAATATAGTGTATTACATTTATTGATTTGTGTATGTTGAACTATCCCTGCATCCCTGGGATGAATCCACCTTGGTCAGGTTGTATGATCTCATTGATGATCTTCTGCATTCTGTTTACCAGTATCTTATTAAGGATTTTTGCATCTATGTTCATTAGTAAGATTGACTTATAGTTGTCTTTTTCAGTTGGGTCTTTCTGTGCTTTGGGGATCAAGGTGTTGCTTGCTTCCAGGAATGAATTCAGGAGTATTGCTTACCTTCCAATTTCATTGAATAGTTTAAACAGTAGTGACAGTAGTTCCCCTCTAAATGTCTTATAGAATTCAGTAGTAAAGCCATCAGGACCCAGGCTTTTCTTAGTTGGTAAGTTTTTAATTACATTTTTATTTCATTGATTGATATTAGGTTATTTAGAATTTTTAGATCATCTTAGTTCAACTTTGGTAATTCATACATATCTCAGAATCTGTCCATTTCTTCTGTGTTTTCCATCTTATTGGCGTATAGGTTCTCGAAGTAGGTATTGATGATCCTGTGGATTTCTGGTGGGTCCATGTAATTTCACCCTTTTCATTCCTAATTGCATGGATTTGGGCCTTTTCTTTCCTTTTTCTGATAATGTTGGCTAAGGATTTGTCCATTTTGTTTATTCTTTTGAAGAACCAACTCTTGCCTTCATTGATTTTTTTTGTATCATTCTCTTAGTCTCCATTGAATTGATTTCTGCTCTGATCTTTTTCCTTTGTTATTTTCTCCTCTGATCTTTAGAATTTCCTCCCTTGTATGAGCTTTGGGTTTTGTCATGCTCTTCTTTTTCTAGAAGCTTGAGGTTCACCATCAGGTTGTTTAGTTGGGCTCACTCTGTTTTCCTCATATGAGTATTCACTGCTATGAATTTCCTTCGTAAGACTGCTTTCCTTGTGTCCTATAGATTCCAATATGTTGTATTGTCATTGTCATTTAATTGTAGGAACTGTCGGATTTCTTCATTAATTTCCTCTGTGACCCATTGGTTCTTCAGGAGTGTGTTGTTCAATTTCCATGTGTTTATGAAATTTTTTGAGTTTCTTTTGCTATGGATCTCCAAGTTCATTGCACTATGGTTTAATAATATATAGGGTATAACTTCAATTGCTTGGCACTTACTTAAACATGTTCTATGTGTGAGTATGTGGTCTATTTTGGAGAATGACCCATGTGCAACTGAAAAGAATGTATAGTCTGATTTTGTGGGGTGGAACACTCTGTAAACATCTGTTAAGTTCATTTGTTCAAGAGTTTGAGAGTGTTTTTTAGCTTATTTTTTGTCTACTTGATCTATTTGTGACAGTGGGGTATTGAGGTTCCCAACTACTATTGTATTAGTGCCTATATGATTTTTCATGTCTGTTAGTGTTTGTTTTATATAGTTGGGTGCACTAGTGTTTGGTGCATATATGTTTATGTTTGTCATCTCTTCCTTTTGGATTGTTCCCTTTAAAAGGATGTAGTGTCCTTTGTCTCTCTTAATCGGTGTTGGTTTGAAATCCTCTTGATCTGCAAAGAGGATAGCTACTCCTGCTTTTTTTCAGGTTCTTTTCCCATGTTGGTTCCCCTCCCTGCTTTAACTTTCAGTCTGAGTTTCTTTTTGAATGAAATTTGTTTCTTGTATGCAGCATATTATTGGATCTTGCTTCTTGACCCATTCTGCCAGTCTTTTTGTTTTGATTGGTGAACTGAGACCATTAACATTAATGGTTATAACTGATACGTATTGACTTATCATTGTCATGACTTTTTCTTTTTGTTGGATTCTCCCCCTTTGCATTTAATTTGTCATGCCCTAAGCATTCTGCTGGGATTCCTGGGGTTGTAATCCTCATTGTCTTTTCCTAGGATATTGTCTAATACTTTTTGGAGTGCTGGTTTGGTGTTTGTGAAGTTCCTAAGGTGCTCTTTTTCATGAAAGTGTCTTATTTCTCCATCCATTTTGAAAGATAGTTTTGCAGGATACATCAATCTGGGTTGGAGGCTGTTTTCCTTTAGGGCTTGAAATACATCACTCCAAGCTCTTTTTGCCTTGAGGATTCTGCTGTGATTCTGATGGGCTTTCCTTTGTATGTGATTTGTTTCTTTTCTCTAACTGCTTGTAGAATTTTGCTCTTCTGTTGGGTTTCTGGAATCTTAGCTATTATATGCCTATGTGTATTTTTTCTTCATCAAGGCTAGTTGGAGTCCTATATGCCTCACTTATCTGTATGTCAAGTTCTTTCCCCCTGCTTGGGAAATTTTCTGCCATCACTTCTGTGAACAGGTTTTTTTATGTCATCTGCACTCTCTCCTGTTTCTTCATTGACTCTGATCAGTCTTATGTTATTCTTCTTTGCATCATCTAACAGGTGCTGGATTGATTTCTTGTGGTCCCTTACAATTTTAAAGCAATTTTTCATTTCCTGGTCACTAATTGCAATCTTATCTTCTACATTTGAAATTCTGTCCTCACATTGGCTCATTCTGCTTCATAGACTTTCAATGGAGTTTTTAATCTTCTGGAAATGTTTGTGTCTTTTTTATGAATTCCATTTGTTTCCTATGTTGGGATTCCATCATGCTCCTCAGCTCCTCTCTAGATGTATTAATCATGTCTTGCACTATGGGCACAATCCCTGCTGTTATCTGAGAAATTATTTCTGATTTCATTTTTTCCAGATCCTCTTTTCTTGCCAGTTCAGGGAGTCCAAGTGTTTGAGTATCAGAGTGTTCCATCTTGTTTCCCCTTGAGGTTGCTGTAGGTGATCTGGGAGGTGATCTTTGAGTTTGTTTATATGTCTTCTCATTTTGATGGGTGGGGTGCTCCTGGTGCCCACGTGGCTCACCTTCTCTGTGCTGTGAGTAGTGATACATTGACCTGGAAACTTCCTCCTCTGCACTGGGAGCAGTGGTATATTGACCCGGAAACCTCCTCCTCTGTGCTGGGAGTGATGGCACGTCAACCTGGAAGCTTCCTCCTCTGTGCTTGGTTCTTCTTTTTCTACTTGTTTTCATTTGTGTTTCCATTTTATGGTGTTTTGTTTTGTTTCTTGGGAGAGGTTCTTGCCATGTAGTTCAGACTGGCCTTGAACTCACTATATTTGAGACTGAGTCCCATTATGTTACCCAGACCAATCTCAGATTTGTGGGTTTAAGTAATCCTCTTGCCTCAGCTTCCCAATCGCGTGACTATTCAAAGATGACAAAGACCAGCATACCGAATACTCCTTACTGTGCTGTAAAGGGGAAAGGAAATTTTTCAGATGGATCAAGATTTCTCTGGGATCTTACAGGATTAAAACCCTCATGCATGCAGTCCTTCCTTCTTGAGGTTCAAGGTTTTATTTTAAATTTTAGATTTATTTGTTCATTATTAGTACATGTTTGCCATATATAATGTTTATATTCCTTATGTGGAGTTGGTGCATATATGCAACACATCTTAATTCCTTTTTTCATTCCCTTTCCCTTCCTTTCCATCTCTTGATCCTCTTTCCATTTGAGAAAGATCTATCTCCCTACTTTCTATCTTTTATTTTGCTCTTTATTTATAATTTGGGTTTCTCATATAAAAGAAATCATTCAACATTTAAGCTGTGCATCTGATTTATTTCACTTAACATGTACTTTCAAGGTGCATCCATTTCCTTTAAAATGACTCATATTTATCTTTATGGCACAGTAGTACTCCATTGTGTGTAAATACCACATTTTCCTTATCCATCCATCTGTTAATGGACATATAGGCTGCTTCCAAGGTTTAGCTATTTTGAATTGTGCTGCTATAAACATAGGTATGGATGAATCATTGTAATATGATGTCTTTAGCTCTTTCAGGAAGATGCATACAGAGGAAATAGCTGGGTCAAATGGAATTTCTAGTTTTAATTTTTTGAGGAATCTTCATACCAATTTCCATAGTAGTTGTACTAGTTTACACTCCCATCAACAATGTAAAAAGGTTCCTCTTCTTCCATAGCCTCGCAGCATTTGTTATTGATTTTTTGATGATGGCCATTCAATCTGGGGTAAGATGGAATCTCAATGGTGTTTAATTTGTCATTTCTCTAAGGGCAAATAATGTTGAGCATTTCTTCATATATTTATTGGCTTTGTACTCCTTTCTTCTATGTCTGTTCAAGTCCCTTGCCCCTTTTTATTGGGTCTTTTATTTGGGAAGGTCTAATTTTTTTGAGTTCTTTATACATTCTAGATAATAGTCTTCTGGCTGAGTAATAGCTGGAAAAAAAATTCCCCATTCTGTAGCTTTTCTTTTCATTGTATTGGTTATTTATTTTGTTGTGCAAAAGCTTTAAAATTTGACATGATCCCATTTGTTGATTCTCAGTACTATTTCCTGTGCAATCAGGGTTCTGTTCAGAAAGTCCTTCTCTGTACCTATGACTTCACAGACCTGAAAACAATCAAAAAATTCATTTGGAACAAGAAGAGACCAGAATAGCAAAAGCAATTCTAGGCAACAAAGACAAGGTAGGGGGTATCACAATCCTCAACTTTAAACTATACTACAAAGCTACTGTGATAAAAACAGCATGGTACTGGCAAAGGAACAGACCTGAGGACCAGTAGAACAGATTAGAAGATGCAGAAACAACTCCAGACACACTCAACCACCTCATCTTCAACAAAGGAGCCAAACAAAAACCCTCACTGGAGGAAAGATAGCCTCTTTAATAAATGGTGCTGGAGAAATTGGGTTTCAACTTGCCAAAGACTTAAAACTAGACCTATATCTCTCACCATGCACTAAACTAAAATCAAAATGGATTAAAGATCTAAATATTAAAATAGAAACTCTGAACCAGCTGGAACAGAGGTTAGGTAGAACTCTTGAAGATATTGGTGTAGAAAAAGATTTTATGAACAAATCCTTAGTTGCCCATGAACGAGCACAATCAACAAGTGGGATCTCTTCTTATTAAAAAGCTTCTGCACAGCAAGAGAAACCACCAACAGTGTGAAGAGACAACCCACAATGTGGGAAAAAATTTTACCAGCTGTTCCTGAGACAAAGGTCTACTATCAAGAATCTATAAGGAACTTTAAAAAGTCAGACCTCCCAAATTTAAAGACCCAATATGAAAATGGGCATCTGAAATGAACAGATATGTCTCAGACAAAGAAATAGAAATAGCAAATAAACATATGAAAAAAGTTCAACATCACTGGTCATTCGAGAGATGCAAATGAAAACAATGCTGAGATTCCACCTCACCCCAGAAAGAATGGCTGCTATCATGAAATCGATCAACGATAAATGCTAGCAGGGATGTGGGGAAAGAGGAACCCTGCTTCACTGCTGGTGGGAGTGTAGACTTGTGCAACCACTATGGAAATCAGTATGGAGATACGAGGCCGGGGATTTAGCTCACTGGTTCCGCCACCTGCCTTGCAGGCAGAAGGACCCGAGTTCAATCCCCAGTACCAAAAAAAAAAAAAAAAGAATGGAACAGTATGGAGATACCTCAAAGAACTAGGACTGGAAGTCCCATTTGATCAAGCTATTCCCCTTCTGGGTATCTTCCCCAAAGAATTAAAAGAATCATACCACAGCAATATATGTGCACCCATGTTCATAGCGGCAATTTGTAATAGCTAAAACATGGAAACAGCCCAGTTGCCCATTAACTGGAGACTGGATAAAGAAAATGTGTTTTTTTTAAATAAAATGGAGTACTACTAAGCCATAAAGAATGAGAAATTAGAGGCATTTATAGCTAAATGGATGCACAGGTAGGTGATACTCTTAAGTGAAATAAATAGGACACATGTATAAATACAAAATAGTTTCTCTAGTGTGAGAAACTGAAAGTGTAAATAAGGACTAAAAGATAGATAATATGAAACAGGAAGAAAAGAGGCAAAGGGGAAGGGGAAGAGGGAGGGGTAGGAAAAGGAAAAGAGTGAAGTGGAATTAATATGAGAAAATGAAAAAATGGAAACAAAGTCTTCGTAAATCGGGAGGAGTGGAGGGGTTGAAGGGAGGGCAAGGGAAGGGGAAAAAATAAGAATCAAGATATATTATGTAAAGGTACAAGTCTCCAATGATGAATGTCATTATTTGTATACCTAAAATGTACCAATAAAATTAATTTTTAAAAAGATAAGAGAATACAAGCTTAGTGCGGGGCTGTTAAGATTCAGTGAGATAGGGCTGATGATTTAGCTCAGTGGTTCCGGTGCCTGCCTCTCAAGTGCAAGGTCCCAAATTCAATCCCTGGTACCAAAAAAGGAAAGAAAAAGAAAAAAGACTCGGTGAGATAATACAGCAACAAGCTCAGTATGATGGCCAGCACAGGGCAACTCTATGGCAAAAGTTAGCCACTTAGATGAGGGAGAAGGAGAAAGGTAACTTATCATGGGTCACCAACCTCTGCCAAGACTTTGGTACTGCCTGTTATTCTTTCTACATATCTGTATCATCTGTCCAAACCTGTGCCTCTTCTCAAGAACCCTGCCCCTCTCAGCATATCCTATGGCCTCCTCCTTTCCAGAAAAATTGAATTATTAGGTGTAAATCCCTGAAGGTCATGCTACATCCAACTCACTTCTTCCCAGGGAATTTCTTCCTATGTCCAACACTGATTTTCCCATCTATAATTTGGAAGCAATCACGCTCATCACTCACAAGTCCAGCTCACCATGCCCCTCTCCTTCTCTGCCTCTCAGAAGTTAGACACACTCACATCTCTGTCATTTTACAAAAATCAGGACAATACCACCACTATCCCTCTTTGACCCTTAATATCCTTCCATTGTTGACCCTTCTTTCCTTTGCCTCTCACAACCAAGTTCCTTTTTAAGATTGGGGTCCAACACTTACTATGTCCATTGTAAGCAGCATTGGCTTCTAGTTAGTAAACATCTACTCTGCTGGAGGACTTACATCTGTCATCCAATCTTCAGTAACACAAATGGGATTCCCACTGCCATTTTTGTAAAAAAGGGTTCACAGAGATTTAAGTATCTTTTTCTGGTTTAAATAGCTAAAATATGATGAAATGAGAATTGGAACCCAAGTCCTTCTGAATGCAATTCATGTTATCTGTATCCAATTAGTAGTTCTCAAACCTACCAGAGCACCACGGTCAACCTGAGACCTTAAACATGCTAATTCTTAGGTCCCATCCCAGCTCTTCACAAAAAGCCTGGGATCTGCCTGTTTAAGCTCCCTGGGTGAATCTGGCATCACCAGATGGGATGGGGAAGGGCTTCCCTGTGCTTTTTCTCACTTACAAGCTCCCAAGTGCACCCCAGGTAGGCATCACATTTCACTCTTCAAACCAAATCATTCCTCATGACTTAATCTGCCAGACAATTCCAACCTTCACCTTGCCTGCCTTCTTAACAGCATCCGACAATCTCATTTCTAACTTCCTTTAACTTCCAGAATATGAAGTGTAATTGAAAAATACAGTGAATGTTTAAATTTTTTAAGTTGGGCCAGGGATTTAGCTCAGTGGTTCCGCTGCCTGCCTTGCAAGCTCAAGGTCCTGAGTTCTATCCCCGGTACCAAAAAAAAAAAAGTTTAGAAATAAATTTTTTAAGTTATCACAAAAAAGGACACATTGCCATTAATCCCTCTCAGAACATTCCCTTTCACTTTGAACAGCTAGTCCAATCATTTTTGCCACTTCCTGAGTGTCTTTATGAGGTATGATCAAAAATATGGTGAATACAGCTGCCAGTTGCCACCCAATGGAAAAGTAGGCTTCTAAAAACATTACACCGAGTCCTCAGCCCTAATTCTCCAAATATAGCACTCTGCAACTTCTGGATCTTCCCCAAAGTTAAAATAACCATGAAAAGTAAATGTTTTAAATCAATTCAGGACATCAAGGTAGCCACCACAGTGCAACTACAGATGCTCATGAAAAAGGATTTCCAGAATTTCTTCTGAAAGTGGCAAGAACAACAGCATATGTGTGTTTGAAGGAAGGGGGGTTATTTTGAGGGGGATTAATGTCAATGTGTCTTTTGCTGTAATACATTTTAAAAACATTTAAACACTCACTGTGTTATTTCAGTCACATCCCATACTGTATCCTACCCTTGGATTTCCTCCCTTCTGTTTAATTCTTCCCTCCTTTCTATCTTCTGTGGGCTTTCTCCACCTCCTAAATGTTGGCACCCTGCCTCTTGGTTTCTAGCCTTATTCTCTTCTCCTCTAAACACTATGCCTGGTGATCTCATCCACTTCCAGGGACCTTATTACGTTTATATATTAGTGACTCCCAAACTGGTGTTTCTAGACTCACTCTTGGCCACTGGATCTATATAAATCCATGTCTAAGGAATCGCCGGTTGAACCATTCAAGTCCTTTAACTCAATCAGTGCTCAATGGGATTCATGAACTTCTTCAAACCATTCCCTCACCTGGATTCACTCATGTATTAGCTTGGCTGCTATAACAGAATACTGTGGAGTAGTGGCTTAAACATCAAAAACTGATTTCTCACATTTCTTGAGGCTGAAAGTCCAAGATTAGAAACCAGCATAGCTGGGTTCTGGTGACGACCTCTTCTTAGCTTACCAACAGCTGTTTTCTCACTGTGTGTTCACATGGCTTTTTGTGAGTGTATGTTCATGGAGGTAGACAGGAAAGAGAATGCTGTCTCTATTGTCTCTCCTTCTAAATAAAGATATCAGTACTATTGGTTTAAAAGCCTGTTATGGTTTACATCTAGAATGTCCCTCAAAAGACTCATTTGTACAGAGGTGGGACTTTTAGAAGGTGACTGCATCATGGGGGAGCTATGCTCATCAGTGGATTAGTCCACTGATACATTCGTAGCTGAATGTGCTATTAGTAGATGGGGCCTGGTTGGTGGAGGTAGTCACTGTGGTCAGGACCTGGACAAGTACATCTCTCTCCCTGTCTCCAACCCTCTCTCTCTCTCTCTGATCCCTGGCCACTGTAACTGGAGCAGATTTCTTCCAGGGCAGATCATTCCACTGTCCTGCTTCTGTCTTGGAACTAGTGGACCATGGACTGAAATTTCTATAACTATGACCAAATAAACCTCTTGTTCTTTGAGCTGTAGGTGTTGAATATTGTGTCCAGCAATGGAAAAGTGGCTAAGACAGAACCTCACTTTTACAATCTCATTTACAATTAATTACTTCCTCAAAGCCCTGTTTCCAATTACAAATTTGGGGTTAGGGCCCCAACTTAAGAATTCTAATGCACAAAAATGTTCAGTCCATAACCACAGTGTGCAGCCAGTGCAATTACACAAGCCATGTGCTGAGAAGGGCTCCATAGTTGGAATTTAATGCTCTTTGAGGCTGTTTTAAGATTCTTAATACTTTTATCTTTGGATTTACATTGGTAGGTGAAGTTCTAGGGAGAATGTGCTGGGTGCTTGGAGCCTTCGTTCACATACTGTCTTGCCTCTCATGATCTACCTGCATCCCTGGGACCAGCTATCACCCTGCTCCTGCTGATGTCAATGGTGATGTCTGGGCATGGCCACAGGGAGGGTCAAGATTGGGTACACACCCACCGAGGTGTCTCAGGGTGGGGCACAGCTATGTCAGTCCCAGCTTAGGACATCTTGGCAGGGCAAGCCTTCTGTCCTTTCCCATGCAGGTTCCTAGCATGTCCTGGTAGTAATATTCTTCAGTCACCATTTGCTATGGGCTGGGAGTCCTTTCTCCTAGGAAGGGAAGATGCATGAGTTATAGGGGTGTTCATCCCGGATTGGCAAAAGCTGGGAATCTGTTGACTCTGTACCCAGTCATAAGTGGAGGCCCAGGTTTCATACCTTGAGGGTTTCACTCACCCTTCTGTACCAAAGGGCACAGGAAACCAGATAGGAAATAAAGACCATCATGATGAAGGGATCACTGGAAAAAGAGAAAAAAAGAGTTTTTTCCTGAATTTTGATTGAGACCTTAAATTTTTGTTCAGCATTGGGCCATATAAATCATGTAGCTGGTCCTAACCAGCCCCTAGGCCCCTCTTTCCTTTCTTAGTCAGTGACACCACCAATCTAGTCACCAACACCAAATCCAGGGATCATCTCTGACTTTTGCGTCTCTCCTTTCCCCTATTTCAGAACTTATAGCTCTTTTCTGAGATATTTCTGGGCTCTTAATTCCCAAATGCCCCTGGCTTCATTCAGATAACTAAAAGAAAATTGGAATTACTGTGTTTTTGACTGAGCCACCCAAAGATCCTTTTGGCTCCTATTGTATAGGAAAGAAACATACAAGAGCTTATGCATAGTCTACCTTTGGGGGTGACCAGCTGTGGAAATGACATTGAGAGGTGACCTTGGGAGGTGTTTTCTAAGAACCCTGTGAATGTCCAAAAGACCAGCAGTCCCCAGGGCCACAGGACCTGCAAGGATTTAGCTCAGATATTAAACAAAGAAAAAGAGATTAGTTAGCCAAAGGATGTCAATAATTTTTTTTTTTTGGTACTGGGGATCGAACTCAGGTCTTTGCGCTTTTGAGGCAGGTGGGGGAACCACTGAGAATAGTTTTTAACTAAAATAGAATTTTATAGAATAACTATGGAAATTTTTAGATGATTCTTTTGTAGTGCTGGGGATCAGGCCCAAGGACTTACACATGCTAAGCAAATGCTCTGTCACTGAGCTACATCCCCAGGCCTACACCAGCAGTCCCAAACATTTATTAAAGTTCATTGCTAACTCCATAGCAGGGGCCACTGAAGCTATTACGGGCAGGACAAAAATGTCAGAGTGGAGAAGGGCCACATGGTCACCATGAGTATTTGTGGCCATTCAAAGTATTCTTTTATGGGCTGGTTAGCCAGTGGCTCACATTGTCAGGTTGGCATACTGGTGTAGGATGCCAACCCAAAATCACCCTGAGCACTCTTCCTAAAATAGCACTTTCTCTTCCTCAATTGCCTGCTGAGCACCCTTTGGTATTGTCCCAATCTTTCACAGGCAAAAGCCCAGGAAGCTGTTCCAGGCACTCCACCCATGTGTTTTCCTATGTCCATATTTTACATCACTGTTCACAATAGCAGCTCACATGGAGGTCAAGCCACTTCCTTCCTGTCTTCCAGCCTTGCTGTTTCTGTGCCTACCTTGGAAATCTCTTTACTCATCTAATAATGTTCATCTCATCCAACTGAAGGGCTGCCTCCACTTTTAGGGGTTTTTTTAAACAAATATTTAAGTAGCATTACTATTCATCAAGCACTGTTCAAGTGTTATAGATTATTAACTACTTCAGTTTGCACAACACCCCTGTGATGTGAGTGAAGACTGTTACCCATTGCCAATTTAGAGATGAAGTTCACAAGCCACCCCAGGGCAGAGCCAGAATTTGAGCCCAAACCACTCTTGACCAGCCCTTGCTCTCAACTTCTGTGCCATATTGCCCCTGTTGGCCTTATATGCCCAATCTGGCCTCGGTGAGCTCTTGTCTATGTTTAAAGCTGGCTCGCTGGAACTTATATCCTGATGAGTCGTGGAAAAGCCCTTTTATCTCTTCTTACTGTCTATACTATTTGCTTTGTTTTAGGCCTGATTCTCAGATCAGCAGACATTTTCATGGGACAATAAAAAGAGAGAAATAAATACAGAAGAGCTTAACACTTCACATGGCTCATTAGCACAAAGTTACATTGTGTGCATTTTTTCCATTGGAGGAGTCATATTATTAGTTCACATGATGCCATGTGCTTTAGGGATCAATGGTAGTCTAGACTCCGTTCTTTGTATCTCAAGCAGAAAAGAAATATAGTCCAATGTATAAGGCTCTTATAAAATAATTTTAGGGGTTGGAAAAGTAACTTAGGTTAGATCAGGGTCCCCAGCCCTTGGGGCAATGGACCAATATGAGTCTGCACAGGAAGCAAGTGATGGGTGGATCAGCAAAGCTTTTTCTATGTTTACTCTGTTTCCCATCAATGCCATGACTGCCTGAGCTCCACAAAACCAGTCCATGGTGCCAAAAACATTGGGGGCCCCTGGGTTAGACTTTTTGGAGTGTGTCTCAGAATGACACAGTGAACAAGCATCCTGCTCTTCCCATAAAGAGTCTCACGTGATCTCCGAAAATAGTTCACTACTCACTTGACCCAGAGAGCCCCCTCAGATTGTGCAGGCCAAAAGTTCCAATTTTCACTTCTTGAACATCTGTGTAGGCCATCGAGAGTATGTGTACATGGAAAGCCATCAAGTATCTGGAAGATGTTGCTTTACAGAAACAATGTGTGCTGTCGTGTGGTTACAGTGGTAAAGCTGGTAGGTGTGTCCCTACTAAGCAGCAGATCTGGACAAAGGGTTGGTGGCCCAAAAAGAGTGCTGGGATTTTTTTTTTGTACCAGGGATCGAACTCAGGACCTTGCGCTTGTGAGGCAGGTTTGGTGCCACTGAGCTAAATCCCTGGTCCTGCTGGGATTTTGCTGTACATGCTTAAACATGTAGAGAATAATGCTGAATTGCACAGGTTAGTGTAGATCCTCTGGCCATTGACCACATTTTGGATGAATACAACTCCCAAGCTACATAACTGCTTCTCATGTCACTCATGGTCCAGGATGCACTGAGATGATCCTTAAGAAAAAAGGCAAATTGTTCTTAAACTAGAAGAGGAGGTCGCACAGTAGGAAAAGATATCTCAAAAGAAACTGAGGTACCTGAAGAAATAAAAAATTTACAACTCAGGAGTAAACATAACCTACAATAAATGTAAAATAGAATAGTAAATAAATAAAAGCAAAAAAGGGTATCCCTTTTAGGGAATGACTACTTTGCTGTAACTGGGAGCTTCAGAAATTGAAATACCACGGTTCAAATTTCAGGCTCTAGAATAGTCTAAAATGTTCCCTGTAGGGAACAGGGAAAGGGGACACTACTAGAACTTCTGCAGTAAGTCCTAGTCTCCTGCGAGCCATGGCAGCACAAGGTGAATTACAGGAAAGGTAGAAAAATGAGACTTTGAGAAGAAGCTGAGCTTTGGTTCTGATCAGTGCTGTTCTGAGTGGCAAAGACAAAAGCCCCCAGCTTACCACACATCGGGAGAAACAAATGTAACAAATGACTTGTGGAAAGTTCAGTACATCCATGTAAACAAGACATAGCAATCCAAGAACAATGAGGAACTATGCAGATGAAGATTTGTTCCTCCCAGAATGTCTTCAGCTGGTGTAATCTTGTCCTGAAGCATCACTGCATCACAGGATCATTGAGGTCTTGGTTGTGAGCAGAGGCCAAAATGGAATTATGTCTCGGAATTCCATAGCTGGCCTGTAGGCAGGAGAACTAGGCTAACCAAATGATTTTTCCCTAAAATTATGTAGCATTGCTCTCAACATATCTCCCTTTCTTTTTGTTTTATGTGAAGGCATTTTTAGG
Organism: Heterocephalus glaber; assembly: GCF_053883595.1. Classification (NCBI taxonomy): domain Eukaryota; kingdom Metazoa; phylum Chordata; class Mammalia; order Rodentia; family Bathyergidae; genus Heterocephalus; species Heterocephalus glaber. The sequence goes on from NW_028258308.1 coordinate 44,292,591, forward strand.
AAAAGTGAGCACACCCAACAATGGCTTGTCCCTATTTATTGTGAGGATCTATCGTGTGTTTGACTGGCTTAACTGTCTATAATAAGCATAATTTCTCTTAATCGGGGCTGTAAAAGGATTAAAAATCTAATAATTTTTTTTAAAAATTTTGTTGGCTAAAAAACTTAAAACTTTTGAACTCAAATAAATATTGTCTTCAGTTGTACTTTTCTACTGGGTGTTTAAGACCAAGTTACGGTAAGACCTATATTAAATAAAATTAACCTCTTGCTATCTAACAAGGTCAATTAAGTCTCCGCAGGCACTGTCTTGGAACCATGCATAGAGCCTCTTAGCTCCTCTGTTAGTGTCAGCCATCAGGGTATGTCATGGCCTTGCTTGACGATGTTGCTTTCTGCGACAGCATGGGAGATTTTTTTCCTCCAGGTGACATTCCTTTGGAACACTTTTTGTTGTATCTTTACTGTTTTGGTGTATGGCAACCTCCCTGCTCAGGAGGTTGGGTGACTCACCAAAAATTCAGGATCTTGGAGATGGTTCCCTCATGACCTGGATCTTTTTGCTATTGTTGTTGACCTTGGAGGACCAGGGCCAAAATATTGGCTGCCTACTTAACCCAGATACCTCTTCAGTTTTGGTCTCTAAACTTTGGTTGTTGAACACCCAGAAGAGAAGATCATTAGCATTGTAAGAGGAGTAGTGAACTCAACTATTATTATTTTACCTGAATATTAAGCATTTTGGAGTAAAAATATAGTTAAACAACTGTTATTACTGCCAATTATGGTTGTTCTTGTGGTTGAATCCCTAAGTAGCTATCTTTTTATAGGATGTCATCTAAGGAAAATAAATCAGCCTACAAGTGTGCTTATTATCATAGCTGGCTGGAGCATAAGAGAAGGGCGAATATCTGAATCAAAAGGTTATTACCATAAACAATATGTGAAAGACCCATACAATCAGAAGGCATGAATACATTATGTACACCAGAAAAGGAGCAGTAATAAATCTCACAGTTACATAAAACCTTATGTTCTTCAATGTAGTTTGGTACCAAAAGCATCTTTCTAATAACATTCTCTTGTTTATGCCACAGAAATTAATCTTTTGAAGACGACCAATGTAGACATATCACAATAACACTTTTAGAACTTTAACCAATATAAATATTTTATAATAACATATTTAGAATTTAAACTTCAATGATAACCAATGTAATCAATTTATAACATAGATAATATTTATTGCAATGTGTCTCCCATAAGATTATGAAATTACTAGGGGGTCCCTTTAGTGAATTAAGACCAGAATAATTATTTTCTGGGCAGCTGCTTTTTTATTCACCAAAGGGAGTACCCACAGTCTCTATGTACTTTGGCAAATAAATCTTGATGGCACTTTGATCACTTAGCATCCTGGGGGAAGAAGGGCATGCCTTTAATTTAACAACATTTATCTGTAAGCTAATCCAATAATAGGTGAATATCTTTTAAGGGAAAAAGAATGTTTTTTCAAAAGGTGAAAAGGAAAAGAGAGAAAAAAAAATTTGAGCTCAACTGTACAAATGGACAAGCAGACAACAGACATATAAGACAATTTATAAAACTAGAGTGCACTCAAATATATTTGGCCAAATTGAATTATAATATCCCTTTTATGATTTTTAGGTTTATAATTGTATATAAGACTGGTCAAAAACTTCTGTAGTCAATTAACAGAGATCTCCTGAGATTAGAATCAGAAGGAATGCAAGCACTTTTATACCTATAAATGTAAAAAGAAGATTTTCAAGTTGTGCTTCCCCTTTTTTTAACCATAAATCTATAATTATTCTTCCTCTGGGGACATCATCTCAATCCTGGACCCCGCTGTGGATTTGTTGGGCATAGCTGGTAATTTAGGTTCTAAGGTAGAGCAGACAGTAGGTCCTTCCAGTCTTTGAGTCAACCAAACTCCATAAGAGGAATCACTTAAAATATTAAGAGGTTGGGGAGGGAAGTTTTCAATCACAAATAAAATGGCTAGCAACTCTGACCTCTAAGCAGAGAGACCAGGTATAGGCAACACAGAACTAAAGGAAGAGCTCCAAATTGCTGCTTGGCCCTTAGAGGAGCCATTGGTGAAATAGGCTGAGGCACCTTGCAATGGCTGAAACTGAGTAGTTTTGGGGATAATAAACTCGTGTCACAAAAAAAACTGAAACAGAGAATCACTAGGGTAATGATTATCTATCTGTCCAATGAAATCTGCAAAGACTACTTGCCAATATAAAGCAGTTTGTAGCAGCATCTGCATTTGATTCTTATCAAGTGGGATAATGATGAAATGAGGGTCAGCACCAAATAATTGTTGGGTACAATTATGTCCCAAGGAAACTTTTTTTTTTTTTTGGTACCAGGGATTGAACTCCGGTCCTTGCACTTGCACAGCAGGTGGTGAAACCACTGATCTAAATCCCTGGCCCCAAGGAAACTATTTTTGCAATTTGCTCTAGATATAATTGTAGAGATTTCACTAGCTGGTTAGATTAAAAACAACCATTCCATGGGAAAGACCTGTTTTTCATACCATTGTCCTATTAAACCTGTAGGTGAACGAGGGGTGTTAAGCATAAACAAATGAACTGGATAGTTAGAGTTGATAAGAAAAACCTGCCAGTTATGTATTCTTTGTTCTATTAATTGTAATTGCCATTGTAAAGGCAAAGCTGCCTTGGGCAGAGAAACTTCAATAGCCCCAACTAAAAATTTTTTGCCATATCCAATTCCAAGGTAATTATTTTTCTGTTTCTGTTCTATAGGCTGTGTTCTTCCCTGAAGTTGCTTGCCTCATCCTTTTCCTGGTTCATATCCCATTTTAGACATCATCTGTTGGCCTGGTGAAGTTTCAGGGGACAAAGTAGTCACTATGACTCTCCATTCTTCCAATAAATCTCTGTCCCATAAATTTACAGGTATGGGAGCTATGTAAGGACAAATACATCCCAATTGACCATCAGGCCCTTCATAAGGCAGGGGAATGGAGCTTTGCAAAACTTTTTGGGGGACACCAAGGCCTACCAGAGATGTTTTAGTTGGTTTTTTCCCCCAAGATGATGGCCAAAAACATGTGCCAATCATGGACAAGTCTGCCCCTGTGTCTATCAATCCTGTAAAGAATTTGCCATTCTATTTAATTTTGCACATGGGCCGGCTTTTGGAAATCTCTTGGGTGAAATAAATCTCTTGAGGAATTTCTGGCTGAGGATCCTCTTGGGAATTTTTAAAGCTAATATTATTTAATTTTGGTTTAGGCAAAAGCAACAATTGTGCAATATAATCTCCTTGTTCTATTACTGAGAGTCCTGTGGACCTAACAGAAACACACAATTCTGAGGTACAATCAGAATCAACAATAGCTGGAATAATAGTAATCCCTTTCAAAGTTAGAGAGAATTTTCCAAGTGTCAAACCAATGGTTCCGGGGGGTGGGGGTCCATGAATTCCTGTGGGGACAGATACCAGAGTCTCATCTCCCAGCAGGTGAACTCTCTGAGCAGCAGGAAAATCTATTCCTGAGCTCCTGAATGTTCCCCTGAGGAGGGAAGAAATGTCCCTCCGGACACCCATGTTGTCTGATTTTGTACTTGTGCATGGGTCTGAACCAGGTACTGCTTACTTAGAGGGACTGGAGCCCCCCGGCCCTGATCCCCTATTGTTTCCTGAGCCCAGGGAAGGGCTTGATTTCTGTTTCCCGTCAGCGGTGCACCATCCCTATCATATTTGGAGTGGCAATCTTTAGCCCAGTGAATGCCTTTTCAGCATCGAGGGCAAAGGCCAGGTGGTAACTTATTTTCTCTGGATGCCTGACTCAGTGGCCCTGGGTCAGCTTGTAAAGCCGCTTTAATTTTGCAGTTTTTTCTGAGATGCCTCATTTTTCCACAATTAAAACATTTTAAATCACTGTGTGTACCATGTAAATGTTGGGAGATGGCTTGAGCCATCAGAGCCGAATTGTATAAAGGAGACCCAATATTCTGGCATGCCTTAATATATGCTCCAAGATCTTTAGAGGAGCGAACAGGATTTATTGCCTGTTTGCAATCCATATTAGCATTTTCATAGGCAAGCTGTAAGATCAGGATGTCTACTGCCTGGGAATTAGAAATCTGTCTCCTAATAGTTTGTTATAATCTTGCTACAAATTCTGTGTAAGTTTCCAATGGGCCTTGCATGATTTGAGTAAAAGATTTTGTTGGTGCACCATCAACTGGCACAGAAGCCCAAGCCCTCTGCAGGAGGTCCTCTAGCTGGTGAAAGAGTAACGCTGGGCAACAGGCCTGCCTGCTTAAATCTGAAAAGTCACCTGTGCCCAATAACATATCAATAGTAACTTCTCTCAACTGAGCATCTCCCTGAACATTTTTATGAGCCTGTTCCCTGATTAAAGAATCCAGTTCCACCTCAAAGTGGAGATACTGAGCAGGGGATAGGCACATTTTTGCAAGGTGAAAAATGTCATGTGGAACCAGAGAATAAGTCTGAAGTACAATTGTCCAACAAACCCACCGTATAGGGGCTTTGAACGCCATTAGTTAGCACGCTCTGCCTGAGGTCCTTTAGGACATTAAAATCAAATGAGGCATGAACATACATGTCCACCTCTGAGTTGTCAGGATCAGGCAAAACTGAGACAGGAAAGCACAAAGGGTCTCCCATTGCCTTGTTCAATGTCACAGCCTTTTGCAGGGTACAGCGATATTGAGTGGCCCCAGAAGAGGGCTTCACAAGAGGGGCAGCTAGACCTCTGCGAGATGGCTGAGGGGCTAGAGAGTTAGGGTCTTCCTGAGCACGCTGTGGTGGTGGAGCAGAAGCCACAGTGAGATGAAAGCAAACCCAAGAAGAAGCCGAACAAGGGGAAGCCTGGACAGAAGAGTTGGTGGGGGGAGGGGTAGCCGAGGTTTCCTGAACTGACTGAGAGAATTTGAGAGCAGAGTGGACTAAGGCCCAAGTAGGGAGCCTTCTGGGGGAGAGACAATCGCGCCTTCACCGGGCCTCATGGAGAACGGTACCTACACATTCCCATGCTATTAAGTTAGTTGTCCCTTCCTAGGGAAAAGATGGAACGTACATTTGTACATCTTTTAACAAATCTATGACAGCATCCTTAGGTACTGGGTACACAGTTTGCTTTAACAGCAACTTAAGTAATTTGGCAAAGTTACGCTGTTCTGTTGACAGAGACTGACCCATAGTTGTAACTCAGCAAAGATAGAAAATTACCCCCAGCTGGACACACTTACCACCAGTGTCCCTTGTCCAAGTCCGGAAATTGTCCTGGGAGAGGTGAGTTCACCCCTGGATCCAATTCACATCCAAGTTGGGTGCCAAATGTAGGGAGCAGGGAAAGGGGACGTTACTAGAACCTCTACAGTAAGTCCTAGTCTCCTGCGAGCTATGGCAGCACAAAGCAAATTACAGGAAAGGTAGAAAAATGAGATTTTGAGAAGAAGCTGAGCTTTGTGTCTGATTAGTGCTGCTCTGGGTGGCAAAGACGAAAGCCCCCAGCTTACCACACATTTTATTCAGCACATCGGGAGAAACAAATGTAACAAATGACTTGTGGAGAGTTCAGTACATCGGTGTAAACAAGATGTAACAATCCAGGCAGGAGATTTAGCTCAGTGGATTCCCGTGCCTGCCTGGCAAGTGCAAGGTCCCAAGTTCGATCCCCAGGAACAATAAGGAACTGAAATGAAGATTTTCTTCCACCCAGGATGTCTTCAGCTGGTGTAATCTTGTCCTGGAGCATCACAGGATCATTGAGGTCTCAGTTGTGACCAGAGGCCAAAATGGAATTATGTCTTGGAATGCCATAGCTGGGCTGTAGGCAGGAAAACTAAGCTAACCAAATGATTTTACCCTAAAATTATGTAGCATTGCTCCCAACAGTTCCCCCTAAAGCCTCATGTGTTCAGAGTTTGAGCTTTTGGAAGGTTACTGGATCATGGGCCCCTAACTTCATCAGTGGATTAACCCATTGATGAATTCATAGCTGAAGGGGCTAGTAAGTGGTAGGACCCAGTTAAAGGAAGTAGGTCACTCAGGGTGTAATATGGAAGGATATATATTGTGCCTGGCCCCTTTCTCTCCCTCTGTCTGCTTCCCAACTGTTATGTGGTTCCTCCACCCCACCCATCCACCATAATGTTTCTGCCTCACCACAGGTCTGTAGCAATGAAGCCAGCTGACTATGGCTTGAAATCTCTTAAATCATGAGCCAAAACAAACCTTTCTCCTTAAAGTTGATTTTTGTTACATATTTTGTCACAGCAACAGGAAGCTGATTAATACAGACACTACTGACATTTCAGGCTGTATAATTCTTGTGGAGGGGACTGTCCTGTGTATTGCTGGTGTCTAACCAAATCCCTGGCTTTTCCCCACTAGTTGCTGGCAGCATGCCATCCATTGGGACAATAAAAAGTGTCTCCAGACTTTGCTAAATGCCCCTATATCAGGTAGGGTTCATGAAAGGAACAGATTCAATATAAAAAGATATTTATTTTATATAAAGGATTTATAAGGTAGGCTTACAATGTCTTCCTGCAGAATCAGGTGTGGAAGAGTGCAGAAGGGCCATCTGTACTCTGGAGAGGTGGAGAATGCAGTCAAAAGCTGATGGTATGAAGCTCACTGCAGAGTCCCACGCAAGACCACATTGGGAAGCTGAAGGGTCTGGGCTGGAAGGCTGAAGAGTCTGCACCAAAATCCCAGAGACAGATATCCAAAGGCAATGGCCAAGGCTGGAACTTTTCTGAAGAAGCAAAACCAAGACCTCCTTCTTTCCCCTTTTAAAGCTACCTACCATAAGCAATTTACCAGCCTCAATGCAGAAAACAAATAAGCACCAATAACAAAAAAAAGAAAGAAAATGAGAAATTACAGAAGCAAGATGCAACCCAACATCCCCAACTTGCCCAAGGCAAATCCAGGGGACACTGAGGTGAAAGAAACCAAAAGCCACTCAACTGAACTTTCTGAAATGCTAATAGTGTAAGTAACAAAATGATGAATAACTCTCCGGAAAAAAACCCAGAAATAATTACACAAATAATTAGAGAGATGATAACTATAATGAAGGAAATGGTTGTGAAACTAGAATAGATACAGAAAAAAAATAGAGCAGTTTAGGAAAAACAGGGAAAGCATGAATGCCCAATATAGCAAAGAACTAGATGCTATAATACAGATTCAAACAGATATCCAGGAGATTAAAAATTCCATTGAAAGTATACACAGCAGAATTAACCAACGTAAAGATGGAATATCAGATCTAGAAAGCAGGTTTGTGGTTGATGATGATCAAATGAAAGACTTAAAAATAGCAAAGGGCAATGAAAAATCAATCCAACAGTTCAGGATGCAAAGAAGAATAATATAAAATTAACTGGAATCAATTAAAAATTAGATGCTAGCACAAAGGACATAAAAATCTGTTCACAGAAGTGATAGCAGAAAATTTTGCAAGCATGGAAAAACAACAACATACAAATAAGTGAGGCATATAGAACCCCAAAAAGTCATAATTTGAAAAAAACTACACCAAGGCATATAATAGTCAAATTCCAGAAATTCAACACAAGAACAGACTCTTAAAAGTTGTTAGAGAAAAGAAACAAATCACCCATAAAAGAAAACACATCAGAATCACAGCAGACTTCTCTACATAAACCCATAAGTCAAGGAAAGCTTGAAGTATTTCAAAATTCTCAAAGAAAACCTTCAACCCAGACTGATGTACCCAACAAAGTTATCTTTCAAAATTGATGAAGAAATAAGATACTTCCATGACAAAGAACAGTTGAAGAAATTTATGACCACTAAACCACCACTCAAAAAAGTTCTGAAGGATATTCTAGAAAAAGCAAAGACAACAATTCCAAGACTCCCAATAGAATGAACCCACCAGGCAAGGCAAGCAATTAAACAGAAGGGGAAGAAAAGGAACCAACAACAGGGAAATAATATGACAAAGATAAATCAATTCCTATCAATTATAACCACCAATGTGAATGGTCTCAACTAACCAACCAAAAGAAACACATTGGCAGAATGGATCAAGAAACAAGATCCAGGGCTGGGGATTTAGCTCATTGGTTCCACCGCCTGCCTCACAAATGCAAGGTCCCAAGTTCGATCCCTGGTACCAAAGAAAAAAAAAGAAACAAGATCCAACAATATGCTGTGGACAAGAGACACACTTATCAAAAAGAAATTTATAGACTGAACATCAAAGGATGGAAAACAATATTCCATTAAACAGGAACCTGGGAAAAAGCAGAGATAGCTATTCTATTTGCATATAAAGTGGATTTCAAGGCAAGACTAATAAAAAGAAACAAAGAAGGTCACTACATAGTTGTTAAAGGAATAATTCAAGAGGAAGAGATAACAATCATAAACATATATGTACCAAATTCCAGTGCACCCAACTCTATAAAACACTAATGGATATTTAAAAAATCAGATAAGTGCTAATACATTGTAATGGGGGACCTCAATACCCCACTGTCACAAGTACACAGATCAACTGGACAAAAAAATCAACAAAGAAATATCAGAGTTGAACCAAACCTTTGAACAAACAGACTTAGTAGGTACCTACAGGATTTTCCACCCAACAATAACAGACTACACATTCTTCTCAGCAGCACACAGGACTTTCTCCAAAATAGACCACATACTAGATCATAGAACATGCTTAAGTAAATGCAAAAAAATTGAAATTATTCATGCATATTATCAGATCATAAAGCAATGAAATTAGAAATAAAAGGCAGGAGAAACCACATGAACAAAAAACTACATGAACACATGAAAATTAAATAATACATTCTTGAACAAACAATGGGTCACAGATGAAATTAAAGAAGAAATTAGTTTCTACAGTTAAACAATAATGCTGATATAACATACCAGAACTTATGGGAAGCAATGAAAGCAGTCCTATAAGGGAAATTTATAATGGTGAAGTCCCACTTCAGAAAAACAGTGAGCTCAAATAAATAACCTAATGTTGAACCTCAAGGTTCTAGAAAAAGAAGAGCAAGTTAAACTCAAAGCTCACACAAGGAAGGAAATTATAAAGATCATACAAGAAATTAATGCAATTGAGACTAAGAAAACAATACCAAGAAATCAATGAATCAAAGAGTTGGTTTTTAGAAAGATTAAATAAATAGACAAACCCTTAGCCAACCTTATCAAAACACAGAAATAAAAGACCCAAATCCACACAATTAGGAATGCAAAGGGTGAAATCACAATGGAACCTGCAGAAATTCAGAAAATCATCAGTACCTACTTTGAGAACTCATACTCTAATAAAATGGAAAACTCAGAAAAAATAGATAGATTCCTATATATGAATTACCAAAGCTGAATCAAGAAGATATAAAAATTCTTAATAACACAATATCCTTCAATGAAACTGAAGAAGTAATACAAATACTAGCAACAAAGAAAAGCCAAGGTCCTGACAGATTCACTGCTGAATTCTGCAAGAACTTTAAAGATCTAATGTCACTACTCCTCAAACTCTAATGAAATTAAAAAGGAAGCAATACTTGCAAAGTCATTCCTAAAAGCAAGAATTACCCTGATACCAAAACCAGAGAAAGATCCAACCAAAAAAGAGAGCTACAGCCCAATCTCCTTAATGAACATAGATGTAAAAATCCTCAATAAGATTCTAGCAAACAGAATTCAGTAAATCATCAAAAAATTATACACCATGACCAAGTACGGTTCATCCAAGGGATGCAGGGATGGCTTGACATGTCCAAGTCAATAAATGTAATACACTACCTTAACAGAACTGAGGACAAAAGTCACATGATCATCTCAATAGATGCAGAAAACACATTTGACAAAGTTCAACACCCATTCATCATAAAAACCCTACAGAAAATTGTAATAGAACGTCTTTAACTCAATCTGATAAAAACCATCTATGACAAACCAACAGCCAACACCATACTAAATGGTCTAAAACTGAAAGCTTTCACTCTAAAATCATGAACAAGACATGAATGCCCACTGTCACTACTCCTGTTTAATATATTTCTGGAAACATTAGCCAGAGCAATTAGACAAGAGAAAAAACAAAAGGAATATGGATAGGAAAGGAAAAATTTAAATTATCATTATTTGATGATGACATGATACTCTACACAGAAGTCCCCAAAAACTTCACCTAAAGACTCTTAAAATTAATAACCAAATTTGGTAGTGTAGCAGGTAACAAAGTCAACACTCAAAAATCAATAGCACTCTTGTACACAAATAACAAACTCACTGAGATAAAAATCAGGGAAACAACACCTTTTAAAATAGCATCAAGAAAAATGAAATACTTAGGAAGCAATCTAATGAAAAAAAATGAAGGACCTATACATTGAAAACTACAGTACTCTGAAAAGGAGATTGAAGAGGATATCAGAAAATGGACGAATAAGGACATGGAAAGGTGTTCAGCATCTTTAGCTGTTAAATAAATGCAAATTAAAACAACATTGAGATTCCATCTTATCCAGAAAGAATGGCTGTCATCCAAAAACTCAAAAATACAACAAAGGCTGTCAAGGTTGTGGGGGAAAAGGAACTCTTTTCCACTGTTGATGGGAATGGAAACTAGTACAACCACTATGGAACCAGTATAAAGATTTCTCAAAAAACTAAAAATAGAAATTCCATTTGACCCAGCTATACCTCTTCTAGGTATCTTCCTGCAAGAATTAAAGATGTCTTATTACAGTGATACATGCATACCCATGTTTATGGCAGCACAATTCATAATATGTAAAATTTGGTAGCAGACTATATGGCCAACAGATAAATGGATAAAGAAAATGTGATATTTATACACATTGGAGTACTACTCAGCCAATAAGAAGGATAAATCTGAGTCATTTGTAGGGAAATAGATGCACCTTCAGACCATAATCCTAAATGAAGTAAGTCAGACATAGAGCCTTAAATATAACATGGTTCCTCTTATATGAGAAACTCAAAATATAAATAATTTAAAGAGCAAAAGAAAAGACAGATGATAGGAAATAGGGAGGTAGACTTTGTGGAGATGGGAAGGAGGCTTGGGGTGGAGGGTGGAGAGAGGAGAGGACTAGTAGGAAAAGAGGAAGAAGCAAAAATGATTAAGGTGCAATATGTATGTCTACCAATTTCCCAAGATGAATATAATTATTATATATAGCAAACACATACCAATTTTAAAAAGAGCTAACCTATGGGGTCATGTGACATGGGAGAACCATACCTGCAAATGTTCTCTCTGGTTTCCTGGTGGCACTCCATGCCCCTCCCTACAGCTTTCAGAGAGCAGATACCCTTGACCCACACCCACAGGGCTCTGAGGCCCATCATTCTGTGCCAGATGCAACCTTGACTGCTGAACTGTGCCTATCTGTGACCCAGGTCACAGATGAATTTGCTGCAGCTCCCCACCTGTCAGATAATTCCTCTGTGTGGTCAGAATTAAGCCATACAAGCACCAGATAAACAGTATCTCTGTCTTAATCATGTCCTCATACAGCCTTCTTGGCCTTCCATTGTACTGGCTGGGGGACACCCCCCAAATTTAGGATTTCTTATCCTTCTTCAGGAAGGGTGAATCCCATCTTATGAGACTCCAGTTTTGTGCCTTAGCAGCTAGCTGTCACAGCAGCAGGATGGGTGGGTCTGCATGGACACACAAGGCAGACACTCTGTCGGCATAGTAGATGGTTCTAAGTGAACCACAGCTGACTTCATGGGACTCCACGAGAGCACGCAAACCTGTGAGACCGGGTCTGAAGGGGCCGGCACCCTCTCAAGTAGATGGTGTTTTGAAGCTCCATAAGTGGCACATGGCAACTGTGGCCACACATCTATCAGTCTGTTAACTGTTACCTCAGTGGTTTACCTCCTATCTCGTTGGAAAGTTCCAAGACCCTGAACTTCCCACTGGGTATTTTTGTTTCAGCACTTGTACAGTAACTCAATCAGTGCAATCTTTCATAAACACCCACATGTATAGTAATTAGTTCCACAGATTATGGGACAAAGCAACCACACATAATTTTAATGAATGGAAATTACTTTATGGCCCATCTAATGTTAACTGACTTGGATGCAGACAACCCGAGTTTGAAAAAAATCACTGATTCCATTTCTTTTCCTACAAGGATATGTGAAACATTTTGTTCCCTTGGTTCTCGGTATATCCCCACCCCCACGCATGTCCAGGGTCCATCCTATGCATTAACTTTTGGAAGCTATTGAAAATTTTCTTTATTCTGTCCAGTGTAAAGTCCCCTCTTCTCCTTTGGGTCTTCCCTCTAAATGAGTTTGGCAATGACCTCTTCAATTCCTACTTTTGAAGAACCACCTGGCCTCTAACCCATTTCCCTCTGGCCCCTTCTCTACCAGCAGCTCTCTGATTGTCAGAGAGGAAAGTTACAGGGGCTCCCTCTCAATCACTCATTTGCTTTTCTGCCCAAAGAGTTGCTTACCATCCCCTCTGGGTTTTCTGGAGTACTCTAGCTTTGATCTTCCACCAAAGCTATAGTATATGCTCAATTTATAATCATTCCAAATACCTGTTGAGTCAAGATGGTATAAGCACCTCTTTATGATAACTTTAACTTGCTCTTTCAGAGCCCTGTCATTCCAGGAAAACAAATCTCTTCTCCTATTCAGAGTGAAGGGCACAACTTCTGTAAGTGTTTCTTGAAAAACACACTGTTGGCAATGGATTTGTCTGCTTATTCACCTCCTCTGCCAAGGATACCATCTTACTGATAAATGTCCTGGGAACCCTGTATATGTTGCCATACAGTTCTGTAGGGCTTTGTGACCTGATATGGATGCTCACCAGTCTCTCAGATCTGCTTCAGGGAATCTTCATTGGCACAAAGCCTGGCCAGTGACAATCTTCAATCTGATGAGGCATTATTAAGTAACAAGTGGAACATTGGTGTCTTCATTTGTTCCTGCTACTATAACGAAATACCACAGACTGGATAATTTATAAATAACAGATCTTTATTTCCCATAGTTTCGGAAGCTGGGAAGTCCAAGATCAAGACACTGATAGATTTAGTGTCTGGCAAGTGCTTGCTGCTGTGTCTTCACATGGAAGAAGAGATGAAAGAGACAAACTTGGTCCCTCGAGCTCTTTTATGAGGGCATTAATCCCATGCATAAAGAATAAGACTAATCACAACCTGAAGGCCCCACCCATCAATACTGTTGCCTTGAGAATCACACCATGAACTGTAACTTCAGACCATAAGATCTGGATTCCCAGTCCATAGTTAGGGAACAGTATCTGGGCCAGTTTATTCAGATGGCTCTAGAGCAATTGTCCCAGCCTTGACTTTACCTGCAAAGCTTGACGTATACATGCTTCACATCAAGACATGCTCATTTGGCATGAGATCCAGGCTGCTCAGCAAGATTAGAATGGGTACTACAGACATTTCATACATTGCAGAGCTCACCAAATGTGAGATGATCAGGCATGTGCCTTTCAATTGCTCAGCCTGAAGGTCTCTTAAGGCTGAATCAGGAATTTGCTCCTCCCCCTCTTTTGTTCACAGCCCTAAGATTCTGGCTTCTTTCCCCTTTGTCAGCTGCTGTCAACTCTGCCTTGGATCTGTGGTATTTTTGTGTGCCAGCAAGTCAGCCACAGTCTTCACAACTTCTTCCGAAAAATGAGCACACAGGACTTTGGTGCTTCATTTTTATTTTATTTTTTCATTGTTCAGAGAAAACATAGACAAGTTGAGGTTAGAAATTTGTTCATTATTGGATCCTGATTGAATGTACCTGAGAACCTTGATGACTAGGGTTTCAGCTTATACTTTTATTTCCAGGGATAGGACCAACCACCCTCCTCCATCTGACACAGCCCCCTGAGTGTCTCTTGGAAATCTTGTCTTCAGTCTCAAAGTATAAACTGAATAATACATATTGCCTTGCCTCCATGGTGAATTTGCCTACCTGGAATGATCCCTTTTGGATGTTTTCTTAAATTAAATATTATCAGCATCCTGTGGCCCCCCTCTCTCATTAACAGTCTGGTTCAGACCCTTGGAAGAACAGATGGGTATTCTCACCATCCCATCCTCATCCCCCTGTATTAGGCAGAACCATGACTCCAGGGTGTCCATTTCTGATGATTAGCTCCATGTGTCAACTTGACTAGGCAGTAGTATGCAGCTATTCAGTACAATATTCTATGTTTTGCTGTGAAGGTATTTTGTAGATATAGAATATATCTACTATCAGTTGACTTTAAATAAAGGAGATTTTCTTAAATACTATAGGTAGGCTTCATGTAATCAATTAAAGGCCTTAGAATTAAAAATTGATTTCTTAGAGAAGAAGAAATTCTACAATAATAGTTAGGGTATTCAAATCACACACTGCAAAGGGTGACAAATTGAATTCTGATCTCAGTAAATCTAGCCCTGATGTCAAAGGGATCTACAAAAAAAAAAAAGATAGAGAGGCTGGGATTTAGGCTGTAGCAGTCCTCAGCCTCAGGGGCATGGTTCACTGGTCCATTCATTTATAAAAGGTGAGTTAAATCTTCATGATTATTCAGGGCCAAAACAGGGCCACGGGCAGTATCTTCAATTGAGGACAGGCCAAGATAATGCAGGAATTAACCAGAATTTGCAGAACAGTGTCTAGTCTTGGAGACTAGAGACTGGCAAGATCAGTCAGTGGGCTGAGGTTCAGGTCAGACTTCAAACCCAGCAGACTACCTGCACTCAAAATTGAAGACTGGGGCTGCAGGAGGACTTGCAATTTCTCTATCCACTACCTCCAGCCCACTGTACTGCATGCAGTCTTAGAAGCCCAGCCACCCCCACCATGGGAAGCTTGAGATCTATTCTAGAACACTCTTGCTGCATGAGGAACCACTCCAAACTGCTGGTATAAGAGAACACCAATTTTATCAAGCTTATAGATTGTGTAGGCAAGAATTCAGATTAGGCACAGTGAGTATGGTACTTTCTCACATCTGGGACCACAACACAAGTTCAAAGTGAGTATCCCAAGAAATCTGGAGAGCAGGGGTCCTGCAGAAGGGACACTGCATGGCCTTTGCTGACTTCTGCAACAAAGTCAAGCAGCCAGTTTCTTCCTCATTCTATTAACTGAATACAAGCAAGTCATTTAGTCACCAACACTACTCTCAATGGGATGGCAACATATTATATGGCAGAAAAGCATATGGGTCCCCAAGTGGATAAAGGATATCTTTTAAAAATCCACAACTTGGCAAGGATTTAGCTCAGTGGTGTCACTGCCTGCCTTGCAAGTGCAAGGTCCTGAGTTCTATCCCCGGTACTGCAGAAAAAGAAAAAAGAAAACTTCACAACCCACTTCATACTTACGTGTGAAAAAAATGAATATTTTTTCTGTGCAATCAGAAACAAGATGATGATCCCCCTTCTCATCAGTTCTTTTTAACATTCTACTGGAGACTGACAATTGGGCAAGAAAATGAAATAAAAGGCACCTAATTTGAAAGGAAAGAAGTAAAACTCTCTCTACTTGTCAGTGTATTTCTATTTGCAGATGACATGATCCTAAATATAAAAATCCTTAAGGAAACCATTAAAATGATTAGAACTAACAAACAAGTTCAAAAAGTTGCAGTGTACAAAATCAATATATTTTTAAAATCTGTTGTTTTTCAGCATGTACAATTAGCAATCTGAAAGTAAAGCTGAGAAAATAAATGCTTATTCAACAAAGATAAAAGCAAAACTAGTACTCTGAAAGCTATAAAATATTGTTCAAAGAAATTAAAGAACAGAATAAATGGAAAGACATCTCATGTTCATGGATTGGAAGATTTAAAATGACAATATTCTCCAAATTGATCTATAATTTTAACGTGATCCCTGTCAAAATTTCAGCAGACTTTGCAGAAATTGATAAACTGATCCTAAAATACATAGAATTGCAATGGACCCAGAACTGTCAAAACAGTCTGAAAACAACAAAGTTGGATAACTCTGTTCTGATTTCAAAACTTACTATCAAGTTCCAGTAATCAAGACAGTGTGATACTAGTATAAGGATAGACATTTAAATCAATGAAATTGAATTAAGAATCTATAAATAACCAGCACACACCTGGAATCCAAACACTCAGGATGCTGAGGCAGGAGGATCACCACAAGTTCAAGACCAGCCTGGGCTACATAGTGAGTTCAAGACCAGCCTAGACTACACAGTGAGACCTTGTATCAAAAAAATAAATAAAAATAAACATATACTTTTATGATTAATTTCTTTTTTACTTTCATTAGTACATGTTTGCAGTACATAATGATTACATTGACTGTAGGGAATTGATACATGTACATAACACATTTCAATTTCCTTTTTACCCCTTCCTCTACCCCCATTTTATTTTCCAGCATCATCTATTTATCTTATAAGACCTTATAAAGTTAATTATCATATATACATTGAAAACAATAGGCCAAAGAACATATAAAACATGTAAGACAACTATACTAAGTCAAGGTAGATTTTTAGATACATGGTCTACACTGGGTTACAATACATTTTTTCTCTCTTTCTTCCTATATACTGAGTTTTTTCATATAAGAGAAACCATGTGATATTTAAAATTGTGTGTCTGAGTTATTTCACTTAACATTATGGTCTCAAGCTACATCCATTTTTCTACAAATGACTCAAGTTAATACTTCTTTATGTCAGAGTAGTACTCCATTGTATATAAACACTACATTTTCTTTATCCATTCGTCTGTTGATGGACATATGGTCTGTTTCAAGATTTGGCTATTATGAATTGTGCTGCTATAAACATAGGTATACATATATCATTATGGTATGATGTCTTTAACTCTTTTGGGAAGATATCTAGAAGGGGAATAGCTGGATAAAATGGAATTTTTATTTTTATAGTTTTTTGAGGAATCTCCATAGTGATTTCCATAGTGGTTGTATCAGTTTACAGTCCTACCAACAATGGAGAAGGGTTCCTTTCTCCCCACAGCCTCAGCAGCGTGTTATTGGTTGGTTTCTTGATGGTAGCCATTCATGGAATCTCACTGTTGTTTTAAATTGCATTTCTTGAATGGCCAGCAATGTTGAATATTTTTTCATGTATTTACTAGCCATTTGTATTTCTTAATCTGAGAAGTGTCCATTCATTTCAGATCCCCCTTTTTTTTTTCTTTTTTTTTTTGGTACTGGGGATTGAACTCGGGAACTTGGGACCTTGTGCTTGCAAGGCAGGCACTGGAACAACTGAGCTAAATCCCTGGCCCTCAGATGCCCATTTTCAACTGGTCTTTGAATTTGGGGGTCTAACTTTTTTGAGTTCTTTATATATTCTAGGTGTTAGTCTTTTTAGGAGTGGCTAGCAAATTTTTTCTCTGTTAGTGGTTTCCTTGGCTATGCAGAAGCTTTTTAATTTGGTGTGACCCCATTTGTTGATTCTTGGTATTATTTCTTTTCTTTTCTTTTCTTTTTTTTTTTTTTTTTGGTACTGGGGATTGAACTTGGGACCTTGCACTTGTGAGGCAGGCAGCAGAGCCACTGAGCTAAATCCCCAGCCCTTAGTGTTATTTCTTGTGCAACTGGGGTTTTGTTCAGAAAGTCTTTGCCTACACTTATGTTTTCAAGACTTTCACCTATTTTATCTTCCAGAAGATTAAGTATTTCTCTTCTAATGTTTAGATCTTTAATCTATTTTAATTTTAGTTTAATGCATGATGAGAGATACGTGTCTAGGTTCAATCTTCAGTATGTGGATAGCCAGTTTTCCCTGCACTATTTGTGAAAGAGGGTATCTTCCCTCTAGTGAAAGGATTTGGCCCCTTTGTCAAAAATAACATAGCTGATGGGCCAGAGATTTAGCTCAGTGGTGCCATCACCTGCCTTTGCCTGCCAAGCACAAGGTCCTGAGTTTGAGCTCTGGTACCAAACAAACAAACAAAACAAAACAACATAGCTGAGTGTGCCTGGAGTTGTTTCTGTCTGTTTCACTGATCCACGGGTCTTTTTTTTCCCGATGCCATGCTATCTTTATCACTGTAGCTTTGTAGTATAACTTCAAGTCTGGGACTGTGATGCTCCCTGCCTTGCCCTTGTTGCCCAGGATTGCTTTTGTCACTCAAGGTTTCTTCTGGTTCCATGTCAATTTTAGGATTGCTTTCAGTCAGTTGATTTTTTAACAAAGGTGGCAAGACTATTCAATGGAGAAAGAGCACAATGTCTTTTCAACAAATGGTGATAGGAAATCTGGGTACCTACACACAGAAGAGTAAAGTTGGCTCTATAGCTAGCACCATGTATAAAAATTAACTCCAAATGCATCAAATCCAAGTTTAAGAACCATAATTATAAAACTCTTAGAAGGATACAGGCATAAATCTTTGTAACAGTGGATTAGATAATATTTTCATAAATGTAACACCAAAAACACCAGCAAAAAAATAAATACATTAGACTTCATCAAATTAAAAATTATGCTACAGAGGACACTATCAACTGAAAAAGTAAAAAGATAACCCATAGAATGGGAAAAAATAAGGGCCGGGGATCTAGCTCAGTGGTTCCACCATAAGCAGAGAGTCCCAAGTTATATCCCTGGAACCAAAAAAAAAAAAAAAAAATAGAATGGGAGAAAATATTTTAAATTAAATACAGTATATGACTATATAGAGAACTTTTATAGCTCAATAATAAAAAGATAATTAAAATGGGCAAAGAATATGAATAGGCACTTCTCAAAAGAATATGTACAAATAGCCAATAAGCACATAAATGTCCAACATCCCTAGTTATCAGAGAAATGTATATCAAAACTTCAATAAGATACCATCTCATATCTAGAAAAATGGCTATAATAAAAGACAGGTAATGAAAATGTAGAGAAATTAGAACCCTTGTACACTAGAGATGGGAATGTAAAATGATAATGCTGCTTTGAAAAACTATCTGGTAGCTCCTCAAAAAATTAACCATAAAGTTACCATAGGCCCAGCAATTACTCCTAAGTAGGTACTCATTAGAAAGAAAAAGAGATGTTTACATGAAAGCTTATACATGAATGTTCCTAGCAACATTATCCATAATAGCCAAAAAATGGAAATGACCCAAATGCCCATCAACTAATGAAAGGATGAGTAAAATGTAGTAAATCCATGCAATGAAACACTGTCCAGCCATAAAAAGAAATGAAGCCCCATACATAAGGAAACACCATGTTCACCTTACCTTGCTATGCCATGGATGAACCTTGAAAATATGCCAAGTAAAAGAAGCCAGTCACAGTGAGTCAAGGATTATGGTTTCATTTATAACAAATGTCCATAGTATGGAAGTGTATAGAAACAGAAAGTAGATTAAGAGTTGCCTAAGAGTAGTGGGAAAAGAGGTGATTTCTGGGGAAGTGGCTTTTGGGGAGGGGGGTGAAAATATTCTAAAATTGATTGTGGTGATACATAACTCGAAATATTGAAACCAATGAATCATAACTTTAAATAGGTGAACTGTATAGAGACAGAACATCATGATGGAAGGGTGTGCAGAGCAGAGCTGCTCATCACAGCAGCCAGGAAGCAGAAAGAAAGGGAGAGAAATAGAGAAGACTGGACCAGGGACAGATACTTGGGGACAGATACAGTCCCCAAGTTCATGTCCCCGTGATCTACTCACTGCTAGGCCTCACTTTCTTTTTCCATCATGTCCCAACAATGCCATCAGATTATGACCTCATTGGCTGGGGATGGAGGTGCAGTCTGTAATCCCAGCTCTTGGAAGGCTGAGGTAGGAGGATTGCTGTGACTTCGAGGCCAGTCTGGGCTACCTAGTGAGTTCAAGGACAACCTGAACTACATAGCGAAACCATCTCAAAATGAAACAAAAACAAAAATTATAACCTCATAAATGGGTCGATCTACTTGATAAAGTTAGAACCCTCATGATTCAATCACTTCCCAAAACCTGTGGCCAAGCATTAGGATGTGAGTTTGGGGCAACATTCAAATCCAAACCTTAACAGCAAGCTTTTACTGGGCAAAACCAAGAGATCACCCACCCAGGCTGCAGAGTGGCTGGGGGATTGGTATCTAGAGGACAGCCCAATGTAGGACAACTCTGGTGAGCAGTGCCTCCTCCAGATCTCCCCCCTGGGCTGGGCAAGTTTTGCTTGGGCCTACTCACTTCCTCCCAGCTCACCTGCTCCCTCTGTTTAAGCTTGTTTTCTCTACCTCTGTCCATAAGTGTTAATCTCAATAAATATCCTTATCCTTATCTCACTGCACACTTCTGGAATTCCAACCTGTGACAACAGTAATTACAGGCAAGTTTCTAGAGCACCAAATGCCACCCCTACCCACTGTTCCACCTGCACCCTTGACTGCACCTTGTCTCCTGTCAGTGAGGGTGACCCACACCTTCTTGTTCCTAACAGGGCTGCCCCTCTCCTGTGGTATGGGTCCTATCCCAGCTCACTTGTCACTCAGCTTTTCTAATGTGTCCCTTTCTACAGGATCCTTTCCAGTAGCATATAGTATAAACCCACTGCTGCCTCTCCTTTTTTAAAAAAAACAACAACAAGTCAATGTTATCCTCCAGACATCATCTGTTTTCTGAATTAGTTGCTCTCATGTCTCATCTCCCATACTTCTTTGAACTCTATCATTTCACTTCCTTGAACTCCATCAACTCATCTGGTCTTGGTTCCTGTAACCACATTGTTAAATCTAATGAAAAGTCCTTAGTACCCATCTTACCTGACCTCTCAACACTATTAGGCAAGCTAAGCTTTTCTTCAGGAACCTCATTGTCTGGCTTTCCCCTTTGGCCACCATTTCTCAGTCTCCTGTGCTAATTCTTTCTCTTCATCACTTCTACATGTTGGCTCACCTCAGAGGTCTCCTTTATCTCTATCTACACTCATTCCTGAGCTAGTGTTATCCAGTTGTGGGCCTTTAAACACTATTTACATGGCCATAGCTTGTGGTATTTTCTCTCCAGCCCCCACTATTTCCCTGAATCCCCACCTGGCTTGTCATCACTGGGTGTACTGTAACATGATTCAACTCTGATTCTAACAAGCAGAGCAGGCATCAGACTCCACAAGCTAATGGGAATTATCCTTCACACAGCAGCCTTTAGTTCACACCAGCCACCAGTGGGGGCCACAGGCCACCTGCATTTCAGACTGATGGGGTATAAATTTGGGGATTCTCATGATCTCTCTCAATTTCAATTTTATTCAATCAAATGACTTCCCTGGGAGGCCAAGGCAAGAGATCTCAAACTCAAGCCCAGCCTGAGCAACTTAGAAGCTTAGTGAGATCCTGTCACAAAGGTAAAAAATTTAAAAAGGGCTATTATGTAGCTTGGTGTGAACGCTCTGAGTTCAAGCCCAGAACTACAAAAAAGGTAAACAAAAGCCAGAACTCACTAGAGGTGCTACACTTTCTATCCCAGCAGCATAGAGAAGCACAAAGGGCAGCTTTGTGGAGTCAGAGCACATCACCTTCCTACAAATGACTGGGAAGTTCCTTTAAACCATAGTGTCTATTGTCGTCATTGATTACTGGTCATCAGGCTACGTGATTGAATTCAATCTCCAGCATCCCTCCTGGGTCCTGATGTGAGACTGGCCCACAGGTCCAGCCCTCTACTCACATGGTTGGCTTTCTGGAGACCAGCCTGGATCCTGAGTCCACCTTATTAGCATAACAAAGATCCTTCTCTCACCATCAAGTCCCAGGAGTTTTGAAGGTGTCAGTAAAACTGATATGACTAAATATATTATTATATTATGCCACTCAAGAGCTCCTTTTGATGACATCTCAAATTTAACCTGTCCAAAACCAACCTTATATTTCCCCCAAACCTGCTCCTTTTCTCCATTTTGTTAAGTGTAGCAATCTTATTCTTTCCATGAATTTAGCCAATTACTTTAAAGCCATTCTTGACTCCTCTTCCTCTCATATCTCATAATTAATGTGTCAGCAAATCCCATTAGCACCACCTTCAATTATACAGAGAATCCAACTACAGTGGTACTTTGACGGTCATTGTTAATTGATCCAGGAGGTGGGAGGAGCACCAAACAAATTGTTTTGACTGGAAAGGGCAGTGAGTCATCAGGCAATTGAAACTGACAAGTGTTAGCTTGCACATGGAATACCAAAGAACAAGTACCAGGACAAAACTTCTGCATCAAAATATTTCAAGTACCAAACTGCATGAGTTTCAAAGCAGTCAAGGACCAAGGTATGAGTGCTTCTGCTCTTTTCACGCAAATGCAATCATGGTATGTGTAGTCTTCTATAGCCAGCCTTTTTCACTTAACATAATGCTTTCAAGATCTATCCTGTTGTGCACACACCAGTCCTTCCTTCCTTTTTATGCCTGAAGAAAGTTCCACTGAAA
This sequence comes from Heterocephalus glaber, assembly GCF_053883595.1. Classification (NCBI taxonomy): domain Eukaryota; kingdom Metazoa; phylum Chordata; class Mammalia; order Rodentia; family Bathyergidae; genus Heterocephalus; species Heterocephalus glaber. The sequence continues at coordinate 44,315,086 of NW_028258308.1, forward strand.
TGGATATCAACATTTTATTTAGCCATCCACTCATTAATGAACACCTAGATTGTTTCTAGTTTTTTGCTGCTTTGAATAATGCTGCTATGAATAGTCATGTACAGATTTTTGTGCGCTTTCAGTTCTCTTGGGTATGTACCTAGGAGTGATATTGCTGGAACCTTTAGCAACTTCATGTTTGGGATTTTGAGGCATAACCAAACTGTTTCCCACAGTAGCTGCACAATATTCAATTTCCTCCTGGAGTGTGCCAGGAGGTAAAGGTTCTTATAGCCTAAAAAAGGAAGATCCCAACCAAAAATGTAAAATAACTCAGGGAAAAGAGAGAATTTCTTCATGATTTCATGTTATAGAATATTTTAATTATAATATAAACACAATAAGACAAGCTCAAAGATAAAATAGAAAGGGAAAATGCAGAATTAAGACACAATTGAGGCCCAAATCAATATCATTATAGAATTCATAGATTAGGACTAAGAATCAGAATAATCAACACTAATAAAAGAATGAATGATATAGAGAAAGGCTGGAGATAATCTTAGCCAATGCAGATTAAGACGACAACAGGGGAATCTAACAGATGTAGAAGACAAAGATAAACCAGTAAAAGGTTCAAAGAACCCAATAAGTAGAAAGAAGTCATATTAATATATATCATGCTAAGAGAAACCACCAGCAGTGTGAAGAGACAACTCACAATGTGGGAAAAAAAATCTTCACCTGCTCTTCCTCAGACAAAGGGCTACTATCTCAAATCTATAAAGAACTTAAAAAGATCAGACCTCCTAAATTTAAACACCCAATCCAAAAATGGGCATCTGAAATGAACAGATATTTCTCAGACAAAGAAGTAGAAATAGCAAATAAATACATGAAAAAATGTTCAACATCACTGGTCATTCAAGAGATGCAAATGAAAACAATGCTGAGATTCCACCTCACTCCAGAAAGAATGGCTGCTATCATGAAATCAACCAATAACAAATGCTGGCAGGGCTGTGAGGAAAGAGGAACCCTGCTCCACTGCTGGTGGGAGTGTAGACTGGTGCAACCACTGTGGAAATCAGTATGGAGATACCTCAAAGAACTAGGACTGGAAATCCCATTTGACCCCGCTATTCCACTACTGGGGATCTTCCCCAAAGAATTAAAAGAATCATACCACAGTGATATATGTGCACCCATGTTCATAGCAGCACAGTTTGTGATAGCTAAAACTTGGAAGCAGCCCAAATGCCCATCAGCTGGAGACTGCATAAAGAAAATGTGGTTTTTTAATAAAATGGAGTACTACTCAGCCATAAAAAATGAGAAATTAGAGACATTTAGAGCTAAGTGGATGCACATTGAGGCAATACTCTTAAGTGAAATAAATAGGACACACATGTATAAATACCAAATAGTTTCTCTAGTGTGAGAAACTGAAAGTGTAAATAAGGACTAAAATGTATACTAGGTAATGTGAAATAGGAAGAAAAGGGGCAAAGGGGAAGGAAGTGGGAGGGCTAGGGGAAAGAATAGAAGGGAATGGGATTAATATGAGAAAATGGAAAAATAGGAACAAAATCTTTGTAAATAGGGAGGACTGGAGGGGTTGAAGGGAGGGCTGGGCAAGGGTGGAAAATAAGAACCAAGAGGGACTATGTAAAGGTGCAAATTTCCAATGATGAATGTCATTATATTGTATACCTAAAATGTACCAATGATTAGAATGAATAATCGATAATGCAAAATAGGAAGAAAAGGTCCAAAGGGCTAGGGGTAGTGGGAGGGGCAGGGGAAAGGAAAGAAGGGAAAGGAAAAATGCTGAGAAATGGAAATAAAGTCTTTGTAAATAGGGAAGGGTGGAGGGTGTGAAGGGAGGGCTAGGAATGGGGAAAAAATAAGAACCAAGATGCATTATGTAAAGGTACAATTCCCAGTGAGAAATGTAATTGTGTTGTATACCTACAATGTACCAATAAAAGAATTTAACAAAAAATAAATAAAGTATATATCATGCTAGAATGCATATGTAAAACTGAGTTAAAAAGAAAACTTACATCTGCAGAGTAAAATATAATGTACTAGGTGATCTTGATAAACATTTCTCCCTAAGACATCTCTTGAGTAAGCTCTCGAACTTAAAAGATAAGAAAAAGTTCTCTAAACATTTGGGTATGAAACAAAACTACCTATAAAAGAAAAACTTGGGTGACCTCAGGTTAAAGGAGTGGTAGCTAGAAAATTCAAACAAAAAAACAACTGTGACCCAATACTCTCATCACCAGGTAAGATGCTGTTCATGTACAGAATCAATAGGATGATGTTCTCCGACATGAATAATCTCAAGAAATACAAAACCATGATGTTAAACCAAAATTCTTCAGACCAAGTTTTCTGTATGATAAAAGCCTCCTTCATTTTGCATTCCCACCATGATATGCTGAGCCACCACAGGCCCAAAACAACAGGGCCCAGTGACCAGGCACTGAAACCTCTGAAACCATGAGCCACAATAAACCTTTCTTCCTTATAAACTGATTAACTTAGTTATTTTATCACAGTGACAGAGAGCTGACTAACACACCGCATAGATGTTAACTGATTAACCTTCTTTATCTTGCCCCCTCTTTCTGTCCTCTGGCTCTTGTAATTAAATTTAGGACATCTCAGAATTTTTTTTTATCAATGAGTTCTTTTTAGAAAGAAAAAATACTGCTTGACAGTGAAATACAGATAATTGAATGATAAATCACCACAAATGATTCAGAATGAAAAAGCCAAGAAAAAATAAAGCTAGTGGTGAACACAGATTCCATAAAATCTAGCTTAGTCAGGAACAACTGTTGAGTTATTTTTATGTAGCACCATGTGAAAGATATAAACTGGGAAATATAAAAATAATATACTGAGTGAAAACATACAAAGGATGGGAAATATGGGAGTTTGGGAGGGAGTAATGCCCTCATCTTCCAAAGCAGAAAACATTAGTCATCTGAAGTTGAAATACACAGCTTAAAAAGTGGACACTTGTAGGGAACAGGGAAGGGGACGTTACCAGAACCTCTGCAGTAAGTCCTAGTCTCCTGCAAGCCATGGCAATACACAGCGAATTACAGGAAAGGTGGAAAAATGAGATTTTGAGAAGAAGCTGAGCTTTGGGTCTGATCAGTGCTGCTAAGACAAAGACGCCTAGCTTGCAGCACCTTTTATTCAGTACATGGGGAGAAACAAATGTAATAAATGAAATGCAGAGTTCAGTACTTCACATTGGGATAAACAAGGTGTAACAAAAGACTGGAGGGCAGTTGAAATCTAAGAAGAATGAGGAACTATGCAGATGAAGATTTGGTTCCTCCCAGGGTGTCTCCCACAGTTGCGGTCTTGCCCTAGTGCATCACAGCATCAAGGGATCACTGAGGTCTCAGTTGTGACCAGAGGCCAAAATGGAATTACGTCTCGGAATTCCATAGCTGGGCTGTAGGCCAAAGAACTAGGCCTTATCAAATGACTTTTCCCTAAAATTATATAGCATTGCTCCCAACAGACACTCACTTTATTTTTTATAGTCTCTCATTGTTTCTTTCCCTCCTCACAGCCTTTCCTTTCCTTCCTCCCCCACCTTTCTTCCTTCTGTCTCTGCCTCTCTGTTTTCTTTAACTCTTTAAATCTAGAGGATATATATTGCTTACTTGAAAATTCAAGTTTCTTTAGGTGTGCCTCACTTTTTAAAATTCTATCCAAAGCAAATAAAAATTAAATTGTACATTTTTATTTAAAATAACATCTAAACTGGCTGTGGTGGCCATGCCTATAATCCCAGCACTCTGGGAGGCTGATAAAGGAGGATTGCAAATTTGAGACTAGCCCAAGAAATTTATTTATTTTTATTTTTTTAACCAATCCATTTTAAAATTTTTAAATTCTTGACATTACAGAACTAAACTGAAATTTATTAGCATTCCACTCTTACATTTTTTTATCAACCAACAGAAATAAAATCCATGAGTCAAAAAACTCAAACTAAAAACAGGAAAAAGCTTATAAAACTAAATATGGATCCCAGCATTAACAGCTGAACAGAGAAAGTGATTTTTAAATTCCTAGTGGATGATAAGGTATAGAAACTGAACACTTACAAAGTATTTAAAACCTGGAATCGCTGACCAGAAATTACACAGTTGGATCATGGGAAAACAGCAGAAGAGGGTTATGGGTGAACCTACGCTGTTCTAGCTGCATCCTATGCCCTTCTCAGGGGAAAGCCTGGCACTGATTAGATATTGGGCCAGACTAATGCTGGCAGCCAAGCCAGTAATAGTAACCTGCCTACCAGAAGAGCCTTCAACTGGGTAGACAATTTTGATCTGGGCCCAGACATCTGGTGAATCTCATTGATACTGGCACCTTGGTGCCTGATTATGCAGCCAATTAAGTTATTTGGAATGGTAAATTCATGTGTGATTTAAGTAGATGCATCCAAACTTGCCCAATAACCTTTCACCTCTGGAGAGCTGGAGTCAATTCTGGTGAATCTGGTTCCACCATACATCATGGCAAAGTGAGACTGTTGTCTCGCCACCTGGTTCAGCCTGGCCAGATTGAGCAGAGAAATGGTTTGTTGTCCTTGAATCAAGTAAGCATCTAGAGGTGGTCCCTCCAGGTCATGGGTGGTGTGGGGGTAGCCCGCAGCATCGCTGCAGTGATCTTCAGCCTGAGCAATTTAGCAAGACCCTTTCTTTAAAAAAAACAAAAAAACAAAACACAACACTATACTTCGCTCTATTGCAATAGTTTTTCTTTAAGTGCATGTGTACATTTGTGTGTGTGTTCACGTGCTTTATCTAGAATTAATCATCACCTAAAGTTAATAATTAATGGAATATAGGATGATTTTTTTCCTCCTTGAACTTCTCTAGATTGTTTAAATTCTTTGTTATAAAGACATCAATTTTATACATATAAAAGATTTACATAAGTAAATATAGCTCACAGGACCTGATACTTAGGTACAGTAGCAGTATGTGAAATATGATTTTAATTGGGATACTTTTCTATAATTTTAAATCCACCCCCACAATAATTTTTAAATTTTTATCAAGATGTGATTTTTAACATAAAACTCACTATTTTAAAGTGTATACTATGTTAAAGTGTATACTGCAGTGGTTTTAGATATATTAGTATGTTGTGCAGCCATCATTACTAATTCTAGAACATTTCCATTATTCCAAAAAGAAACTTTGTACCTATAAGTAGTTAATTTCAAATTCCTTTTCTTCCCAACCCCTGGCAACCATTAATCCACTCTATTCTATAGATTTTCCTACTCTGGATGTTTCACACAAATGGAATCTAACAGTGTGTGGCCTTGGTGCTTGGCCTCTTTCACCCAGCAAATGCTTCCCAAGGCCATCATGTCGCACCATGTATCTGTAGTTCATTCTTTCTCATGTCTGAATAATAGTCCATTGTATGGGTATACACATATATATGGGTATATACATATAATGGTATATATATATATATATATATATAAACATTTTGATTATCCTTTCATCAGTTGATAGACATTTGAGTTGTTTCTACTTTTTGGCTATTATGAATAACACTTCTAGAAACATTAACTTACAAGTTTTTGTGTGAACATGTTTTCAGTTCTCTTGGGTATATATCCAAGAGTGAAACTTCTAGATCACATTGTAACTCTATGTTTAACTTCTGGAGGAACTATCAAACTGTTTTCTACAGTGTCTGCACCATTTTACATTCCCAGCAGTAATATAAAGTTTGCCATTTTTCTAATTTTTCATCAACATTTACATCCCCTCACCTTTTGTTGTTGTTGTTGTTATAGTCTTCATAGTGAGTGTCAGTGGTATTTCATTGAGGTGTTGATTGGCATTTCCCCACTGACAAATGATCTTGAGCATTTTTTCATGAGCTTATTGGCCATTTATATATTTTCTTTGGAGAAAGGACTATGTAAATCCTTTGCACATTTCTAAATTGGGCTGTCTTATCGCTTTTCGGCCTTTTGGCTAAGATCAAGTGTAAATTGGGCTGTATTTCTTGTTGAATTGTAAATGTTCTTTATATATTCTAGATACTAGTCTTTTATATGATATATGATTTACAAATATCTTCTCCCTTTTTTTTTTTTTTACTTCTTGATAGTGTTTAGTTTGTAGGAGCTATTTTTTCTTTCTTGACTGTGCTTTGGTGTCATACCTAAGTAACTGTTGCCTAATGTAAGTCAGATTTGCACCTATGTTTCCTTCTAAGAATTTTATAGTTTTAGTTTTACATTAAGATTTTTGATACATTGAGTTAATTTTTTTAAATGTTTAATTGTGGAGAAATACATGTAACATAAAATTTTTCATCTTATCCATATTAAGTATATACTTCATAAGTAGTCAGTATATTCACATGGTTATAATAATCACCATGATGCATCTTGTGAAAATTTTTTTCTTGCACATCCAAAGTTCTGTACCCACCAAACAACTTTATTCACCATTTACCCCTCTTGCAAGCTCCTGGCAACCATCATTTTACTTCTTATTTCTATAAATTTGACTACTCTAGATAGCTCATAAAAGGGAACTCATACATTGTCTTTTCATGACTGGTTCACTTCACTTAGCATAATGTCCTCAAAGTTCATCTATATTGAAGCATTTGTCAGAATTTCCTTCCTTTAAGTCTTACTAATATTAGGTTTTACACACGCATACAGTTTTATTTATCCATTCTTCATTTGAACATGGGTTGTTTCCACCTTTGCTATTGTAAGTAATGCTGTTATGAATAGAAATATACAAAGATCTCTTGGAGTACCTATTTTCAATTCTTTTGGAAATATACCCAAAAGTGGAATTGCAGGGTCATGTTATCTATTGAAAATTTTTCAGAAACTACCATACTATTTTTTATTTGTTTGTTTGTTTGTTTGGCACCAGGGACTGAACTCGGGACCTTGTGCTTGCAAGGCAGGCGCCAGAACCACTGAGCTAAATCCCCGGCCTCAGTACTATTTTTTACAGTAGTTGTACCATTTTACATTCCCACCAATATTGTACAAAGGGTTGAAATTTCCCTACATCCTCATCAACATTTGCTATCTTCTGTTTTATTTTTAATATTAGCTATTCTAATGGGTGTGAAGTTGTAACTTGTCCCCCCCCCCAATTAAGTTTACTGGTACATTTTAGGTATAAAATACAGTTACGTTCATCATTGGGATCTTGTACCTTTACCTGAGTATGTTGGTTCTTATTTTTTTCCCCTTCCCCTGCCCTCCCTTCACCCGCTTCACCCTTCTCTACTTGTAACTTGTTTTTTAAATGAGAAGTTTATTTTGGCTCATATCAATGTTGACCACCCACCAATCCCAAGCCGTCTCTACATTTTGCTTTCCTATGGCATGAGACAGGACAGGTGAGGACTAACCAACCAACCCGATCTTGGAGGAGGTGAGTAAAGGGAGCCCAGTGAGTGAAGGGAGCAATTAGACCTCACAACTGCACATATTAAGTCCTACAGGACTCTAGAACCCTGCTTGTATATTGTGTCCATCAGACCAGGGGGCTGTCCATGTTCCCGTCTACCAATGGGAGCAGGGACATACCCTGGCTTGAACAGTAACCGCAATCTGGGAGGAATGGACAGAAGGGCTTCTGGTGCAAAGAGGGCACCTCAAAACTCCATAAACCCTAAAGCCAGGCATAGAAAATTGTGACTGGATGGATCTCAAGACTGCAGATCTTGGAAAGAAACTTATTCAATAACACAGGGATTTTTTTCTTTGATTCAATCTTTAAAATTTTCTATTTTGTATTATTTTTATCTTTCCTCCATCAGATTTTTTTGAGGTTTCAGGTTTTTCTCCCTTTTACCTATTTTAGTTTCTTTTCTCTTTTTCCCTTTTGACTTTTTTCTCTTCCTCTTCATCTTTTATTTCTTCTTTCTGCTCTATCTTTTCTTCTTTTTCTTGTTTGCTCTTTCCTGCAACTGTTCTCTATCACTACTACTTTCCTTTTACTCCTCAATAGGTGCCCCTTTCTCACTTCTCTCCTCATATCTCACTAATTTTTCAAATGTTACTTTTTTCACTCTTCAGCTTCCCACCCACCCTTTACTAGTGTAACTACTAAGCTTTATGAATCTCTAGTTAGCTAGTTAACTTTATGCTATTGCTGTTGAATACTGTTCTATTGTTAGTAGAGGTAAAGTTGTTCCATTTAGTAAATGTTTACTGTAGGTCAATAGTTGGTCAATACAGTGTTTGGTTTGTCTTACTGTTCATACTGTAAGTATAGATATCTTTTCTATAGTTAAGGGTGGCACATTATTGGTCCTTTCAATCTAATTAGCTAAATGCACAATGTTCATTATTAACCTCGTATTCTCTGTGTGTGTGTGTGTGTGTGTGTGTGTGCCAAAAAGGCTAAGAGATGGGCTGATAAAAGTGAGCAGGTAGTTGGTAACTGTGGAAGAGATGGCTGTAGGTCCTTATTGAAATGGGAAAAAGTGAAAGAGGAGATTTTGATATCAACTCATCTACACTGGGCTCTTCAGGAACTTCTGGTAGATGACAGTCTTCAAAGAGGGCAAACTAGGAGTTATATAGTTAAGTCAAACTAAATTAAAACTAAATGGAGTGGGAATATTCTATACTCATAATATTATTACCATTCACTGAAAATTCAAAAATAATGCTTGGAATCCAAGCATTATTATTATTAGAAAATATCTAGCTATTTTCTTCAAAGTGTTTTCAAGCTGTAAGAAAAGACTATTGAAATTGTTATAGCAAGGACTTCTGGGAAGATGGCAGAGTGGTGAACAGCAGAGAAACAGCCTCTCCAAGATCTGGTGTCCAGACCCTGGAATACAATGTGAGGAAGAGAAGAAAAAGGGAAATGGATCCCTGGGACCCAGCAAGGATCAGAAGCAAGAATTGAAGCCCACAGGGAGATCAAGGAAAGAGACTTCAGTGAAGAAGGTGGTGGCAAGAGGTACTTTCTCCCTGATCCCTGACTGACTTCATGGGAAAGGTGGCTCAAACCTGCAGATGCACAGAGACTATTGGTGACCCTACAGGCCTCCATGGAGAAATGTTCCAGAGGAACAGAACAGTGGAGTCAGCAGACTGCAGTGGCTGGTGAGTTATTCTGGTTCAAATGTCCCCTGGGAGAGGGTGATTGGCTGGTAGCCATTTTGGAGAAGGAACAATTGAGCTTGGAACTCAGAGCAGGGGCAGGCTCCATCAGGGTGAGGCAGAACTGAGTTCAGGTTGGCAAAAGGCCAAGGAGCCAAGTTGGAGCTGGCAAGAGACACATGGAGTGCTGCAAGCTGAACAAAACAGATTCCAGCCTCACAGTCAGAACCAGCCTGAGCTTCAGAACTAAAGGGACAGGTTTGCTGGAATTATCCAATACCCTGCCATAAATCTATGGCTGGCTTGTTGGGATTAAATCAACATGGATCTGGGCTCTATGCCCAATTTCTCTACTAGTGACAGCAAAAACATGCCTTGAAGTAGACTTTTTTCCTTTTCTTGTTCTTGTATTGTTTTGTTTTCTTCACCATTTCCCCAAAGTTTGCATAATCTTCCTTTGTCCCCTAGGCTTGTTTGTTATTTCTTCCTCCTCCTCCTCCTCCTCTTCTTCTTCTTTCTTCTTTTCTTCTCCTTCCCCTGCCCACTTCCTCAATTTTTTCCCCCCAACCCATGCTAAATTTTCTCCCCTGAGGGTAAAATCCCCATGCTGAGGGCATGTTTATTGTAAACAATTTTCTGGTTTGTTTTAGATTTTGTTATATAACCACAAATATAGTTCACATGGTTAAAAGCAGCAAATCAGTAGTTACCACAGTTTCTCATTATCTAAACTGATACTATTGTTATTGCTGATTGTACTACTTTAGCCAAAGTGATATAATTATTCTAATCAGTTTTTTCCTTGTACACCAAGACTGAGATTGCCCAAGGGTCATAAACAGTACTATAGGCCAGTGCCAAAAAACCAGGGGATAAGCCAAACAGGCAGAAACTTCTCATCCTCAATAAATTGAAGACATAGGATCTTGCAACAGACTCAAAAACTGAAAGCCAGCTACACCTGGAAGACATCTCTGAGAAGTAGTCATTTTCTAACAGTTCTAAATACTAGCTATAAAGCTACTTGCCATATGCAATTTACAACATCAATCCAGGAATTAAACTAAAAAAAGAAACTGAGAAGACACTTAAGCAAGATGCAACCCCAGCTTCCAGCTCACCAAAAGCAAACCCAGGGAACAATAGGTAGAACAATTTGAAATTTAAAACAACATGTACTTTTACATTCTTAAGGTTTCTGACTACTTATTAAAAGTAACAGTTCTAAAAAAAAAAAAAGAAACTCACTCACCTGGACTCTCTGAAGTGGTGACAGCAGAAATAACAAAGAGGATGACTGAGGCTCTTAGAAAAAATCAAGTCAGAAATAGTTTCTCAAATAACTAGAGATGATGACCATAATGAAAGACATGATTAGTGACTCTAAAGGAATACAAATTTAAAAAATAGAAGAGCTTAGGGAAATGATGGACAACATGAATGCCCAACATAGAAAGAAATGGAACCCATGAAACTGATTCAAGCAGATATCCAGGAGATTAAAAATTCCATTGAAAGTATACACAGCAGAATGAGCCAATGTGAGGACAGAATATCAGATATAAGACAGAAGACAGGATGGCAGTTAGCAACCATGAAAAGAAAGATCTCTTGTCAGGGATTTAGCTCAGTGGTTCTGGCGCCTGCCTTGAAAGCACAAGGTCCGGAGTTTGATCCCCAGTACAAAAAAAAAGGGGGGGCTGCGTTGGGCTATAGGAGAAGATGGCAGTCTCCATAGAGTTAAAGTAGTTAAAGTTCCTCGTAATTTTTGCTTGTTGGAAGAACTTGAAGAAGGACAAAAAGGAGTAGGCAATGGTATGGTTAACTGGGTGCTTGAAGATGAAGATATGACACAAGGTGGAAGGGCATGATTATTGGGCCACCAAGGACAAATTATGAAAATAGAATATATAGCCTGAAAGTAGAATGTGGATCTAAATACCCAGAAGCTCCTCCAGTCAGTGTTGGTGGTATAGTGGTGAGCATAGTTGCCTTCCAGAAGCTCCTCCATTAGTTAGATTTGTAACAACAATTAATATGAATGGAATAAATAATTCCAGTGGAATGGTGGATGCATGCAGTACACCAGTGTTAGCAAAATGACAGAATTCATATAGCATTAAAGTTGTACTTCAAGAGCTAAGATGTCTAATGTTGTCCAAAGAAAATAGGAAGCTTCCACAACCACCAGAAGGACAAGAATACAACAATTAGTTTTAGTGGATCTCAAACTTGTCTTAAATCAACAACCTTCTTGATAGGTCTCCCACTACCTCAGCAGCTATTATAGATAGTAGCTGCCCTCTTCCTATTGTGCCTTGCCCCTCCCATGTGACATCATGCCAAGATGGTTGCTCCCACCAAAGAACAAGCCCTTCTTCCCAGCATGCCCCTGGTCCCACCTAGAGAGTAACCTAATATGCACTCATCTCCTACCACCTAGTGATGTCACCGGCTCCTCCACTCCCTAATCACTCCCTCACTCAACCCCACTTCAGCCCCTACAAGATCCACCCCAGTCCCTATAAAAGACACTCCCTGCCCTGGCCATATCGCTTTTGTCTCTCCTTTGTTCAGAGACAGCCCGGCAGATCTGTTCCCCTAATAAAGGCTTGTTGTGGCCTGGTCTGGTCTTGGTTTTTGGCCCTTTTACCTGACATTCCTGGTGCCATGACTCAGATAGTAGATGGTCCATTAACAGACTATCCCCCATGGGACGGGGTTGATTGGTCTTTTTGGCCATCTCCATGGGACGGACCCTATCTGCCATGCCAGGACCCTCTGGGGCTTTCTACCTTTGCCATTGCTGACACTACACATCCACACCAGTCACCAATCTCTGGGTGAGTAGGCAGTTCAGCCTCCCTCTTGTTGGGTTCTCTGTGTCATTCTCTCTCCCTCTGGGGACTTCTCAGAAATCCAAGCACTTGCTCAGAGAATCCTCCACGGCTGCTGGGCCCAGGACCGTGCCCCTGGGAGACATCCTATAGGCCCAGCTCCTCTCATTCTCTCCCTCTGGGAGACTCAGAGATTGTCAAAGGGGACAAGGATGCTTCTCCCCTTTGTCCTTCTCCCAGGGAGCTGCCTCCTCCTCACCCACTCTAACATGGGAGCCCAACAATCCAAACCCCCTCCCTCAATGCCTCTGGGCTGCCTCCTGGTACAACTTAAACCCCTTGGATTGTTGGGACCAGACTTTAAACCAAAAGGACTTGTTTTCTATTGTAATCAGGTTTGGCCTCAGTATAAATTAGATAATGGGTTTTAATAGCCTGAAAATGGCACTTCTGATTTTAATATACTGCATGATTTACACAACTTCTGTCAGCGCAATGGCAAATGGTCAGAAATCCCCTACATACAAGCCTTTTTCTACCTACGCTCTCAACCCTCCCTCTGTCAAACCTGTTCTCCTCCTCAAGTACTCCTAGCCCAAGCTTTGCCCTCCACCGTTCCTGATTCCACTCTTTCTGATTCTGACTCATTCGATCCAGCTGATCACTCACCACTCACACTTCCCCCACCTTATAATCCCCCCAAACTCTTCTTCTGCCTTGTCCCATGTTTCTTCTCTTCTGCCATCTTGTACCTCTCCTTTGTCTCCTTCCTCCTCACCACATGGCCCTTCTCCCCTGCCATCTTGTGACCCTCCTTCTCTGCCATCTTGTGACCCTCTTTTGCCTCCTCCTTTCCCATCCCCACCACCTCACATCTCCCCACCCCACACCTGTTCTCACTATCCCACCCTTCCACCATCAGCCCTGGCCACACAGATGCCCCTCCAAGAGGTAGCCGGGACTGAGGGCATTGTTAGAATACATGTTTCCTTCTCTTTCTCTGACCTTTCTCAAATTGAAAAATGCCTAAGCTCCTTTTTCTATGATTCTGATGTTTATATCAAAGAATTTCACTACCTTACTCAGTCTTATGATATGACCTGGTGAGATATTTATACAATTCTTTCAACTACTCTCTTCCCAGAGGAACACCAGAGGGTCTGGAGGGCAGCCCAGGCAGCAGCAGATGATTTTCATGCCACAGATCCAACTAAACTAGTGGGCACCCAGGCAGTGCCAGATACTCAACTTGATTGGACTTACCAGGATGGAGACCCAGGCAGAGATCTCTGAGACTATATGATTGTTTGTCTCAGAGAAGGCTGAAAGAGAATTTCACAAAAGACACTTAATTTTGATAAAATTAGGGAAATAACTCAGGGACCCCAAGAAAATCCAGCACAGTTTCTTTCTAGGTTGGCTGATGCTCTTCAAAAATATACCAAAATTGATCCCACCTCTCAGGCAGGCACGATTGTTATTAACACCCATTTTATTTCATAGTCTGCCCCTGACATCAGGAGAACACTAAAAAGGGTCAAGGAGGGCCCCCAGGCCACACAAACCAAGCTCCTCCATGTTGCTTTTAAGGTGTTCAATCACCATGAGGAACAAGCAAAGCAACAAAAGGTGGCCAATTACCAGATGCTGGCAACAGCCCTACAGGGTAAACCACTGTCCTGCAAAAGGTTGTTTACTTGTGATGGGCCTCCTGGGGCCTGCTTCAAGTATAATCAGACTGGACACTGGGCTAAAGAATGTCCCAATCCCAAGCCACCACCTGGCCCTTGTCCCGACTGCAAGCAGATGGGTCACTGGAGGGTTGACTGTCCCCTTTGCCAAAGAGGTAAGAGGTCATCCTCTCCTCAAACCCAGGCAGCAGGTGCAGAGACATCTCTGTCAGAGCTCATCAGCCTGGCGATGGAGGATTGACGGTGCCCAGGGTCATCTACAGTGCCCAGGGTCATCTACATCCCCCATGGCCATCACGTTCAATGAGCCCAGGGTAACTGTCAGCGTCTCAGGTAGGCCTATTTCATTTTTACTTGATACAAGGGCTACCTATTCAGCCTTACCATAGTACTCAGGCCCTACACATCCCTCCACAGTAACTATCGTGGGGGTTCAGGGAATACACTCAAGCCCACTAAGTACACCACCCCTAGCTTGTTCTCTGTTGGGCAGTACATTTTCACATGGTTTCTTGGTTATTCCTAGCTGCCCTACCCCCATCTTAGGGAGAGATATTTTAACTAAATTCAGGTCTTCGCTCACCCTTCACTCAGCCAATTCAGACCCTACTGGTATTCTGCTGCTTCTGGCTGCCCCCCTGACTGACTCAACTCCCAATCTAACTTCACCCTCTCCTAGGGAGCTTTATATTGACCCCTCAGTCTGGGACACCTCCACCCCTTCTGTGGCTAAACATCACCCTCCCATTCAGATCTCTCTCAAAGATATCACTCAATTTCCAAATGTTCCCCAATACCCTTTAGCCTTAAAACATTTAAAAGGATTAAAGTCTGTAATTACCAGTCTACTGGACAAGGGACTTCTCAGACCAACTCACTCCCCCTACAACACTCCTATCCTTCCAGTTTTAAAAACAAATGGTTCCTACCAATTAGTACAAGACTTAAGAGCCATCAATTCTGCTGTACTTCCCTTAAACCCTGTTGTTCTCAACCCCTACACATTATTGTCCCATATCCCCTCCTCTTCACATTATTTCATGGTTCTAGACCTCAAAGATGCCTTTTTCACCATCCCCCAACACCCCAACTCACAAAATCCTTTTGCTTTCACATGGACTGGCCCTGATATGGGACACTCTCAACAACTTACTTGGACAGTTCTTCCACAGGTTTTCCAGGATAGTCCACACCTCTTTGGACAGGCCTTGGCTACTGACCTCTTAAAATTAAACCTGTCTCCCTCTAAGCTACTCCAATATGTAGATGATTTACTTTGTGCAGCCCCACCTTCACACTCACTCAGCAACACATGGCCTCATTACTTAATTTCTTATATAAAAAGGGGTACTGAATCTCCAGGGACAAGGCCCAACTCTCCCAACTCACAGTACAATACCTTGGGGTTAAGATCTCATATCAGCAATGAGAGATCACCTTGGACCATAAACAACTTATTCAGGACCTCCCCATCCCTTCCTCCAAGGCTGAGATCCTGTCTTTCCTGGGGCTCGCAGGCTTTCTCCATTTATGGATAGCAAACTTCAGTCTACTTGCTAAACCTCCGTATGATGCTTCCAAGGGAGACCCAAATGAACCTATAAATAACACTTCTATCAAGGGACCATTTCTCAAGCTTCAGGCTGCTATCCTCTCTGCTCCAGCACTGGCTCTCCCAGATCTTCAAAAGCCATTCCTTCTGTATGTCACTGAATGAACAGGATTGGCTTTGGGAGTTCTGGGACAAAATATAGGATCACACTTTGTTCCAGTCACCTACCTGTCCAAACAGCTTGATTACACTGTCCAAGGCTGGCTTACATGTTTAAGCGCTCTGGTTGCTGCTTCTCTCTTAGCCCAAGAAAGTTCCAAACTTACCTTTGGCCAACCAATGACAGTAAAGTCACCCCATCACTTACAGGACTTACTCACTCATTATAGCCTCTCACACCTGTCCTCCTCTAGGCTACAGCTCTTCCATACCACTTTTATAGAAAATCCATCTTTCTCTCTTCAGTCCTGCCCCTCCCTTAACCCAGCCACTCTCCTTCCTGAGGCTGTTCAGACACTCTCCCACTCGTGCACAGAAACAATTGAAAAGCTTCTTCCCTCCCTCCCTAATGTCTCCTCAGAGGCTATCTCAGATCCAGAATTCACATGGTTTATTGATGGCAGCTCAATTTCCACCCATGTGCCCAGCCAGAAGGGGGCAGGATATGCAATAGTTTCTTTCACACAGACCATTGAGGCTAACACACTCCCACACAACACTACCTCTCAACAAGCAGAATTAATTGCACTCACCCAAGCTCTTACCTTAGCTTACAACAGGTGAGGCAATATTTATACTGACTCCAAATATGCATACCACATCCTACACTCTCATAATTCCACTTGGAGAGAAAAAGACTTTATGACCACAAAAGGGATGCCCATTATTAATGGATGTCTAATACATACCCTTCTCCAAGCGGCCACCCTCCCAACACAAGTGGTGGTCATTCATTGTAAAGGACATCAATCCTCTTCCTCTACTATAGCTCAGGGAAGCAACAGAGCAGATCAAACTGCTGGCAACATGGCACAACAATGTGTTCCCCAAAGCCAAAATCAGTTGTTAATCATTCCACCCTTAAAACCTAACTATTCTCCTCAGAAAAAGGCCAAATACATGGAAAAGGGTGCTACATTAAGAAACGATTGGCTTCTATATCGGGGACACCATGTCGTACCTGATGATCAAATAATTCCTCTCCTCACTGACATACATAACTCACTCCATATAGGAACCCAACCCCTCCTGCACCTTCTCAGGCCTTTTCTATACCACCTATCCTTAGTGTCACACACAGAGACAATAACACAGGCCTGTCCCATTTGCTCAACCACCAGTCCCCAAGGTGGCTTTCAAACATGCACAAAGACTCACCAGTCCAGGGGATAACTACCAGGGGAAGATTGGCAAATTGATTTCACACATATGCCACCTGTAAAAAAGGTTAAATATCTCTTAACCTTGGAAGATACTTTCACGGGGTGGATAGAGGCCTTTCCTTGCAGGTCAGAAGGAGTGGCTGCTGTAGTTCATGTGCTCCTAACAGAAATCATTCCTCAATTTGGCCTTCTGTGTTCCATTCAATCAGACAATGGACCTGCCTTCATCTCTCAGATCACCCGACAGGTAACAGAGACACTCAACATACAGTGGAAAGTACACATCCCATATCGACCTCAATCATCAGGCAAGGTAGAGCGAGCCAATGGGTTAATTAAAACTCAACTAACTAAACTCTCAGTAGAGCTCAAACAAAATTGGATTACCCTCCTCCCTTTAGCTTTCATGCAGCTTTGCTTGACACCCCAAAAACCATTAAATTTATCTCCCTTTGAGTTGATGTATGGATGACCTCTCTTGTTTTCTAACTTACCAGACCCATCACCAACACTTGCTGATTATAGCCCAACAGTTAATTATGCCCGTCATCTCCTTCAAGCCCTGGCTAATCAAACTCTCCCTTTTCCAGACTCATTAGGCATTCTACATCCTCCTCCTCTTTCTCCAGGTGACCAGGTATATCTCAAGACCCTGTCCCCAAGACCCCTCCAACCACGTTGGAAGGGACCTTTCACTGTTTCATTAATAACTCCTACTGTGGTAAAACTCCAGGAAAGGCTCCCCTGGTTCCATCTTTCCAGGATGAAAAGGCTCCTCCAGATTCCCAGATGAAACAGCCTGAACAGCAATCTAACACTGCCAGATACTCCTCCATTCTCACAGGACCTACTAAACTCAGATTATTCCATACTGTCTTACAGATTCCAGAGGAAAGTTAACATCTCTCTCTCTCTCTCTCTCTCATTGACATTTCTAACTTTATTGGCTCAAAATTCAACTGACCTTCCTAGGTAATATGGATGTACATCCTCTTACAGCAGCAGTTTCAGGCCTTCCTCCAGTGTGCTCTGGAAAACATCACTTGGTGCTGCCCACAGGACAACATCCCTGAGACAATTCTCCAGTGGGTAGCAGACCCTGGTTACAGGGAGCACTAGCTGATTTTTCATGTTTTGAGATAGAGCTCTTTTCTTTTCTCCTCATTTGCTGTTTGTACACACGCCCTCATCTGCCTCAAGACATTCCCCTTTGTTAAGGGACCCAGGGGATATTGTGATTCCATACACACAGGGTCACCTACAGATATCCTCAGCCTTTTATTAATTCTTTTGGGCCTCCTCTTTGGGATTGGGCTCACCACCACTGCCCCAAGAGATTGGAAAACTATAGACAAATGTATTCTGGTAGCAATATACTACCTCATCATTACCCTCATTAGTATTATTGGTTATCTACAGTAATTTATCAAGGGTGACTGACAGCTGTTATTAGGGCTCCCTCACAAGAGTTTTCTCATGGTAACCTATTACCTAATTATCACCATTCTCGGTAGTCTTATTTGTCTTTACAAATACACAAAAATGTTTCTTCACTCTTCTCTTCTTCCCTTTGACAAGACTCTTCACCATTCCATCATACACTACGGGGTCCACATCACAATTCTCCCAAGTGCCCTCATTTCCATCTTCCTCTTTCCTCTACATGCAGTTTCTATGGCCTCACCCTTACCCGTCAACCCTAAACACATACACAATGACCTCCAATTGACTCACTCCTCACTTTCACACTATCTAGATAACATGCTCCAGCTAACCCACTCCCTATTAAATCAATTCAACCCATCTCTAGCCAGTAACTGTTGGCTCTGTATGTCCCTATCCACTGCTTCTTATACAGCCATCCCAGTACCTACAAAAGTCTGGGCTACAACCAATCTCACTTACCATCCTCAATATAAGATGGGAGGCCTGTTACAGTTATTTAATAAACAGCCCCTCACCAACTTTCACATCACCGATATGACAAAAAAAAACACAAACAGGTCATGCAGCCCAGCTCCTTCCATCTTACATGGCTAACCTGTCTCTATATAAGAGTAAGGAAAAGCCTATACTCAGACCTATAGCTGATAACATCATCTTGAGCTTTCGAGCTCCACTTTGCTTTCAGCGTTAACTTGTCCATAGGCTCCATGTTGGGACATCTTCCCTCTCAGAAGTGTAATTACACATTACAATTACAGGCCTCGTCAGGTCATGCTAACTACAAGGTCACCCAAGATGCTCCCTTTACCCAGCCTGTCTGCTTCACTAGGGCTCCAAAAATTATGACACAGGGTCTTCTCAATAAAGATTCTGAGTTTTGCAATGGTCACGATACACTTTGCATGACTATACATCCCTGGACCCCTTGCAACACAGCCCCCTCAGTCTCAGAATCCCTCCTTATTCCAACATTTAACCATTCTCCAGAATGGCTTCTGGTCGATACCAGGAGATTCTTCCTCCAATGGGAAAATAGGACCAGCAAACCCCAACAAATCTCATGCCCAAGACCTTTCCAACCCTTAACAGGCACTGTGTTGGCAGGAACACTAGGAATATGGGAAATGGAGAATAACAAACTCACACATCTTTTCGACATACACAACCAATTCTATTTACCCAGTCAAGGCATCTTCTTCCTTTGTGGAACTTCGGCCCACCTGTGCCTGCCGACTAACTGGACAAGGACTTGCACTCTAGTTTACCTCAGCCCTAACATTGATATAGCCTCAATCAAACTTTATCAGTGCCAACAAAAACACGGGTCAGACATAGAGGAGCTGTCCAGCTAATACCCTTACTCATAGGACTAGGCATCACTGCTGCTTTAGGGACAGAAGTAGGGTGCCTAGCTATCTCACTAATTCAATTCCAAACTCTCTCTAAAGAGCTAAGTGATAGCCTAAAAGAAATAGTTAGATCAGTCACAACTTTACAAAACCAAATAGATTCCTTAGCAGCTGTCACTCTCCAAAATTGGAGGGGGCTAGATCTCCTTACAGCAGAGAAGGGTGGTATATGTCTTTTCCTAGGAGAGGAATGTTGTTTTTATACAAATCAATCAGGTATAGCACAAGATGCAGCAAAAAAGCTCACTGAAAGGGCCTCGAACATTGATCAATGCATAAATAATTGGGTAAATGAAAATCTCTTTTCCCTAAATAGTTGGCTACCCTGGCTCCTTCCTCTGATGGGACCATTGGTCACCATCTGCCTTATCTTACTCTTCAGACCCTGTCTGGTTTGCTGTTTTCAAATTTTCTTGCAGGAACGAATGAGGGCATTCACCAACCAGACAGTCACGGAGTTCATCTTGGCAGCGTACCAGCCAGTATGGCAAAAGCAAGAGGTCCCCACTTGCCATGAGCCTCATCAAATCCAGGTCTAGCCCCAGTCTTCACCCCTTGTCAGCAGGAAGCAGCTCCAGAAGAAACCTTCACCCAACTATCATAAAACAAAAGCCTGGAATGACAGGTCTCCCACTACCTCAACAGCTATTATGGATAGTAGCTGCCCTCTTCCTATTGTGCCTTGCCCCCTCCCATGTGACATCATGCCAAGATGGTTGCTCCCACCAAAGAACAAACCCTTCTTCCCAGCATGCCCCTGGTCCCACCTAGAGAGTAACCTAATACTCGCTCGCCTCCTACCACCTAGTGACATCACCGGCTCCTCCATTCCCTAATTGCTACCTCACTCAACCCCACCTCAGCCCCTACAAGACCCACCCCAGTCCCTATAAAAGACTCTCCCTGCCCCAGCCATATTGCTTTTGTCTCTCCTTTGTTCAGAGACAGCTCGGCAGATCTGTTCCCCTAATAAAGGCTTGTTGTGGCCTGGTCTGGTCTTGGTTTTCGGCCCTTTTACCTGACACTTCTACTCATATTAATGTCTTGGTTAAATGTCACAATGCAAAATACCCACACATTAAGTAAAAGAATTCCAACTGGTAAACATGACCTGGACATTTGTAAGAATATATTTAATATATGTACACCCATTATGTTTTCAGGTAACAGGAGGAAAAATGTGGCACAATTTTTCTTTCTCTTATTAAGGCACTGTCATTTAAACATGAACCTGGAGTACTCCACATAGAATTCAGGTTTACAAGATGAAAGCATGGCAAGAATTGTCAGATGTCAGTGGAAACGTGTTTCTGAAAAGTAAAATCTCAAGAAGAAAAAACAGAAATGGTATGCTTATCCATCTTGCTTAGTGAAAGAGCTACAGTTTGAAATTGTTCAAAGTAGCAGGCACAATGAATATTGTCACAAATTGTGTTAATTTTTGAAGCAGTGTGGGTGCTACTAGTAGTATCAAAAATATGTTCAGGATTGTTTTGATACCTGTATTTATAATAAAAAAATGTTGGGGGAGTTGATGAATTTCTGTCAAAAGCTGTTCCTGTGTGTTACATGTAACAGACATGGTAAATATTTGTTTACAGTCTTTGTTAAATAAAACCATGCATTTAAGTTTGAGTGAAGTCAACAAAAGGAAATAGGTGTATGGATATGTGATTTTGAGATTAGTCTTAAAATGTAAAATGTGGAACATGTCCTCAGAGACTGTTCTATTTCTATTATATTGATGTCGTATATGTACAGTACCTTACCAAGGTAGCAAAAATTGGAATTATTGATTGTAGTTTTTCATTGATATACCTCATATATCATTTATCCTATTTTGTGTACAGTACTTGAGAACTGGAATTTGCAGAGTATTAGCAAATTATATAATTAGTTTAATTTCTTCTTTGGAGAAGGAAGAATCCCAAATAGCTTTTCATCGATATACCCCATTTATTTATTCTATTTTGTATACAGTACTTGTGAATTGGAATTTTCAGAGTAATAACAAATTATATAATTTGTTTAATTTCTCCTTTGGAGAAGGAGGAATCCCAGGTATTATATCTGAATTTGATTTCACCAGATATAATATTATTACAAAGATTTTTGAATTCTAGCCATTCTTACAGAATTACAGATTGCATATAATTCAAATGTACATTCCTTTTCTTCTTAGATTTTTATTTTTCTGAGAAACTTTTGGTTAATATATTGAACTAATGGAGACATTTCCTTCTCTAGTTAATGATTTTAACATTTTTATCCAAGCACCATTCTAACAAATATGTAATTCTGAAGTTGGAGATTAATTTATGTTCTACTTTTACCAAAGTGAGACAAGGCTTTAGGCCACTGTTTTTATTTCAAAGCACTGGGTACACTGCTATGTTGGAAAATGTTTCCTTATGAATTTACTGAAGAATACCAAAAGGTAGTCTGATAAAAATCTCCTTTCAGTTTGGCCAACTTGTCTTATCCTTCACCCCAGAATATGTAGGCAAACCAAAATCATGATTGTCAAAATATCAAATGAGATATTCTAACTTTACCTATAAAGGAAAAATAACTGACTTTGTATTCTTTTGAAAATATTAAAGTATTATAGTTACTTTTATAGTATAATAAGGACAGATTTCTTAAACATACTCTGACATTTTTATCAAGCTCAAAGCTAAAGTCTTGAACTACCTTTTCTTACTCAATAGTGTATTAAAGTCAGTGACAGTTTGTTTAAACTTATTAATATCAACATGGCTTGTCTAACTATCAAAGATGTCTTACATACTTTTAAATGACACATAGAGAACATACAGATACAAATTTATACATGTATAATTTTTTAAAATGAACTATTACCTTGGAATGTAGTCTTAAACTTTTTAATGGTTAAATATTAAATTGAATTACACTGACACTGTATAAAGTAATGGTAACTCATGGTCTGAATCAGTCTCTAATAACTTCTTTTCCACTTTGAAAACACGTCATACATGGAAGCTGGTATTGTTGGCAGCCTGACGATTTAGTACCTTGATCCCGTGACTTCTTTTCTCTCCCTGTCTGTACAACTGTGAAAGTGTTTCTTCTAAGTATGTGTTGGCAGAGTCAGACCTATAATGTTCATTTCCCCTCCTTTGTTTTGGGGATTATGAATCTTCACAGAAATCTGCATGCAAGTTAACAATTTTCCAAAGCAGAATCCATGTTTGCATGTTAAATCAAAATGTACATGGCAATCTAAGACACACTGATTGATATGAGTAAATATAGAGCTGCTCTAAATTATAGTAACATTTCTTAGGAGTTTTGAAGCAATTTTCCCTTTGTTTTCTAAAGTGGCTGAGGTTGTAGGAGTGTGTGGTATCTATCACCTTTCAAATGAATTGTAAAATTGCCTTAGAAATTTGTTTAATAGGCCAAGACCTTTTAAACCCTGAGGATGATCATATATTAATAAAAATTGCAAAAATAAAATTCTTGTCATATTAGGTCAGTATTATGCTTTAATGGTTTTAGTTACTAACTTTCAGAATCGATTTAAAAATTTTTTTTTCCTGGCATTTATTTATTTATTTATGTTTGGTACTGGGGATCAAACTCGGGACCTTGCACTTGCAAGGCAGGCGGCAGAACCACTGAACTAAATCCCCGGCCCTTTCCTGGCATTTTAAACAGCTTTTGGTAGGGGTTTTTGTGTAACTCCAGGATTTTGGAACATAAACATTTGGAAGAATAGTCAGTGGTATGTAAGTCATTTGGGTGTAAAAATACAACATTTATAATTTTATCCTTTTAAGAGAATTTGTTGCACTTAAAATTTAAGAAAGGGGGCCGGGGATTTAGCTCAGTGGTTTTGCCGCCTGCTGCGCAAGCGCAAGGACCCGAGTTCTATCCCCGGTACAAAAAAAAAAGAAAGAAAAAAGAAAAATTTAAGAAAGTATTTGCAGTGTGGAATAGTTTGGCCTACTCATAGTTTATTAGTCTTGACTACTTACTACCTGAAAATTGAGTTTAATATCAATTTTCACTAAATATATATTAGTAGTAGTAAACATGAAATTAGTGTTATTTTGCAAATTTTGAGAATAGAGCGAGAAGTATTAATGCCTTTTTGTTTTGTTGTGAGACAAGGTCTCACTATGCTGTTCAAGCAGGTCTAGAACTCATTATGTACACCAGGCTGGCCTTGCTTCATTCTCCCAGGTGCTGGGATTACAGGTGTGTGCTACCATGCCCAGCTAATGCCTTTTTCTTAATAGCTCTGGTGTGGTGGCTTTGGATGATTTTTTTAGGTGCATCATGTAAAGACAGTATTGAGCTGTAGTGTTTGGTCAAAACCATGCTGTTTTAATGAGTACATGACTGTTTTTATATACATTTTAAAGAATGTAAGTACTAATGATAAAAGTCTAGTATCATGCATAATAGGATTCAGGAAGTATTTAAGAAATTTTACTCCCTAGGTTTTTCTTTTATAAGTGCACTTTTTTAATGGAATCATATATTGGTCAGGAAGAGTCCAACACCTCAAGGTTTTGGAAAAGTGTACAGATTTATATAGAAACTAGAAAGACCATTAAAAGGAATGCAATGTATTACAGATTTGTCCTGGTATTGAATTTTCTAAAAATAGGAAATGCATAGGAATAGAGTATCTTTTATCCTAAAATTAATGTGCCACTTAGTAGTTGCTAAAGAGTGGATGGATATCTTACCAAGTTCATGCTGAAAATACTGGTTATTTGAAAAATACTGTGGAATGCTGAAAATACACGAAGTATTTTCTGAAGAGAAAACTACTGAAAGTATTTGATATAGATGATAAGTGACAAGTTAAATCCACCATTTTGTGAAATAAAAGTTTTAAGAACTTGGAAAAAAAGGGTCTGTTTAAAAGTAGCAAGAGATCATGAAACATCAATTCAACAGCTGCTAGATGGTGAAAAGAATAACATAAGATTGATCAGAGTCAATGAAAAAGCAGGGGCTAGAGCAAGCAACATAAAAAGCCTGTTCACAGAAGTAATGGCAGAAAACTTCCCAAGCAGGGAAAATGAATTTGACACACTGATAAGCGAGCCATATAGAACTCCAATTAGCCATGATCAAAAACAAAAAAACTACACCAAGGCCATAATAGTCAAGATTCCAGAAATTCAATACAAGAAAGGAATATTAAAAACTGTTATAAAAAAGAAATAAATCACCTATAAAGGAAAGCCCATCAGCATATTAGCAGACTTCTCAACACAAGCACTCAAGTCAAGGAAAGCTTGGAGTGAAGTATTTCAAGCCCCAAAAGAAAACAACTTCCAACCCAGATTGATGTACTCCACAAAACTCTCTTTCAAATTTGATGGAAAAATAAGGTACTTCCATGACAAAGAACACCTGAAGAAATTCATGACCACCAAACCAGCATTCCAAAATGTTCTGAAGGACATTCTAGAAAGAGATAACAAGGACTACAACTCCATGAACCTCAAAAGAATGAATCCACCAGACAAGGCAAGCAATTTAACAGAAGGGGAAAGAAAGAAACAACAATAGGAAAATAACATGACTAGGATAAATCAATATATATCAGTCACAATCATCAATGTAAATGGTCTCAATTCACCAATCTAAAGAAACAGACTGGCAGAATGGATCAAGAAGCAAGATCCAACGATATGCTGCATAAAGAAACACATTTTATTAAAAAAGTAATTCACAGACTGAAAGTCAAAGGATGGAAAAAAAATACTCCATGTGACAGGAACCCAGAAAAAAGCAGGGGTAGCTATTTGCATACAAAGTGGATTTCTAGCCAAGACTGATTAAGAGAGACAAAGAAGGTCACTACATCCTTGTAAAGGGAGTAATCCAAGAGGAAGAGATAATAACAATAAATATATATACACCAAATACCAGCACACCCAACTATATAAAAAAATTAAGATATGAAAAATTAAATAAGCACTAATACAATTGTAATGGAGGAGCTCAATACCACACTGCCACAAATACACAGATCAACTAAACAAAAAAAAAATCCACAAAGAAATATCAGAACTGAACCAAACTTTTGAACAAATGGACTTAGTAGATGACTACAGAGTGTTCGACTTCACAACATCAGAATATTCATTAGTCTCACTTGCACATGGGACATTCTCCAACATAGACTATATACTAGTTCATAGACATGCTTAACTAAATGCAAAGGAATTGACATTGTCCCATGCCTATTGTCAGACTATTGTGCAATGAAATTGGAAACCAGTGGCAAAAGAAACCATCAGAACTTCATAAACACATGGAAATTAAATAGCATCCTCCTAAACAACCAATGAGTCACAGATGAAATTAAAGAAGAAATTACACAGTTTCTACAATTACATGATAATGCCCATAGGGCTGGGGATTTATCCCAGTGGTTTCACAGCCTGCTGAGCAAGTGCAAGGACCCCAGTTCGTTCTCCGGTACCAAAAAAAGAAAAAGAAAAAAATAATTACAGATAATGCCAATAAAACATTGTGGAACTTGTAGAACACAATGAAAGCAGTCCTACAAGGTAAATTTATAGCAGTGAATTCTCATATCAGAAAAACAGAGCAAGCCAAATAAACAACCTAGCACTGAACCTCAAGCTTCTAGAAAAAGAATAGCAAGTCAAGCCCAAAACTCATATGAGGGATAAAATTATAAAGATCAGAGCAGAAATTAATGTAATATAGACTAAGAAAACAATACAAAGAATCAATGAATTCAAGAGTTGGTTCTTTGCAAGATTAAAAAAATTGGCAAACTCTTAGCCAACTTTATCAAAAAAGGAAATAAAAGGTTCAAATCCATGAAATTAAGAATGAAAAGGGTGAAATCACAACACATCCTGCAGAAATCCAGAAGATCATCAATGCCTGCACTTCAAGAACCTATATTCTCATAACATGGAAAACTCAGAATGGACAGATTGCTGGATACATATGAATTACCAAAGTTGAACCAAGAAGATATAAAAATTCTAAATAAACCAATTTCAGTAAATTAAATGGAAGATGAAATTAAAAACCTACCAACAAAGAAAAGCCCAGGCCCTGATGGATTCATTGCTGAATTCTACAAGAAATTTAGAGAAGACCCAACACTGCTACTTCTCAAACTTTTTAATGAAATTGAAAGAGAAGCAATACTCCCAAATTAATTCCTGTGAGCAAGCATTACCCTGAAATCAAAACCAAAGAAGGATTCAACCAAAAAAAAAAGAAGTACAGGCCAATCTCCCTATGAACACAGATGCAAAAATCCTCAATTAGACACTGGCAAACAGAATACAGCAAATCATCAAGAAGGTTATAAATCATGACAAAGTAGGATTCATCCCAGGGATGAAGAGATATGCAAATTAACAAATGTAATACACCGTGTTAACAGAGCCAAGTGCAAAAACCATATAATCGAAAAAAAAAAAATGTGATCACCTCAATAGATGCAGAAAAAGCATTTGACAAAGTCCAACACCAACTCCTGATAAAAACCCTACAGAAAATTGGAATAGAAGTTAGGGGTATAATGAAGAAACTTTCTACATGTTTTTCACTGTAAAACAGGAAAAGTCTGAAGATTAAAATAATGCATACCAAACCCTTGAAATGGAGGAAAGGAAGGAGGCAAGGGGAAAGAGAAATAAAAAGAATTAAGATGTGTTATGTGCATGTACTAACTCCCCACAATGAATGTAGCCATTATGTACTGAAACATGGACTAATAAAAATATTTTTAAAAAGAACAGCATCCTAGAGTAAAGAATGCAATACTTGTCCTTATGGAAGACCAAATGGGAAGAAAGAGGGCTAACTGGCCTCCTCAGTGAGCACTGACAAGAAAGAGGGCATGCAAACCTGCTAACATGCTGCAAGGAAAAGTAAAAACACCTGAGGTTAAGTTGTTTACCTGGAGAAGTACCCTGGGAGTTGGGAGACAGATGAGTTCTGTGGAACTCTAATTGCTTGTGCCTGTGTCTGAGTGAATAAAGCCAAGATGTGCCAGTCATTTGGGGCTCTATGTCAAAGGGAGACATGAGCCCCCTAGCCCCCAGATTTTAACTTGCTTCTGTGTCTCTTTTTCATCTTCGTCACCCCTCGGTCAGGTTCGAGCTCAGCTTGTAGGCTGCTTCCTACAATCCTATAAAAGCAGATGGCATCTAGAATATATAATGAACTTAATCAGACCCCCCCCCCAATTTAAAGACCCAATCCAAAAATGGGCTTATGAAATGAATAGACATTTCTCAGATGAAGTAGAATCAGCAAATAAACATGAAAAAATGTTCAACATCACTGGTTATTCGAGAGATGCAGATGAAAACAACACTGAGATTCTCCACAAAGAATGATTGCTATCAAGAAATTAACCAACAACAAATGCTGGCAGGGCCGTGGGGAAAAAGGAACCCTCCTCCACTGTTGGTGGGAGTGTAGGCTGTTGCAACCACAGTGGAAATCAGTGTGGAGATTCCTCAAAGAGCTAGGATTAGAGGTCCCATTTGACCCATCCTTTCTCCTGCTGGGTATCTTCCCAAAATATTTAAGCAATATATGTGCACCCATGTTTATAGCAGCATAGTTTGTAATAGCTAAATCTTGGAAACAGCCCAAATGCCCATCAACTGGTGACTGGATGAAGATGTGGGGTTTTGTTTTTATAAAATGGAGTACTACTCAGCCATAAAGAATAACAAACTAGAGGCATTTATACCTAAATGGGTGCACATTGAGGCCATACTCTTTAAGCAAAATAAATAGAACACAAGTGTAAATACTGAATAATTTCTCTGCTGTGAGAAACTGGAAGAGTAAATGAGGACCAAAATGTATAATAGATAATGTAAAATCAGGAGAAAAGGTCCAAAAGGAAAGAGGAAGTAGAGAAGCGGGTGGGGGAAAGGAAAGAAGGAAAGGAAAAAATATGAGAAAAGAAGAAAAAAATGGAAAGTTTTTGTAAATGGGGGTTGGAAGACTGAAAGGGAAGGAAGGGGAATGGGGAAAAAACAAGAACCAAGATATATCGTGTACAGATACAAATTCCCAATGATAAATGTGATCATAACATATACTTAACAAGTACCAATAAATGGGCCAGGCATTTAGCTCAGCAGCACTGCACTTGCAAGCACAAGGACCTGAGCTCGATTCTTGGTACAAAAAAAAAGTACCAATAAACTTAATGGAATTAAAAAAAAGCAGATGGCATTTTCTCAGTGCTATAGCTCTTTGGGACATCACTGCAGTATAGCTCTGAACAGGAGTGGAGTACTTGCGTGGATATAAAAACACTTTTTAAATGAGGATGGAATTTTTAAAATTTAAAAGTCCTTCCCTCTCACCTTTGTGAGTATATGACCATCACTGTACATCAAGCATCAGGAAATATTTCCACAATGGTTCACACAGTAAATCTTTTAGAAGGGGTCATATGGTTTGTGTTGTAATAGTTAACTCTGCCACAACAGCACAAAAAATAGCCCTAGACAATACATAAGTAGAGTGTGGCTGTTTTCCAAAACTTTATCAATACTGGAATTAAGACCATTAGTCATGCACAAAACCAGCATCTCACACACTGCACAAGCTGAAACGTGTTAAAACATACAGACCCCGCACACTTTATTATCTTTCCTCAAATATCAATCTTCAGATTCCTCTCAATCTGTGAAAACAAGATTAGAAAAGTCATGGAGTATGGGTTGCCACTGTACTTTTAAAAGGAATATGGAAGGTTAAAAAGAAGTTTTACAATGTCAGATGTGAATTCAAATTTAGACTGTAGCTTTCTACAGTCTGTGTGATGTTAGGGGTAAGTTGAAGAAATTTTCTACATGTTTTTCATTGTAAAACAGGAAAAGTCTGAAGATAAAAAGAATGCATACCAAACCCTCAACACAGTGTTCAATGAGTCATATGGTAAATGTTCAATAGATGTTAATTATTGTCATTTCTAAGTAAATGACTTTTACCTGTGTAGAAAGATCATCCATAACACTGGGGTTCAAACATCCAATATTTCACTGATCATACATCATTCTGTAATTAGGAAAGTTGTCCTAATTTCATGTTTATTTTAGGGACCCTATGGTTAATCTTATCATGAACAGATGGTGCTACAGTCTGGATCTGGAGTGTCCCCAAGTGTCATGTACCACAGAGGTCTCCAGCCTCTGGAGGTGCTGGAACTCTCAGGAGGCGGGACCTGGCAAGAGGAAGTTACATTACAGAGGTGCACCTTTCAAGGGGATTTTGGGACCACAGCCTCTCCCCATCTGTTTTATGACTGCCATGAAATGGGCAGCTACTCTGCCACACCCCGTTGCCATGATGTTCTGTGTCCTCAATGGCAATGGGCCTCAGTGACCCTGGGCTGAAACCTCTGAAACTATTAGCCAAAATAAACCTTTCCTCTTTATGTTTATTCTCTCAGGTGTTTTGTCACAGAAACATAAAGGTGACACAGATGTGTTATGTAATGGCCTCCTCAAAAGCCTTTTGGGCCGGGGATTTAGCTCAGTGGTTTTGCCACTTGCTGCGCAAGCGCAAGGACCGGAGTTCGATCCCCGGTACCAAAAAAAAAAAAAAAAAAAAAGCCAGTATCCTTTTATCTGGGCACAAGGTAGGAAGGGAGGAGTGTATATTTCCATGTTTGACTTTCCACTGTGATTATCTGTAAACATCTGTGTTGACGGCATTTGTGTGCATGCATACCTAAAAATTAGTATTTTTTTTAAATGCTCAAGACTGGCAGGATGGTGCATAACCGTAATCTGGGAAGCCAGAGCAGGAGGGTCATAACTTCCAACCAAGAATAGGCAACTCAGTGAGACCCCCCACCCCCAACATTAAAAAAAATTTAAAAGGCTGGGGATGTAGCTTAGGGCAAGACCTTGGGTTCAATACCCAGCACAGTAAAAAAAAAAAAAAAAAAAAAAAGTATTAAATGCAATTTTAAAGTTATTTTGTAAAGTTTAAACAGGCAATATTGCCATATGGCAAAATTCAAAAGCTACCAAAGATTATATAATGCAAAGAAAGTTTTCTCATCTCTCCCATTCCACTCAGTTGCCCTCCTAAAAAGCAACCACTTCCCGAAACACAAACACACGTTGTTCAACTCTTCTACACTTTACTTATTTAGAATGTAAGAAAAATGCCCATATTTCTGAGAGCAGAGCACTCAGAGGAATTATACGAATTCCTAGAAGGCAACTAAGGATACAACTGAAGGGTGGACCAGTAGCATTTAATCGGCCCCAAACACCGACTTTCGGGTTGTTTACAATCTGCTGGCTCTAACAAGCAGAATGGCAAAGCTGCCTTTCAACGCCGTCTTCTTCATACAGTGACTCTCTGTTTTACTCCCAGCACAGCGACTTGGGCGCCCACGCACGCCCGGACCCCAGCAGAAGTCGCGCGCGCGCAGCCGCAGGAGCGTGGGTGCACGTCGCGTCGGCGCACGCACGTCTCGGCGCTGACTTCCGCCGGGCCGAGCGCGGACGGCGGCTGTTCGTCCATGGAGCGTGCTGCGCGAAGGTGACGCTGCCATCTGTGGCCCCGGCCAGAGCACGGCCCCGAGGGTTGGGAGGCGGCTCCGCACAGGCGCGGTCCGACGGCCTGGCGAACAATAGGTCCTTTCAGCCACCGGCCGTCGCCATGGCGACCTCCCGCGCCGCACCGCCGTATGGCTTGTGTGACACTGGCAGCTGTTGTCAGAAGAAGGCACCTCTTTGTCTCTAGGGGATGAAAGGCGTTTGGTTTCCATTGCCACCCTTTCGGTCCGCTCGGCGACTTGTTTCCGCGCCCGGCTCCCAGAAGGTGGTGCAGACGTGGACTCTGTCACCTCCGGCCGAGGCCCTCGTGTCGAGCGCGGCTTTAGCTCCAGGTTGCTGAGCCGTGCCGGGCCCAAGGCCGCCCCCTTCCGGCATGGCGGCGCCTGCGGCCCCTGAGCACTGGATTGCGCGCCGCGGCGTCCTTGGGTGGGCTCTTTGGGCTCCCTAGCGCCGGCGTCAAAGCAGTTACGACTCACATTCTTCTCAAATGTGTTTTTTTAAAAAGTTTTGTATTACGTTGACAGTTCCTATGATTTACTTTCTCTTGTCTGGAAGAATTCTATAAAAGTGAAATTTTAAAAAGTTAGGGAAAAATACCTTTGGTTGCCATGTGTCTGGTTATTTGGGGTTCGAAGAACAGAGCTTCTGCATCTATATCTTCCCCAGGGATCCTAAAATCAGAACAGATATTGTGTTCAAGACTTGTCTGGAAGTCAAAAGGTTGCTGTGGTGAAAGAAGTAGGGATCGAGAGAGGAGGCAGGCGGCCGTGGAGAGACAATGGAGAGGCTAGTGTCACTAGTGTGGTGAGAGAAAGCTACAAACATTGAGCTATGTAGATTAAAACATTCAAATTCAGTGAGGGTGGGAAGAATAATTGATATAGAGAAGATGATCAAGGGCACCTGCTTTCGATCTCATTGAATCTTTCCATGGTTATCTTCTGATCGTTTAAAAATAATTACCAAGTGATAAAAAGGACATTTAAACTTTAGAAATGCAAAACTGATTGTAATAAAGAAAAGGAAGTTAAGCAGGTGACTGAGCAGAGCTAAATGTTTCTACTCGTTTTTTATTCCAATTACTAGCAATTACATTTTATAAACAGGAAGTAGCCAAGTCTGGCACACAGGAAACAAGTATTTGCAAAGCCAAGGTTTTTTGGTCCCCTCCGCACCCCCGAGAACAAGTTTCATCTAAATAACTGTCCAGAAAAGTATGTTTCTGTGAAAGCTATTCTCCAAGCTCTTTTCTTCCCTCGGTGAATTCTGGAGGGAAACCTTTCATTTGATGAACTCATCTAGTGATTTCAAATGAGAGTCACAAAAGCAGTGTCACAGTTGAAACTCTGCTTTGTTAATTTTATGGCTAAACGTGTCCTAGATTATTACTAAATAAAAGCCCCTTGGTATTTCTGACAGGAACACTCATGATTATATCTAGTGTGCTTTTCACAAGTTACCAGTTTCAAATGGTGTGTGCTCCATGTTACTACTCAAGGACCACCGTGAAAATGAAGACTGAAAACAAGTGGCCAGAAATAGGTGTAAGCTTTCACTTGACTAAAAGATTTCATTTAATTTTTTAAAAGGTCACTGTTATCATAGGATTTTAGAATTGGAAAAGATCTTAGAGATAATTTAGTCAAATCTTCACATTTTATAGATAAGGCTGTTGAGAGCCAACTAATATATAGCTAAGCTACCCAAGATCACATGGTCAGTGGGTGGCTGCGACCCCTGTGACTGCTTGTCATTACCACTCCCTTTCTAGCACTTACTCGGATTTTGTTTTTATTATGGATATGTTTTTGTATTTTCTTTGAATAAGATGAAATAAAAGCTAACTTGGGAAGATTTCCCATTTTCCCATCTGCTTTCCCTGAGCCCCTTGTCTAAAATATTGAGTCTTTTGCTTGTAGTCATGCTGTTCACTCTCAGTGGCTATAGACAGCCTGCTAGTCTCCTACCCACTATTCATTCTCCAGTCTTCTCCTCCTCCTCCTTCTTCTTCTTTCTTTATTATACAGTTCCATTTTGGAAGTGGGGTGGGGATAGTAATGTGCCCAGCTAAACACATTCCCAGAACTTTGAGCTTCATTCTTGAGCAACAGAGCACAAGTGGGACTTCAGAAAAAACTTGAGTTTACTCAGTTGGCTTATGCCCATTTGCAATTTGTCTTTCTCCTTCTGCCTGGAATGTAGCTTGATGACTGAATCCATAGCAGCAATGTTGTGAGCATGAGGGTGGAAGTGCCACCCTAGGAATGGGGGAATGACTGACCAAAAACAATAACAGTAAGTCCTTAGTGGAAGCTGCCATTCCAGCCCTTGGTTTTTTACCTTCTGACTTCTCATAATGTGAGAGAAAAATAAATTTCTATCTTGTTCAAGCCAGTGTTGTTTGGCTTTTCTCTTAAGTACAGCTTTTCTCTTAAGTACCTCCATTGGGTCTCATTTAGGACAAGAACAAAATAAGAATTCAGTTTTTTAAAAATTAATTTTTTTGGTACATTTAAGATATACAATATAATGACATTCATCATTGGAAATTTGCACCTTTACATAATCCATCTTGGTTCTTATTTTTTCCCCATTCCCCTGCCCTCCCTTCAACCCCTCCACCCGTCCCTATCTACAAAGACTTTGTTTCCATTTTTTCATTTTCTCATATTCCATTCCCTTCTTTCTTTTCCCCTACTCCCACTTCCCTTTCCCCTTTGCACCTTTTCTTCCTATTTCGCATTATCTATTATACCTTTTAGTCCTTATTTACACTTTCAGTTTCTCACACTAGAGAAACCGGTATTTACGTGTGTCCTATTTATTTCACTTAAGAGTATCACCTCAATGTGCATCCATTTAGCTATAAATGTCTAGTTTCTCATTCTTTATGGCTAATACTCCATTTTATTAAAAAACCACATTTTCTTGATCCAGTCTCCAGTTGATGGGCAATTGGGCTGCTTTCAAGTTTTAGCTATCACGAATTGTGCTGCTATGAACATGGGTGCACATATATCACTGTGCTATGATTCTTTTAATTCTTTGGGGAAGATACCCAGCAGGGGAATAACTAGGTCAAATGGGACTTCCAGTCCTAGTTCTTTGAGGTGTCTCCATACTGATTTACACAACGGTTGCAAGGAATTCAGTTTTCTTGAATGGTATTTTTTGAACACTCACCAACTGCTCATATAGTAGACTATATACAGCTGTAGGGCTTCTAATATTATAATAATTCATTAATTTAAACAGTCTCCTCCCCATCTCTCTACCTCTGGCTACTAAATGTTTATGTCTTATGTCCAGATGCTAAATCCATGTATTATAAGACCTAAAATTTCAAGTGCTGCTTTTATGTCTTTGAACAGCACAAGGCCCAAGGCCTCACTGAACTACCTACAGACATGACTCCACCTCCAGGAAAGTCTCACTGCCTGGCTAAGTTCTTCTATCACCTGAACACACTGCTCCTTGCACAGATATCAGCCAAATGGGTTCATCTTGCCATCAGCATATGAAATTAATAAGACAAGCCGATTACATGTTCTCGGGCACCAAGGATCATCTCACCTCTTGTTCCTACCAAGTCAGTGTCCCATAACCCTGATGGTTTCCCTACTCTGATGGTGACCACTTGCTCCTGCATGGCACAGGGGTGGGGTTGGGGAGCTTGGGGTTCCCCACAGTGAATATTACAAACTGCTATCAATCATCTCTGTCCAGGGCCAAGTGTTGTGGGCTTGAACAGCTTAGACTCTTTAGGGAACTCTCCTTCACCTTCAGGTGAACGAGAATGATTAAAAGACTGTGTTCCACAAATGTTTATCGATGTTTGTATTTATGTTTGTGTTCAACAAACATTTATCATGGCCTCTTCAGTGCCAGATACTGCCAGGAAGGGCTAGAAGAACAAGCGAGACAGATACTGTGCCTGCTCCAGGGCAGATGTGCTATAGTAGAGAGGATGACAAAGACAAAAGACAATAGAGAAACACCCACAGTGGTTACATGCTGTGGTGAGTGTGTGAGAATAGGCAGAGAATACCTATGGTGACAGAGGAGGAGGAAGATAGGGGTAGATTTATGTAAGGGGTAACAGAAGACTCCCTGAGAAGGTAACTGTTAGTCACCTTTCCATTACTATAACAAATATCTGAGATGATCATTAAGAGAAGGCAT
This sequence comes from Heterocephalus glaber, assembly GCF_053883595.1. Taxonomy (NCBI): domain Eukaryota; kingdom Metazoa; phylum Chordata; class Mammalia; order Rodentia; family Bathyergidae; genus Heterocephalus; species Heterocephalus glaber. The sequence continues at coordinate 44,350,324 of NW_028258308.1, forward strand.
TTGTTTTGGCTCAAAGTTGTGGAAGTTTCAGTCCGTGAAACTTTAGGCTTGTGGTGAGGTAGCACATCACAGTGAGTGTGTGACAGAGCAAAACCGCTTATCTCCTGGCCAGAAAATAAGAGGGAAACAGGAAGAGATGGGTCCCACAAGCCCCATTGAGGCCATGATCACCAATTATCTGAAGACTTGGCCTATGCTCCTCCTCTAAAAGGTTTCACTGCGTCTCTCTGACACATGGGCTTTGGGAGTGAGCGGGAAAGAGAGGATATGAACACAACAGTCCAAGCAGGTTTATTGCTAAACCTGAGAGGGAACTCGGTGTGAGTAGGACAAAGAAGGTGTCTTTCACAGGTTAACAGTCTTTTTTTATAGCATTGGTTTTTTGGGGGCTGGGAGGTTTGTGGGCTTTTGAGAGGGTGGTCAGAGAAACAGCAGGCATGTGTCTTGATAACATGTCCTCTTTGTCCTCTATAACCTGCTGACATGTCCTCAGGGACTGCTGCTGACTTGTGGATGTGTCCTCTGTGACCTAAGTAAAATGAAACCTGCATTTCTTTAAGATGGTCGGTGGGCTCATTCAAACTGGTGGTGTCCCTGTCTGGGCTCTATCAAGAGGATAGTCCAGACAAAGCTATAGCAGTCATGTAAGGAGGACCTAAAGGTAGAGCAGGAATGAACTATATGGAAGCTGGGCTTCCCCAGTTTCCTTGCAATAAGGAAAAGCATTTCTAGGCCCAGAAACTGGAGCTCCAGCAAAGGGATGCAGGGGATTGGCAGAGGATTCAACTATAGATATAGGAGAGGACATGGAGGGGAAGGATGGATTCCTTACGTGTCAGAGGTGGAATTGATGTGGTTTCTTGTGGTTTTGAAGAGAGAGGGGTAATGGAGGGTTTAATGATGATTCATGGGTATTGGTTTGAGCAGTTGGATGGATAATGGTGCCACTGATAAGATACACAAAACTAGAGGTGAGGAGAGCTGGAGGAAGGTTCAGATTTTGGAAGAAATTCGAGATTCTTTTAATCTATTAAGATGTCTGTGGGGCACCTGGGTGGATATGTAAATGGGTAATTGATATGAGGGTCTGCATGTTTGTGAAGAAGTTGGGGTTTGGAGATATAAAATCAAGCGACTTCATCTTTAAGAGACCTCACACAGGGCCGGGGATTTAGCTCAGTGGTTTTGCTGCCTGCTGTGCAAGCTCAAGGACCCGAGTTTGATCCCTAGTACCAAAAAAAAAAAGAGAGAAAGAGAGGCCTCACACATATATGGTCATTTAGGGCTAGAGTGTGGAGAAGAAAAGGAAGAGTGTCTGATAACAGGTATAACATCACGCCCGTGAGGTGAGAGAAGCCCTCCCCGTTGGATGTTCATATGGCTGAGCATCTAAGGAAAGGGTCATATGGTGCACCAACTATTTCCTCAGCAGACTGGAACCAGGGGCAGCCTGAGGCTGCCTAGAGGTGGATGTTGCTGTCTTCTCGCCAGGGACTGTATTTCAGGATCTTGAGTTGACTTGCTGGGGCTCCTGGATAAGTGGAGTTATAGATCTCTCTGCTGCCAGGGAAGGTGTGCACCCCATAAAGACCCAAGCTACTTGCTTCATGACATTTTGGGAACTGCATTATTATACATTTGTATGCTACTCTTTCTGCTAATTTCCCCAAATCCATTATTTTTAAGTTCTCACACAAGCTTTGTAGAAGTGCCCACCTTGGTCTTTGCTCTGTGGTGGCAAATTAAACAACAGCAACAAAGCATGTCCATAAAGTGTGATTGAAAACTACAGTGCATGTTTAAATTTTAAAAATATATTACAGTAAAAGACTATTGCCATTAATTGCTCTCAAAATATTCCCCCTTGGGGCCGGGGATTTAGCTCAGTGGTTCTGGCACCTGAGTGCAAATGCAAGGTCCTGAGTTCAATCCCCGGCACCAAAAAAATACTCCCCCCACTTCCAATACACTTATCCCATCATTCTGGGAATCCTCTTTTGTGGATGACTTTAATTGTGCTATCATGGCTGAATCTATTAAAAATATTTACTTTTCATAGCAATTTTGACTTTGTAGAAAAGCCAGAAGTTACATGGTGCCAGATGCAGTGAATAAAGTAATGAGGACATACTATAATGTTTTTACAAGCCTGCCTTTCCATTGGATGGCACTGGGCACCAGCATTCATGGTATTTTTGGTTATACCTTGTAAAGGCACTCACAAAAAAGGACTTACAGAACTGCTTCAGAAAGTGGCAAGAATGATGGGATGTTTGTTTGAAACAAGGGGGAGTATTTAGAGGGAAATTAATGGCAATGGGTGTTACATTCCAATACATTTAAAAAATTTAATCATTCACCATATATTCTGATCACACTTTGTACAATGGTGTTGAAAATTGCAGGGATATTGAGCCTCCCACATCCAGCATGGTGGAAACAGCCAGTGATGAGCAGTCCCTAAAGATGGGTCTCTTTTGAGAGTGGGGCATAAGTTCAGTCTCTACTTTACACATCAGTGGGCTCCTTCCACAGCCAGCTTTAAAGGTGCTGGCTTTTGACATTATAAAGCAGAGGTCCCCAATCCCTGATCAACAAACTGGTCCTGGGTCATGGCCCATTAGGAAGTAGGCTGCACAGCAGCAGGTGAAGGGCAGGCAAGTTAGGTAAGTTTTCTGTATTTGCAGCCACTCCCCATTACTCACATTACCTTCTGAGCTCTACCTCCTGTCAGAGCAGCAGTGTCATCTGGTTCTTACAGAAGTGTGACCCTACTGTGAACTAGTCATGTGAGGGTTGTAGATTGCACAGTCCTATGAGAATCTAATGCCTGATAATCTGAGGTGAAGGAGGCTGTGAGGCTAGCACTGGGGAGCAGCTGCAAGTACAGATTAATATTAGCAGAGAGGGTTCCCCCTTTATTAGTATATATGTATAATACATAGTAAATACATTCACCACGGAAGAATTGTACCATGTATACATATTGTATCTTGATCCTTTTTATTTCCCCTTCCCTCCCCTCCCTCCTGTGTACCCCCTTCCTCGGAACTCCTCCCCATTCTTTCAAAGGACCAACTCTTTGATTCATTGATCCTTGGAATTTTAGTCCCAATTTAATTAATTTTTGCTTTGATATTTATAATTTCTTTTCTTCTATTTGTCTCAGATTTGGATTGTTCTTGCTTCTCTGGGACCTTGAGATGCATCATTAGGTTATTTATTTGGAATCACTCTACTCTTTTCATGTGTGGATTCATAACTACAAATTTCCCTATTAGAATCATGGGAGAGGTTTGACTGTACAGGGACCATAATGAATCACTTCTTTATAGACTCATATCAAAACCCTATCAGTAAGGGACAAGTGACAATTAAGCTGTATCTGGTGACAGATTTTAAGGTGAGTTGTCAGTTGATGTACTTCAATTGCACAGCTGCATCTTATGGCAGACTTAAAGTCAGAATATAACTTATTTTAGTTCACACATAACCTGCCTTTCATTTACCACTTCCATCCATTCCTTTTTTGTGCTTTGTGTACTTGTCTTAGTCACAGATTTAGACGAGCTCACAAGCTAACTCTAGCCAAAATGAGTAAAAAAATAAATACCACTGGAGAGCTCCTTTGAAAAGGGGGAAAGATCCAATAGTAAGAAAGTAGAAAATACCAAGACTGCCAATGAAAGTAAAGCTGCATTTAAAAGAAAATACCAAGAGTCCTATTAAAATTACAGGTTTATTGTAAAAAGTGGTTCACATTCTCCAAGCCTGCTTTGTATAATATGTGATGATCAGCTACTCAATGAAGCCATGTATCTGGTAGTTTTCTAGAGGAACAGATTCAGTATAAAATATATGTATGATTATATGAGAGATTTATGAGGTAGGCTTATAGGATCAACTTGGCTGTCTGTACTTGGCTGTACTATGGCTGTCTGCTGAATGAGAGATGAAAGAATGTAAAATGGCCACCTATACACAGGAAAGCCAGGGGATTCAGGAGCAGATGAAGGTCAAAGGCCCCAAAGCTCACTGCAGTCACTGGTGCAAGACTGTGTCAGAAGGTCAATGAGTCTGCATTGGAAGGCTGAAGAGTCTGCTCTAGAAGCCCAAAGGAGGAGAACAATGTCCAAAGGCAATGGTGAAAACCACAGCTCCTCTTAAAACAAGCCAACACTTCCTTCTTTTTTTATCCTGTCTAAGCTACAAGGGCTATTGGTTGGTCCTACCCACATCGGAGTGAGTCTTCTCTCAGACTGACATCATCCACAGGCACACTCAAAATCTGTTAATCTGCTAGGTGGTTCGTACTCAAATCACGCTGACATATCACAGTTAATCATTACACTGTGAAAACTTCAAAACTGTTCGACCACATGGAAGTCAAGCACCCCATATTAAAAGACTAGCATATGGAGTTTTTCAAAAGAAAAAAAATCATGAACACAAAGAACAGGAGCACTTATTAAAGGCCACCACTTCATCAAATGTGTCTGTACCGAAAGCATTATTCTTAGTGCCTAACTGCATTGGTAAAGCTAAGAAGGCTTTTACTATTTGTGAAGAGTTGATCCTACCTGGTGACAAGGACATTTGTTATGAACATTTAGGACAGCTTGCAGTTCAAAAGATGGCACATGTTCCTCTTTCAGCTAGCACCGTAACTAGATGAACTGATTAAATAGCAGAGGGTATTTAGGCACAATTGTTAGAACTAAAGTCACTGTGGTATGAAATCCAGGTTGACAAGTCTACTAATGGTGACAAGACAACAATGTTTTTATGCAATTTATTTTTCAGGAGGATGTGCATGAGGATATGTTGTGTGCACTTTTGTTGCCAACAATTTAAGACTTGGAATGACTGCATATCACAGAAACAGAATTGGTCATTCTGTGTTTGGTATATGCACAGATGGAACAGATGCTATGACTGGTCTGCTTTCTGGCTTCACTACTCAGGCCAAAGAGGTCACTTCTGAATGTAAGTATATGCACTGCGTCATCCATAGAGAAATTCTGGCTAGCTGAAAAATAGCACCTGAACTTAATGAAATTTTGAAGAATGTTATTAAAATTATCAATCACATTAAAGTACTGTACATGCCCTTAACTCACATCTGCACAGCTCTGTGAGAAGACAGACATAGAGCGCACACATCTTCTATACTCAGAAGTGAGATAGCTTTCTAAAGGTAGATCACTGGCCAAAGTTTTTGCCTTATGAGAGCCATTCAAGAGATTTCTTTTAGAAGAACAGTCACCATTGGCAGGTCATTTTAATGACACAGTATCAGCTGCACAACATGATTACTTACGTGACAAATTCAACCTGCTGAACAGACTTAATCTGCCACTTCAGGGAAGAATGACCACTGTGTTCAAGTAGGCAGATAAAGAGGATGGATTCAAAGCCAAACCGTAATTATGGGGGTGATGAGTGAATATATTGAGACTTTTGACATGTTTTGAACACTAGCAGAGATTTTGAAAGAGACAGCCAGAGCCTTCGTTCTTCCAGCTGGTGCATGATCACCTATCTCAGCTTTCAAAAGAATTTGACCATTACTTTCCAACCACAAAAGACCCCTGATAGGGGAAGGAACAGATCCTTGACCCATTTGTGAATAAGCCAGGTAAATCTCCTTTTTTTTGTGCTAGAAAAGGATCAGGTGCTTAAGATCACAAATGATGGTGACCTTAAAAGTATGCTTGAGACAACTTCCAATCTCCATACATTCTGGATTAAAATCAAGGCAAAATATCCTGAGATTGCCACAAAAATTCTGCTTTCATTTCCTATCTTTGTGAAGCAGGTTCTTCTGCAATGACAGAAACCAAAACAAGATTGTATAGTAGACTGGATATAAACACCACACTTCAGGTGTCAGTGTCTCCCATTACGCCAAGATGAGAACAGCTAATAGCAGGAAACAAGCTCTGGGCTCCCACTGATTCTGAATTATGAGTTGTATAATGATTTCATTTTATATTACAATGTAATAGTAGTAGAAATAGAGCACACAATAAATATAAAGTTCTCAAGTCATCCTAAAGCCATCCCCTGTCCCTGGTCCATGGAAAAATTATCTTCCATGAAACTGGAACCTGGTGTCAAAAAGATTAGGGATTGCTGTCTTAAAGGGAACTGGTCTTTTCTGTAAAGCACCCCTCCCTGTTTCACTGTATACTCTTTGAGGGTGCATGCTTTGTCTGGGCCAGGAGACCATAAGCACTGCATCAATATCAGTGTAGGCTATGGTACTCAGACACAAACATGAAGGCGTGGTAGCATGTCAAAAGCATTAGAGGTCACATGGAAGGCTGAGTAATGTTATTTGATCACCAAGAAAGTACTTCCAATGTGGAGGCATCAAGATTGGTATGTAGGGCCGGGGATTTAGCTCAGTGGTTTCAGTGCCTGATACGCAAGTACAAGGACCTGAGTTCGATCCCCGGTACCAAAAAAAAAAAAAAAAAATTGGGATGTACTTCATGGAGGAGGAATCATATGGCCTTGAGAGCTGAAAGGAATTTCCACAAATAGGAAGAGTGAGGGAGGAATCCAGGCTGGGGTTGTAGCTAAGTGATGGAGTGCATGCAAGGAGAGCACACACGGAGAGGAGGAAAAAGCAGCAAAGCCCGAGAAGTGTATTAAGGTCACTGCAGAGCCCTAAAAGTTGTCTTTATTGGTGAATGAGACCTCTTTTATCTCAGACCAAAAACAGGCTGGGGTTGTGGCTCTGATGGAGCACATGCACCAGACCCTATATTCGATCTCCAGCATCAAAAAAAAAAAGAAAAACTTTAAAAATATATATTTATATAAACATTATATACATATAATAGACATATATGTTGTATAAATTTCTTATTACATTAACAATTATATATTATATAAATTTATGGCATTATATAATATAGAAACACATTTATATATCTGTATACATATATAAAACAAATAAATCTTTCCCAGTGAACCCCGATAGCTGTGATTAGCTTTTGGGGTGGGGGGGCACCAGGGATTAAACTCAGGACCTTGCGCTTGTGAGGCAGGTGGTGGTACCACTGAGCTAAATCCCCGGCCCTGTGATTAGCTTTTTATGGCAGGAAAATTTCTCAGCCACAAGAGCTGCTAAACACTAGAATGAAACATACAAACAAAAACAAAAAGAACACTAAAATGGTTTATCAGGGGCAACTTTTAAAAAATCTTTCCTTAGAGATTTTTATGCATAAAATAGATGATTTGTTGATGATTTCCTGTGGCCTCTTAAAATCATGGGACTGTGCTATATATGCTCCCAAATCCTATATTAGATTCAATTCAACAAATTTTGTATGTCAGCTTTGCACACATCCCTAGGCATTGCTATGACTGATTTTATGCCATCCCAAGGGGCCTCTTCTAATGAGCTCTACCTCAACTAATGACACTTCCATTCACTCTGTTGCCCAGTCAGCAACCTCACTCTTCCTCCCTACTCACCTTCAATTAATCTCCCATCCTTATCCTTCACCTGCAGCAGAAAGTCTCTGCAACCTTCCCACTTCTCTCCAGTCCCTCCATCTGGTTCTGACTATCAGCAGCTTTGAACTGTTGCAAGTCTGATGACCTCCAGCCCCTGAACCTGGCCTGCTCCAAGCCGACCCACACACAGTCTTCTGAACATGGAAATCGGAAAGCATGTCACTCTGCTTCATATTTCACTCTGCTTGCGGGTTTGTAAGAGAAGGAGGTGTGACTTCTGAGCCAGACGGCCAAAGTCTCCCAGAGTACTTGAGCTCAAGCCCTGCTACTTACCATCTACTCGACTCTGGCAAGTCATGAAGCAACCACTGCAGTTTTCTGATCTGCACAGAGGGGATATGTATATTCACTTTGGAGTATGTGGGGGGTTGAAATGGACCTAGCACTCCTCTCCTCCATGAACTCACATCTGGAGTGGCCTGGGCTCTGGTCCTCTTCTCTCTGTCACTCCTTTGGTCAGCTCAACTGGTCTCATAGCTTTAAACACCCATATACTGAAAACACCCACATTAACCTCTCTAGCTCACCCCTTTTCTGAGCCCTAACCTCAAACATCCAGCAGATTTGATGACATCTCCACAGAACAGCCACTGGGGCTGATACATTAACCCTAATGTGTCCGAAACTATACTCTGAATTTTCCTTGCTCCACACACAGTCTTTCTAATCTCCGTGGATGGGACTCTCCTTGCACATGTTTGGGCCCAGGATTCCTCTGCTGCTCTCTTGTCCTCACTCCTCACAGCTCCTCCAGCAGCAAATCCAGCTGGTTCCTCCTTCAGACTATACACATAGTCTCACTCGTCCTTATCATCTCCACAGCCACACTCTACTCCTGGTTCCACTTCCTCTTACCCAGATTACCGAAGCAGCCTCCTAACTGGTCTCCTTCCACCCCGCAGTCCCTTCTCGGCCCAGCAGAATGAGAAATCTGGGGTCATCATTCCTTTGCTAAGACCCTCCATTGGCTTTCCCTTTCAAACCCTACAAGCCAAGGTCTTTGCAGAGTCTTACCAGGCCCCCACCCTGTGACTTCACCTCCTACTTTTCCCTTGTTCATTCTGCTCCAGCCACACCATCACCATTAAGGTTCCTGAGACTCACCAGCACACTCAGGCCCTAAGGCCTCTGCATTGCCTCTTCCCTTTATGGAATAAACTTCCCCAGATCCCCTTGTAGCTCACTCCCTCACCTCCTACAAGTCTCCACCTAATGTCTTTTCTCAGTGACATTTACTCTCCTGTCCTATTCCTATTCCCGGCTCCTGGTTCCCATTCATGTTCCCATTCCATTCTGTTCTTGCAATGCTGGGGATGGAACCCAGAGCCTTACATATGCTACACAGACCTCTAACCCTGAGCTACATCCCCAGGCCCTCAGTCCCCTTTTCAAAAGTGTAACTTGCCCTCCAATCCCTTGACACTCTTGGTCTCCCTTTTAGATTTTTTTTCTCATTGTGCTTATCACCTTCTAACATCATACTTTTCCTTATTATGTTTATTATTACCTGTCTATCCCCACTAGGAGTTAAGCTCCATGAGGACAGGGATGTTTGTCTTTTGCTTGCTGCTGCTATGTATCCAAGTGCTGAACAGTAGGGTGATGCTGGGCACAGGAGGTGTGCAGCTGCTGTTCCAGCTACTTTCAAGGCCGAGACAGGGTACTTGGGGCCAGGAGTTCCAGACCATCGTGGACTACATAGAGAGACCCCATCTTCTAAAAACAAATATGAGATGAACATACAGTGTGCAGAAGATAATATTTTATGAGTATTCACAACGATTACGCAGCCACCTGGTTCCTCTGGCCTTCCTAGCCCCATCTCCTTGTAGTCTTCCTCTTATCCTGGCTCAGCTGCATTGCCCTCTCTCCTCTCCCCAGCTTTCCCAGTGTACTCTGTTCTCTATCCTTCCACCTCTCCATTTCAGGAACTCTCCCTCTCGCTCAGGCTGTAGTTTAGAAGGGTCTCCCAGGCTCCGGGTCAGTCCCGTCCCCAGCTTGTTCCCCTCAGTCCCTTGCATGTGCTCCTCGCTTGTCACACTATTAGAGTTACTTGTCATTTGTCTTCCCAGCCAATGTGCGTGGAAACGCCTCTTCCCTTCCCCAGCACATCCATCTCCGCATCTACTCCAGGTGCGGCCGCAAAGGCTGGGCCCTTTGTGATTGGATGACTGTAACCCAGTCGGCCGCAACTGCCGTCACTTTCCAATCAGAGCTCGGAGCCCAGAGTTGCACCAATCGGAGGTTAGCAGACCCTCAACAAGGGCCAATCAGAGGCTGGAGCCCAAGAACCGGGCAAGCCACAAAGAGCGACCAATCAGAGAAGGAGCGGTTCACTGCTGCTCAATCAGCAGCTGTGCGGCGCGAGGCCGGAGGCGGGCCAATCATTGCGGAGCGGGTGTGGGTGTCTGTGCCCGCCGGGAGGGTGGGGGCGGCGCTATCCGCGCAGCCGGGCTGTGGGCGCTGCGCGAGGCCGGGTGAGGCGAGCTGTGATCTGAGTCCCGGGGTCCCTGGTCGGTGGTGCGGTGGGAGCCTGAGCGCGCTAGGGCCCGGGGTGCGGGGGGGGGGGGGCGCGGAGTAACGCTGGCGCTGGCTCCGGGGAAGCGGTCGGAGCGCGGAGCGGCTGGGGAGGTGTCTCCCGGCCTGGGGTGGGGGTGGGTTTTCCGAGGTTGCCATGGCGACGCTGGGTGCCCGAAGGCCGGGCCCAGGGGCCTTCCCCTTTCCTGGCCCGAAAGTGCTAGTCTCCTAAAGCTACCGCTGCCCACCGGGCCCCAGAAGGGCCCCGCGGTCTGAGACCTTCAAGGACTTCTCCTCCGTCGCGGTGCTGCCCTCCACCTCCCTCCGCCATCCAGCCGAAGCCGGCTGGAACATAGCTCGCTGGGGGCTCTGGGTACAGCAGGCTCTCCAGCGTGACCCCCTGGGCCAGGTCGCAGCCCTTTGGTGGTAGGGCCACAACTGAAGTCTATCTCGGCCCCGGCACTGCTGCTGCCTGAGGACCTGAGAGGTCCCCCAGGGGGATTTTTGTAAAGAGGCCCCCAAGGAAGAGCCCTGTGAGTAACAAGTGCTCAGAGAATGAAGTCTGATTGAATAAAGATGCGATGGCAGCTTTCCATTCCGTGAGCCAACTCCGGCCAATAAAAATAGAAAGCAAACCACATACGTAATTTTCTATTTTCTAGTAACTGTTAAAGTAATAAAACAATTTAATTTAAATGTTTTGTATTAGTTAATATATCCAAAATAAGTCAGTAGTAAGTCATTGATAAAATATCTTAAATTCTTTTTTTTCATACAAAAAAAAGTATCTAATAACACACGTCTCAGTTCCATCCATTCAAGTGCTCATTGGCCCCATTTGGCTGGTGGTTGGATACATTAATTATTGGGGGGGCGGTGCTGGGGACTGAGTCCATGATCATCACACATGGTCTGGCTCTCTACCATTGATTTACACTCCCAGTTCCTAGTGGCTCCAATAGAATTTCTTGCGTATGTGAGTTGTTGCCAGAACAATGTCAAAGTCATCAGTATTCTTTGAAGCCTTCCACCCCTCCTGTTTGCAAGGAGGTACTGTGCATTTAGCAACAAAAAGCACAAGGACACATGGTCCTTTTCTCCAAGGAGCTTCCAGTGTAGTTGAAGAGAAAATAGATGTCCAAAGATTAAGTATTATTTTAAATGGATATAATTGAGGCAGTAGTAAAGATAACTGGGAATCGGTGCTGGAAATGTAGCATATGCACCAAAAAACAAAAAAGAGCTGGAAGTATATGGTTGAATGACAATGAAATGGCTGCTAACTACACTTAGGAATTTGAGGGAAAGATATTTCAGATGCAGTAGAGAAAGAGTTGAGCCTGATCTTGAAAGATGGAAAAGTCTGGGAATGCTGGATAAGATGAAGATGGTGTTTTAATTGGTTGGAACTGAATGTAACTTCTTTTGTTTTTAGAGGTGAAGCTTTGGTGAATCCAAGGGCTTTCAGACTGGAAAGGCCTTCGTCTCCCCTGGTAGTCTCCACCATGATCCACAGTCTCTTCCTCATCAACTCCTCTGGAGACATTTTCCTGGAGAAACACTGGAAGAGTGTTGTCAGCCGTTCTGTTTGTGATTACTTTTTTGAGGCTCAGGAGAGAGCCACTGAGGCAGAAAATGTGCCTCCAGTTATTCCTACCCCTCACCACTACCTCTTGAGTGTTTACCGCCATAAGATCTTTTTTGTGGCTGTGATCCAAACAGAGGTCCCACCTCTGTTTGTCATTGAGTTCCTTCACCGAGTAGTGGACACGTTTCAGGTTTGTGAATGTGGGGTGGTTCATGTGTGCAAACTGAAGTATCTGTGTAGTCCTGTTGCCATTGTATTCAATCTCAGTTAAGGCAGTGTTTAAGAAATCCAAACTTTGATATTGCTTACTTCCTCTCCCATCTAAAATTCTTTCTTTCTTTTATTTATTTTTTATTTTTGAACTAGGGCTTAAACCTGGAGTCTTTGCACCCAGCAATAGCCCCAAACCTTTTCCTTTTTTTCAGACAGGATTTTATTACATCATCCAGGCTGTGGGCTTGAATCTGTGATTGTCTTGCTTCGACCTCCCAGAGTAGTAGGATTACAGGCACGCACCACCACTTCCGTCTCTTATTTCTTTATTGAACTGACTATATCCAAGATGACAAAATGGATACTTTTGAGTCTTTTGCATGGTAAACCCACCGTATTTGGTTTGACTGTGTAAATCATACAGTATTTTTAGTTCTCACAGATTAGACTTGATGCTAACCATTTTTTTGGTTTGTTTTTTTGGTACCGGGAATCAAACTCGGGACCTTGCACTTTCTAGGCAGGTGGTGGAACCACTGAGCTAAATCCCCGGCTCCTGTGCTAACCATTTTTAATGTTGCTCTCAGTTCCATCAAAAAGTAACAGATGTATAGTTTTAGAAAGTATAAAAAGCCAAGTAATGTTTATTTTAACTGTCCCTGGCAAGTATGAACCCATACTTCATCTTTGGTTTAGGGTGGTTATCCATAGCATGTGAGTGCTAGTGATGTGCTTTTGTTACAAATTTAAGATTGGGAAATATTCTGTACCTCTAAGAATCATGACATATTTTGTGAGGTACAGTTTTCATTGTACTTGAAGATGTTGGGAGAATGGGTTAGAGGGCAGGTAAGTTATTTACGAGATCACCAATCATATCACAGGATTTTAGACTGCCCAGCCTCTGACTGTAGATCCCCTCCAGTAGAATTACACAACTTCTGCTGTGGTTATTTGCATAACTTAGAAGCAAGGGCCCTTTGGTTTAACTTCTGTGTCGTGTGAGGTCTGGAGTTAATCACGTGTGTGGGAATTGTGGAATTGGAGAAAAAAATAAGGATGCAGACATTATAAAAATGTAAAAGCAACTCAAGAAGTCCTTTCATTTACAGTCATCTCTGTGTCACATGTCTAGTGCTGCTTTTTTCCCCAAGAGAATTAAACTTTTATATGCTGTGTTCCTACAAATACTTCGATAGTAGTAGTACTCTGCAATTCTAATTTTCATGTAGTGCAGTAGCTCCTTTACACAGTACAGATTCAAGCAGGGCATTTAGCTCCGTGCTAGAGTGCTGCCTAGCATGAGTGAGACCCTGGGGCGATCCTTAGTGTTATATAAACCAAGCAAACAAAAACCGAAGGGTTACAGGCCTCATGTGATGGAAGTAGAAATAGAAGAACCTATGCTTTTGAACCACTCTTAACACTTACTGTTTATGATTTCCACATCAGCAGTGTCACTGGTGAAATGCGACAGCTGCTTCATCTGGTGGTACCACTGTTACATAACTTCAGGATAGGCAGACAGGAGAATTGTTCTATCCAATTGAAACTATAACGGAACTTGGGGAAACAATGCATTTGCTAATTTGGAAGAGTGGGGCTTCAGACCTTTTCGTTTTTGAAGCAGTTCTTAAAAAATAAGCGCCCAATTCTGATTTAAATGCCTTTTTTAATGTTCAGCCTCTCTAGCACCATTATTTTTGTAGCACTATAATGTGATGAAAAGGACTCAAAGAATTGCAAGAAGTTTTGCGATAACATCTTGTCGTATTGCAAGACTCCTTTTCAGATGCTCTGTCATGTTATGTCTGGTTTGTACAATCTAATGAAATGTTTTGTATATTTTATTTTTATTTTTTGGTACCAGGGATCGAACTCATTACCTTGCACTTGCAAGGCAGGCATGGTGCCACTGAACTAAATCCCTGGCTAGTTTATTTTTTAAAATCACTCTTGAGAAGAAAATATGGTGACACCCACCTCAATCCTCATTTTTTGTTTTAGGAATATATTCCTAACTCCTAAGTGATTTATTTGGGTATTAGAATTTCACTGGTATTTGACATCTGATATAATTTAGATCACATCTAGTAGAGTCTTTTCAATTTGTATGTCAAAGAAATTACAAAATGATAACATAATCTGAAAACTATACCACAGTGTGAACAGAGGGAGTTTGTCTCTGAAGAGGAAAAAAAAGTGAAAGTTTATTTTAGATAATGACAGGGCTAATGTGTAAAATTGCTCTAGAAGGCAGCTAGGAGGCAGATTTCAGTTTAGCAAAAGAAAGAACTTCTTAATGGCCAGAGCTCTCCATGAGAAGGATGAGCTTTCTCAGGAGGGGTAATTTCGCTTCATTGGATGAATTCAAGAAGGGTTGCATGACCCTCTCAGAGACACTATAATGCATAGAACTGAGATTCCTAGAAGGATGTACGAATGACAGATGTTTCCTCCTAGGTCAGCATCCATTCCATTTCACACAGTGTTTTAGGGTATGCTGAACACTCACACACTTCTTCGTTTAATCAGTCATCCTCAGTCCTTACAACTTCCCTGGGCATCCAAATGATGTCATCTGGATTAAAGAAGTCAAGGCCCATATTAACATGCCTTAATCCAGTAAGTGACAATTGAGATTGTAATCCAGGTCTTGTGATTGTAGCATCCAGTGCTTTTCCCAAACCCAGATAATTCAGTATTTAAGTTTATCCTTTTTGTTTTTTTAAATTTGAGATGGAGTTGCCCATCCTCAGGGATTGCCCATGCTCATCTCTGTTGCTCATGCTGGCCTCAAAACTCCTGAGCTTAAGCGATCCTCCTGTCTCAACCTCCCAAGTGCTAGGACTCCAGGCATGCGCCATTATTCTCAGCCAGGTTAGCCTCTATGGAGAAAGGACAAAGCGTTCTTAGAATCCTAGCATGAAGGAAGATGAGTGGTTTTCTGCCTTGCTGGCTCACCCACCTCATTTCATTTTCCCTCAACTCTTACTGCACAAGTGTTAAGAAACAGCACTGTGTCACATCTAGCATTATAATTTTGTGTAATTCTTTTAAATTCTTGTTCCTAAACACAAATAATCTAGATTTAATTTTGGGTGCTGTAGGGGCCAGGGATTTACCTCAGTGGTTCTGCCACCTGCCTCACAAGCGCAAGGTCCCAAGTTCAATCCCTGGTACCAAAAAAAAAAAAAGCTCCCTTCACTTCAATTTTGTGTGCTGTATATTTTATCAAGTTGAAGAAACTAACTAAAGAGGTCAATTGCTTCCTCCTGCTCCTGGAAGAATCTCCTAATGATGCATGACACTGGTACCATAAGCCAGGCTGCCCAGGAGAGCCTGTCTGCTCTGTTCCCTCGCTCTAAGGGAATGACCCAAAAATACCAAGTAAATATAGGGCTAGACCCTTACTCGGTAGGAACATACTTTTATTTTTTTACAGGCTCTGAGTAATAAATATTTTTTATGTCTTCATCTCAGGATTATTTTGGAGTGTGTTCAGAGCCAATGATCAAAGACAATGTCGTTGTAGTGTATGAGGTACTGGAAGAAATGCTTGACAATGGATTTCCTTTGGCTACTGAGTCAAACATCCTCAAAGAACTGATAAAGCCTCCCACTATCCTTCGGACGGTTGTCAATACCATAACAGGTATGGCGCGGGGGACCACCCAAGGCTGCTGCCTCCGCTGTTTGGCTTCATCGGGTGTATGCATCATGTTGAGTGATTGGGAATCTTGAGTTACATGTTTAATTTTGCTTTTTATGGTCTCTGAGTCTCATCATAAATTACATGTATATTTTATGTAGAACATACCCTGTTTTCAGTGACAAGATAAAGTGTTCATGGGCTGGGGCGCAGCTCAGTGATAGAGGGCTTGGCTAGAATGTGTGAGGCTGTGGGTTCCATCTTCAGCACAACCAAAAGGGAAGTCATCTTCTTTACTTTTTTTTTTCCACAAAAAAGTATTCTTGTAACAAATTATTTCTGATTACCAAAGATGTGATTATTATACAGAAAAATACAAAAGAACATGAAAATCTTATAACACATTCACAATGGGGCTGCATTCATTGTCTCATTGCCAAGTACCTCTGAATACTGATGGTACATGGCTGACTCCCACGGCGTGGCCCTTGACACTGTCCCACTGCCTGATGGGAAGTCTGCGTCTACCACTGGGGTCAGGCCGGCGAGAATGTGTTAACCCCATACTCTGAACATGCTGCTGTGTATATTTCTTATCTTTTCTAGATAGATAAAAGGTAGACAGATAGAATGTTTTAAGACAGAACTGTTATATATTTTTAAATTTATATTTTATGAACATATTATATTCTGTATCACTTTCAATGCCTTTGTAGTTTCCACATTAAAAACTACAAAGTTATTTACTCATTTCATGTTTATGATGATGCTTTTTTGCTGTTTTAAATAACAAGAGATTAACATTCTTATTTTGAGACAAGGTCTGGTTGAATTACCCAGTCTAGCTTTGAATTTGCAATCCTGCTTCAGCCTCCTGAGTACCTGCAACTATAGACACTACATTGTGCCCAGCTAGGAACGTTATTATTATTTTATTTATGTTGTGGTACTGAGGATTGAACCCAAGAGTGCACTACCACCACACTATATCTCCACCCCTTTTTATTGTTTATTTTGAGACAGGGTCTTGCTAGGTCTCCCAAGTTGGGTTCAAATTTTCAGCCCTCCTGCCTCAGCCTCTGGAGCACTGGGGATGCAGGGGCACTCCACCGCATTTCAATCTCTGTGTACATCTAGCAGGATTTCTTTTCAGTACCAGATATGGAAATACTGAGTCAGGGAATATGTACATTTTAGGGACTGTTATGCATTGTGCCAGGTTCCCCTCCAGAAAATAATCCCAATTTATGCTTTCAGTAGCAGTTTCTGTCCATTTTAGTCAACCCTATTGTTACTAACTTTTAGAAATTTTGGCAATTTGATAGTTTGTTGATCTTGTTATCTACACATTGTTTTTGTTACTACAGAGATCAAAACCTGTTCAAATGTTTATTGATCATTCTCTCTGTTGTGAATTACTTTTTCATGTCCTTTGCCCATTATTTTTGGTAGTTGAAATGTTTTTCTTGTTTCATACTGACATAAAAGCATTCATTTAAGGATATATTCCAATCTTTATGATAGTTTATTAGAGTTTTTATATATTTTTAAATACTGCATTGCAGATACAGGCTCATAATCTGTTGTTTAACATTGTTCATGGTGTTTTATTTAGTTATATTTTAAATATTTTGAATTTCTCAAATTAATCATTATTTTGTTAAGGTTTTAACATTTTGGGTCTTGTGTGTTTCATGGAATTTGACAAGTCAACTAATGGAAAAATAAACTTTCAAAAGTAAAATTTGAAAAAAATTGCAAAGGAGTTAGAAGGATCTGCCATCATGACATACTAAGATCATGTTGTACACAAGACAAAAATTCATAGAGTGACCATGCTATAACAGCCAAGAAAGTTTTGCAAATAATTTTTTAAAGAGAGAGTAAAGAAAAACATGTATCCTACAGATACAGGATATATTAAGAAGTTTTGATAATTAAAAAAAAATACTGTATTGTCCCAGTAACAAATTTGGTGTATTTTACAATATTCTGAGTTCATTTTAAGCCTTAAAAGATTTGTGGCTGAGTCACTTTATGGATATTATGACGTTATTTAAGCCTGTATCTCACTTAAATCTAGAAAAAAGTATCTGCAAACTCCTTATGAATAACTGAAGTGTTTTATAAACATGCTAAAAAAAATATATGGTTAGTATTTCTTTAGAGTAAAAAGACCCAGTCAGTAGAAAGAGAAAATAGAATTTAAGTTATAGTTATTATTTCAGTATAAAACTTTGAATTAAATACTTTTGATGCTTGTGAGAGAAAAAGTTTAAGGAGTTGATCTGTAACCCTAAAGACAGGGAAGTGTTGCATCTGGGAGACAAGCAGCGCTGCTCTGCTGTCCAAGCAGCCCACCAGGATCATAAACTCAGCCCCAGTGAAAAATTAGAGGGACAAAGTTTAATAAAAGGAAGACACTCTATTTGTAAAGAAGAAAAGGAAAGGGGAGAGAGGAGAAGATGGATACCTACTCTGATAATAGAATCAGGGTAGGGGCTCCAGAAGGATGGAGGACCTGTGGGCCCTTTGTCCCCAGCTGCTTTTATAGGGGAGTGAGTGGACCCCCACCCCCGGAATTCATCATAACTGGATTGGCTTCCAGGCATCTCTAACATCATTTCTTCCAGTAGTCTACATGCAGCATCTTTTCATCTGTTTGTTTACTTGTCCTTGACCTACCTTTTAAGGCCTTGTCTTTGGGGTAGGTGGCTAGCTGGCAGTGGGGTGCCTTATTATGATTAGCTTAGAGTTAGTAGTATCTGTTGTACTCTATAATGACCCTAGAATGAATACACCCATATATAAGTATGTATGTCAGTGCATAGGTGTGAGTACATATGGCCTTAAAGTTAGTCAACCCCCCTTTTGCCTCCCCTGTATTCTGTTGGAGGTGGGGTTGGCTTATCATTTGTGCCCCTGGCTTCTCTCTGTGTCCTGCCTGTCAGCTCTTTTTCTGATCTCTTGGTGCAAGTCCCAAGGCCATTTGGTGCCTTTCTTTATCTGACTTTTTTTTTCTTTTTCCACCCCTGTCTTTGACTTGCCTCCCAGGAGAATCTTTCTAGTAAAGTTTGTTTTAAACTCCTATTCAGGATTAACTAGAAGACCCTATTTTATTTTCTCATCTACAGACCCCTGTCCCTACAGAAGGATATAATCTGTATTCTTTCCCTAAACTTCAGTATTGGTATGAGCCAGGTCCTGTTGATGTATACATCTTAATACCCACCATTACTGTGCCTAAGAACCTCTCCCAAACTAGAATACATTTTTTATCCATGAAAGTGTTATATCAATATGTAGATTACTAACCCTCCTGAAAGCCAATACGTTATTTAAGCTGCAAGCTATTGTGATATTTGAGACAATAAGTTCACATTACTTTCAAAATCAAAATATGGTATCTGTTTCTCAGGTAACTTTTAAAAGTCTTTATTCTGCTTGAGGCAGACCAGATGGTGACAGTAAGTTTTTAAAATAGACTAAGTTGCCCTATATTAAAGTTGGGAAAATACTGCTCTGTGTGATAGCAGAGGAATGGTGAGCACATGGCAACTTCTAGGGAAATCTTCTCTGGTTATTAGAATTGAATTGGCTTTAAAGTGCTAATTTCATTCTAAAAGGAATGGTACCCATTTTCTTAGGAAGTACCAATGTGGGCAATCAGCTTCCAACTGGGCAGCTGTCAGTGGTCCCTTGGCGGCGGACTGGCGTGAAGTACACCAACAATGAGGCCTATTTTGATGTGATTGAAGAGATTGATGCCATTATTGATAAATCAGGTAGGTCTTCCTAAGCTTCTTCCAGAGATAGGAAAATGCAGTGTCCCTTTCACATTACCCTTGTTGGTCTCTGACACCCACTACAGGATCATTCATTGTAGCTTAGTGCCTACCGTGTCAGGTGCCATGCTGCATTAGAGGAACGGAATTCTGATATTAAGATGCAGATCAGTGTTTGACTCACACTTTTACCTTTTTTTATACCTTTCATCCTCTTGACTAGAAAAGGGAAGTAACAAACTCATATCTTGTTGATTAGATTTCCTTGTTAAAAGTATTTGACTCTCAATTCTGATTACAGAACTAAAGTTATAATTACTAAGATTCAGGGAACCTCTTTTCTGTCTATTCGGAATTAAGTAAATATGACTAGACGTCTTAGAGTTTAGAAATTCACAGAAGATTCACATTAGTGAACTTACCCACACAACACATTAATTGGAAACTTGTTGCCCTGTATACCAGTACTGGCTCATGGGCACTGGTGATGAATAAGACACAGTCAGGGACAGTAGGAAGCTTGAGTAAGGTCTAGGGAAGCAGAAAAGAAGGTAAAAGGTAGCAAATAGAGGAGGTATCCTCTGTCCTAAGCAAAGTGTACACAGTTGATCATGTGTGTGCTTCACAGTGGAGTGAATAGAAGTATTTAAGACCTGGATTTATTTGGGACAGTCACACTGATGGGTACAGTAGTCCCCAAAATATTCAGGGGAAATATAGTAGATCAGTGTGATTAGATTGAGAAGTATAAAAAGAGAAAAGTAAGTGATGAAATCTTACAGTTAAGGCAGTAATGCAGCTTTTCATATTAGTTCAATGGGAGATAAGCAGATATCCACCAACAATATAGAAAAGATAAGTAAATTTTGATATGCTCAGACAATGAAACACTATGCAGTAGTGAAAAATAATGAACTATGGATACACTGCACAACATAAATGAATTTCAATGAATATTGAGCAGAAAAATCAGATGCATAAAATTGTACACAGTGTGATTACTTTTATCTGAAGTTTGAAAATAGGCACAATTTAAGGTACTTGAGGATAGGGTTTTGGGGATGCCATTACCAGGGATGGACATTAGGGAACATACTAGGGTAAAGAAATGCTTTCGTATCTTGATGTAAGTGGTGTTTACATAGATGTGTACATGTTTAAAAACCTCACTGAACTGTAAGATGTTTATAGTTTACTATTTTACAACAGTGGAAAAGTTTTTAAAATTGATGGCCAGATCAGAGGCGCCTGGTATTTTAAGAAGGGTAGTTGGGAGCATTCACGCATCTTCAACTGGAGAGTGACTTGATCAGGCTTGTCATTTCCAGCACTCAGTCTGGCTCATCGTAAATAGTGGCCTGAGGCAGTGGCAGACCAGAGGCAGTGGCAGACCAGAGGCAGCAGGGTGGTTCAGAGGCTATAGCTGAGGAACAGGAATGAAATGCAGGTGTTGATAATGGGAGTCAGGATAAAGTGGAGCGAATGCATATAGATACAAGTCCTAGAGAGAATCGGTAATGGACAGGATGTGGGGACTGAGAGGTAGTCAAAGATAGATCTGTGCTTCTGGCTGAAGCAGCAAATTAGATGATATCACCATAAGAATATGGAAAGTAGGAGCTGGTCCAAGGAGTAAGATTATGAATTCGCTTTTTGGCATGTGAAGTTTGAAGCACCCCAGTAGGATTTCTGTTTTTCAGGGGCAAGGTTGAACTTGAAAGTGGAATGGGAAATCGCTGGCTATAAATAAAAATGGAAGCTGTGGGAAGTAGGTACAGCAGCCTAAGGAGAATGCCAAAGAAAAGTTGTCCAAAATGCTAGAAAAGCACTCACATTAAGGGTTGTGGAAAGAAACCTGGAAAAGACATCAAGGGAAGGGACTTGGGAAAATGGGTTAGAGAGATTTTGGAAAGGATGAGTGGTCAGCAGTGCCAAGTGGTGCAGTGAGGGGCTGCAGGACAGACTTGGAGCAGAGCCATTGTGACTTTAGGGAAGCATTGGCTGATAAGGGATTCTCTGGACCATTGGTTAAGATAATGATGCTCCAGTTTGTAATAGCTAAAACTTGGAAACAGCCCAAATGCCCATCAACTGGAGACTGGATAAAGAAAATGTGGTTTTTTTATAAAATGGAGTACTACTCAGCCATAAAAAATGAGAAATTAGAGACATAGCTAAGTGGATGCACATTGAGGCGATACTCTTAAGTGAAATAAATAGGACAGACGTGTAAATGCTGAATAGTTTCTCTGGTGTGAGAAACTGAAAGTGTAAATAAGGACTAAATGTATAATAGGTAATGTGAAATAGGAAGAAAAGGGGCAAAGGGGAAGGAAGTGGGAGGGCTAGGGGAAAGGATAGAAGGGAATGGGATTAATATGAGAAAATGGAAAAATAGGAACAAAATCTTTGTAAATAGGGAGGACTGGAGGGGTTGAAGGGAGGGCTGGGCAAGGGTGAAAAATAAGAACCAAGAGAGACTATGTAAAGGTGCAAATTTCCAATGATGAATGTCATTATATTGTATACCTAAAATGTACCAATGATTAGAATGAATAATCGATAATGTAAAATAGAAAGAAAAGGTCCAAAGGGGTAGGGGTAGTGGGAGGGGTAGGGGAAAGGAAAGAAGGGAAAGGAAAAATGCTGAGAAATGGAAAAAATGGAAATAAAGTCTTTGTAAATAGGGAAGGGTGGAGGGCGTGAAGGGAGGGCTAGGAATGGAGAAAAAATAAGAACCAAGTTGCATTATGTAAAGGTACAATTCCCAATGAGAAATGTCATTGTGTTGTATACCTACAATGTACCAATAAAAGAATTTAATACAAAAAAAAAAAAGATAACGATGCTCTGTGTGATTCTGTTAGTAGATTGAAAACTGCTCTCATTCATCTCCACACCCATTACTCCATCATAGCATCTCACACTTGATATGCAGTTGGTAAAGCTTTGGAAGGACACACAAATGTATTGGATAAGTGAATTGGAAGGTGAAACAGAAGGAAAGGAGAAAAGGATGCAGGGAAGGAAACGGAAGGAAAAGAATGAGGAGGAAGGGAGGAAGCTACTTGGGAAGATCAGATCACAGGAGTGGTCAATGATCTCTTTGTCTTCTTCCTGCCTCAGGCTCCACAATCACTGCTGAAATCCAGGGTGTGATTGATGCCTGTGTCAAGCTGACCGGGATGCCAGACCTCACGCTTTCCTTCATGGTAAGTTCTGGACAGAACTTGAGTTCTTGAGATGGGAAATTAAACGTTTCTGGAAAGATGAGTGGTAAGAATGAATAGAATAAGAAGAAATAATTAGGGACGCCTCCAAGCTTGTATCAGGTTTGAATTTTTTGTAACTACTGAATTTCTATGTGTGCATGCATGTGTTTTAGTAAAAACAGCATCTAAATTACTTTTCCAAAAGAAGCATAGTGTTTGATCCAGCTTCTTGCTTTCCTGCCTGGTCAATGCAGAACCCTAGGCTGCTGGACGATGTCAGCTTCCATCCTTGCGTTCGTTTCAAGCGCTGGGAGTCTGAGCGGATCCTCTCCTTCATCCCTCCTGACGGGAACTTTCGCCTTCTTTCCTACCATGTCAGTGCCCAGAAGTAAGCAGCTCTCGTACTCAGATAGAATCTGTGTCAGTAGTGATTAAAAGTTGGGCTCTAGGGTTACCTGGGTTCCAGTTCCAGCCCTGGTAGTTATTAACCGTGTTGTCTCGGGTGAGTTGCTTCCCTGCTCTTGTATTTTGTCTGAAAATAATAAAAATACCTTTTTATGAGGATTAGGCATGAGAGGATAAGTAGTGCTTAACACAAAGGGCTCATTGTTTGCTGCAGTTAACTTTGTTGTTTTGTGTCCAAACAAGAACATTTTCTTCTCTCACATTAGAAACTGAACACACCTATATTCAATCCTCTGGCCCCCAAAATGCACTAAATCATGCTGTGAAACAGTAAACAATGCAGTGCTTTTTGGCCCCAAATATTCTCTTCAGTTTGGAGTGGAAAGGGTTTAAGAAGCAGTATTGTGCTGAAGGTGTGCACTGAGATCTAGAGACCTCAGAGCTGACAGTACCTTCCTGTGTGATTTAGAATCAGTCATTTAGGGAAATATTGGGTGCTTGAGGTCAAAGGCCCTGGAATCAGACTTGTCAGGATTTAAACTCCACCTTGAGGACAGTACTTACAGTATATGGCCTTAGGCAGGGTACAGAATCTCAGTTAAGTATAAAGACTTCAGTCATTACGTGCTTCGTACTTACTAGGAAGGTTACATAAGATAAGTATTACAGGCTAAAGGCATTTAGCATAGTGACGGGTACACCGGATGTACTCAGTAAATATTAGGAACTA
Source organism: Heterocephalus glaber (assembly GCF_053883595.1). NCBI lineage: Eukaryota > Metazoa > Chordata > Mammalia > Rodentia > Bathyergidae > Heterocephalus > Heterocephalus glaber. The sequence goes on from NW_028258308.1 coordinate 44,373,959, forward strand.
TTATTACTTTAGGGTTATTCTGTCACTTCTCTATTCCCTGTCCTTTCAAATCATGACAGTCTACCTCTTAGGATTTTTTGAGGTTCACATGAAGTCAAATAAAAGCACCCTCAAGAAATTATGAAAAGTTCTGAGGTATGAGTGTTACTCTTCCCAGTACAAATAAAGATTGGTCATATGTCACAAATTAAAGCATAGAAACATAGTGACTCCACTTTTTGCTTATTATTCCTTTCTCATAGTAGTGTTGGTATGCTCTTTTGTTTATATTTTTCAGTCATCAGAAGACTAAGTTTATTAACTAGACAGCATCTTAGTTTTTCAAAAGAATGATGATTGCTATTTTTTTTTCTGTATTTTTAAAGTAAGAAATAAGGACATAGGTGAGGGGGAAAAAAGCTGAAAAAAAAAAAAACACATAACGTAAAAGGAGGAAATAATGGCATTTTTCCAGTACATTAATGAAATGGACCCTTTGTCTCTCCTTTCCAGTCTGGTTGCAATTCCAGTGTATGTGAAACATAATATCAGTTTCCGGGACAGTAGTTCACTTGGACGCTTTGAAATAACAGTGGGACCCAAGCAGACGATGGGGAAGACCATAGAGGGAGTGATCATCCTCAGCCAGATGCCCAGAGGGGTCCTGAATATGAGCCTCACTCCATCCCAGGGGACACACACATTTGACCCAGTGACAAAGGTAAGAGAATTGCGCATTTTGAATTGCACAAGGAGCTCTGCAGGTACTCCCACGCAGACTTCAGACCTTGTTAGAAGGCAAGATTAATCAGAGATAATGTTTTCTTCTTTGAGATATAGTAACTATGGTGATAAATAGGACTCTCTATTGAAAAACACCCCAGAGGCAGCTTATGATTCTATGAACAAAAGCCCTATGGTTAGAGCTCAGCCACCTCCAATGAAGGGTTCCATTGTACTTCATTATTTTATTGTAAAGACCACTTCTTTTTAAAATTTTCTTTGAAGATGCTGTCTTGGGATGTAGGAAAAATTAATCCTCAAAAGCTTCCAAGTTTGAAAGGGACTATGAGTCTGCAGGCTGGAGCTTCCAAACCAGATGAAAACCCCACAATTAACCTGCAGTTTAAGATCCAGCAGCTGGCCATTTCTGGTAAGTGACCCACGGCTCAGGTGGCTCTGCAGGGAGTGGAAGTGGCTTTCTCTGGTAAGGCATGGGCATCAGGAAGCCTTCCGTGGCTCCCTACTTATGTGTATAAGGAAAATCTTTTCTACCATATTTCTGGGGGAGGTTTAGGGTGTTTACTCAGAAGTTGACCCAAGTGTCTGAGACACAGGCAAGAAGGAAGCAATATTGGTGGGCCACAGCATTTCATGGGCTGTTGTTCAGTCATCTTACAGTTGCTGATTTGGGGTTCCCAAAGTTTTCAATATATGAATGCTTCTGTGTCCTTAGCTAGTAATAGAAAAGAATCATTTTCATTCCTTTTCCCAATTACAGAAGGTTTTTGTGTTTGCATTTAGTATCACTGTGGAACCACTGGGCCTGTCCAGCCTTAGCCTGATATAACAATAACTTGCCATTTACTGGGCATTTATTATGTCCCAGGCACTCTTTTTTGTTTGTTTGGTACCAGGGATTGACCCCAGGCACTCTTTTAAGCTCTTTTCATGTGTTTGAATATTTAAGCATTAGAACAACCCCATGAGATAGAAAGGAAATTACTTTAAGTTTTTATGATGTTCCCATTTTTTTTTTTACTAAAAGACTTTGTCTAATTTAAGTGATTAGAATTCAGTTAAGTTATAAGTTCTTTTTTATCTTAAAGCATTTAATAAATTGTAAAACTATACAGTATCAATTTTTTGCTCATTACAGTGAAAATATTTAGCATTCATTGATCAGTTCATCGTTTCTCTTTATTTTGGTATAATTTATCTTATTGTTAATTCATTAATTTTGTTATCATTAATTTATTTACTATCCAGTAATGTGAGAAGAACAGACAGTGGTCCTACTTTTTCCTTCCTGTCATTTCAGTCTGCATATAATTTTCTGCCCTTTCCACTTTAGGAAGAGGTCTTCTCCTAGGGTAGGTTTTTGTGAAGCAGCTTTTTATTGTCAGTATATGTACTCAGAGTGAAGAATCTGCCAGTTTCACAGAAGTAGTTCATTGTTAATAAAAATTTATGTGTGCTGAACTCTGAATTGACATGAACGTGAGTGGTAGTGCTGCATACTTACTTTGAATAAAGCCCATGTTTTATTTTTCCTTCCTCTCTCCTTTCCAGGACTCAAAGTGAATCGTCTGGATATGTATGGAGAAAAATACAAACCCTTTAAGGGCATAAAATACATGACCAAAGCTGGGAAATTCCAAGTTCGAACCTGAAGGGAGTTTTGTAGAAGGAAAAATCATGAACACTTTTTCGTTTCTTACTTGTCTAAAAGTAAAAAATATCAGCCTGTCTCTTAGGTCAGTCTCCCCCAGGGCTCACCAGCTCCCTTTTGTCCTTAGCCTTGAGTGCCATGGAACTAATCAAGAGAGAAAAGGTTGCCAGGGAGATTGGGACAGAACCAAAACATCAGCACCAGCTCAATTCTCAAGGAGGTGTGTGATGAAAGATGGTGATACTGACCTCATAGTTAACTACTCTTAATGTGGTTATTGTAGAAAAAGATCAGCATTTGTTGCTTCCTTGGCTTTAATTATCTAAAGTCAGTGAAAGATTACTTTATTGATTTTTTTAAGGTAGAAAGATAAATAAGAAGGAAAGGAAAGGAAGAGATTAGGTGGAAAATGAATGTTGACGAAATCCCAGCTAAGATGGATCTGTGAGGCTGAGGTTGTGCTCTGTGGTAAAGTGCTTGCTTAGCAGGCTTTGGCGCTTTGTGTGTGTGTGTGTGTGTGTGTGTGTGTGTGTGTGTGTGTGTGTGTGTGTCCTATGAAGAAGAAGAAAGGGGAAATCATATTAAAGAAGAGTTGTGAGGAAGATGGGCAAAGAAAAGTGATCAACTATGTAAGGAGGTTTGGGAAGAGTAGAGTTGAGTTGGTTTCTTTCTGATCCCTCTGCTCTAATATAAAAATCCTTTGTACTTCTAGAAATGAATTGGAGCCTTCTTAAATCCAAGTCCACTCTTGACATGGAAACCCCAGTAGAATCATTTTCCCTTGAAGACTATGATGATATTGGACTGGCTTTCAGGTTCTAACTGTTGCTTGCCTTTAATACTTGGTCTGTCATCTTCTGTGAGAAGATGATCTACTTTTTTGCCAAAAAAGTTTTACTCACATCACTCTACAGAATGCACCAGCCTTTTCTGGTTACTTGATCCTTCTTCAGAACTTCCTAAACAGTAGAAGAGTTTCAGTGCAGCCAGATTTTATGAGTCATAGCACTGGAATGGAGATGGCAGCTCATTCCCCGGGAAGGGGGTGCACAGCTGTAGCCCAGTGACCCCTGTTCACAGGTACCCCTGCTGGGCTGCTAATGGGTCCTCAGCCTTCCTTCCTGAAGCTTCTCCATCAGTAGCCCTGAATAAAAAGACTACTCACTAGTAAGGGTGTGATAGATCACTAAAGCTGCATGGTAAAGTTATTTCCTCTGTCTTGTGTTTGGTACTCTCCTCTATATCTATTAATAGTAACTGTCTACAGTCCACTTTTAAGACAATTTCCTTAAATCTTTGAATAAAATTAATGCTGTAAGAAGACAGGCCATGTTGATGGTGTGTCACCAAATCAATGTAAGAACATGGCAACTTGAGAACTACTTAAGGCTTTCCGAATGGCTAATTTTTATTCTGCTCCCATATATTAATTACCCACTTTAGTATCTAGATAGAAGGCAGGTTTGGGGGTTTTATTATTTTTGAGTTGTAGCTTAGGGAATGATACTGTGCTCTATATTGTGCATGGAGAAAAAGGAAGACCTGTGTTCTCCAAAATGTAGGTCTCTGAAGTCCCATTTTCAAATACTTGAGTTGTTTTGTTTGTTTGTTTGTTTTGACCAGTTTTATCTTGCTGCTGCTTCCAGGAATTATTTAAGCTGCAGAGTGATATTGCTTTGTGGTTTTCCTCTGGGATAAATTGTGCTGTGTACAGCCAGATGTGTCTCGTACTCCATCACTCCAGAATTTTCCCTGGATTACCATAGCACACATAGACCTCCTTGGTGGGGAAGTGTCTCTACCTGGGGACTCCAGAAAGCACTTCTCCTGTGGGATCTGAAGGACTTTATAAGGTTTCTTAGGTCACGGGATACAGCTAATCTTGGTTCCTGAATACTTTCAGGTTTATAAGTACAGCTGTTTTATTTCCTCTAGGGCAACTCATCCTGTTTTATAGGGTATACTAAGAGAAAGTAAAGTGTAGGCAAAGCATGTGTGAAGTGCTACACATGGATGTGGCCGACAAGTGTCACACCTGCCACCCTCCAGTGCTTCGGTCGGCATGAGTCATGCAAGGCATCTCACAGCTATTCAGTTCCGTGTGTGCTTAACATGTACTAGAGTAGCTTGAAAGTAATAAAGTTGAGTTTTTCCAGTGTTCTGTAGCCTATGTGTTTTGTTACTAGCACAGTGATTCTACGCCATGCCTTCCTCAGTAGAATCAGCAAGGAATTTATTCAGAAGACTCAAGTCCACACATAATTTGATACTCTAGCCAGCTCTGAAAAATAGGTGATATTGGTGTTGTCATTTTTAAGGTTGTGGCAACTAAGGTTGAGATCAACCAAATTATTATTCTCTAGGGCAGAAAAGACAAGATCATGGGAGTTGCCAGTGTTTATTCTGGTGCTTTCTCTCTTCTAACATGCTCCTCAAGTTGACTAATTTAGGCACAAAGCAGGGCTGCGGGGCATTAGACAGGTGTCTTTACTGTGGTAGAGGTTTCCTGGAAGATAAGGGTTGGGAGTCTGTAATGTACACACTGGTCTTCTGCATCTGTACCGATTTTTTTCTAGCCACTTTTTACTAACCCCAAGTACTTAGTGTTTATTAATACTCAGCTTCTCTTTCGTTTAGCCATTCTGTAGTACAGTAGCCCATCCCCCTCTTACCTATTTTGCTTTTCAGTTGCGCAAGGTCTGAAATATTAAATGGAGAATTCCAAAAATAAGCATCCATGTTTTTAAATTGTGCACCAATCTGAGTAGCTTGATGAACCCTCTCACTGCCCTGCTGTGTCCTACCCAGTCTCACCCCACTTTGTCCTGTACCATCCCTTCCCTGGATGTGAATCATCGCCTTGTCCAGTGTAACTGTACTGTAAACTGCCTGCCTCGTGATCACTTAGGGGTTACACTCTCATGGTGTATGTATTCAGGTAACCCTTCTTTTGCTTAATAGTGGCTCAAACCACAAGAATAGTGATGCTGGCCATTTGGATATACCAAATAGAAGACTTTTAAGGAAAACTGAGTTTTCTACTTAATGTAGAAAAAAATTGTAACCTGAGGTTGCTAATATCTACTGTAAAAGTGGAACTTCTCTGAATTTTTTTTTATTATTTTTTGGAGACAAGATCTTGCTATACAGTTCAGGCTGGCCTTGAACTCACTGTGTAGCCCAGGCTGGCCTCAAACTTGTGGCAATCCTCCCGCCTCGCCTCCCAAATGCTGGGATTATAGTTGTACTAGTTTTGCTCTTGTACCTCAAGCTGCAACAGTTACAGCCATGGTGTGTTAAAATCACCTAGTTAAGATGAACATCAACTTTGTGGATGGGAAGTGTGGCATCTGCTAGCAGCATGTTGCACCAGCAAGGCTTAAGCCTGTACAGGGACTTTGGCAAGGGAACCCCTAAAACAAGTGGCACCCAGCCATTTACTCCAGGTGGGGATGTGAGAGGGGGAGAGACCACATTCACATAACTTTTATATAAAAGTACGTAATGTGTTTTGGCCACACTTTTATTGGTGCACTTTGGTTATACAGATTACGGGATTTCCTTACGGCAGATTTGAACATGAACGTATTAATGATCTCATTACCCTTGTTGGAGTGGGACTTCTAAGTGTATATTGTGTGTTGATCATATTCATGCCCCCTATTACTGGCCCTTGTCTTCCTCCCCCTTATCTAGTAATACCTACCTCTTATCTAGTATACCTACCTTGTCATCTTTTTTAGATTCTATTTATTAGGGAGAACATGATATTTGTGAGTTAGGCTTATTTGCTCAACATGATGATCTCCAGATTCATCCATATTTCTGCAAATGACAAAATTTCAACCTATTTTATACTGAATAGTATTTCATTGTGGATGTACACTACATTTTCTTTATCCATCTATTGATGGGCACCTAGGCTGGTTCCAGGGCTTGGCTGTTGTGTATTGTGCTTCAGTGCAGTATGCAGGTATCCCTGTGGTACACTAACTTTAATTCTCTCAGGCATATACCAAGGAATGGTATAGCTAACCAAATGATAGTTCTCGCTTTTTGAGGAACTTTCATCTTGTTTCCATGGTGGATGTACTAATCTACATTCCCACCAGCAGTATAGAAGAGTTCCTTTTCCCTGCATCCTCGCCAGCATTTACTGTTTGTTGTTGTTGTTGTTTTGTTTTGTTTTTTTGGTACTGGGGATCGAACTCCAGACCTTATGCTTGTAAGGCAGGTTCAGTGCCGCTGAGCTAAATCCCTGGCGTTTTTTGCATTCTTGATGGCAGTTATTTTGACTGGAGTGAGATGGACTCTCAATTTAGTTTGATTTGCATTTCCCTAATGACTAAAGATGTTGAACATTTTAAAAATATACTTGTTGACCATTTGTACTTTTAAGAAGTGTCTGTTCAATTATTTTGCCAATTTATTGATTGAGTCATTTTATTTTTTGATGTTGTTTTTTAATACTGTATATTCTACATATTAATCCTCTGTTGGAGGAGTAGCTGGGAAGGATTTTCTCCCATTCAGAGGCTGTGTTTCACTCTTTTGATTCCCTTGCTATGCAGAAACGAATTTGATGTCCCATTTGTTGATTCTTGCTATTATTTTCTGTGCAATTTAAAAGTCTTTGTGCCTATTGCTTCAATTGTTTCCCCTGTGTAAACAGTACACTATTATAATTGTTCTATCTTATTGTTAGTTATTATTACTCTCTTAATGAGCCTAATTTATAAATTATACAGGAAAGAAACAATGTGCATGGAGTTGGTCACTAGCTGTGGTTTCAGGCATCCACTGAGGATCTTGGGACTCTCCCCCAATGATTCGGGCTGACTTCTGTACCTGCTCTTGGTCTGATGTTTTGGTGGAATTGTGTTGGGACAGGAAATTTTCTTGCATGCTTGTGTTTTCCTCTGTTGCCAGTAGATGGTGACTTGTTGCCATCCATACTAATGTTTGTAATTGTTAGAATTTTTAAAAGCCTGTTTCATTTGAAATCCACACTTCCTCCAAGATCCTAAATACTGGGGATTAGGTAGGTCTTTGGCTCTTGAAGTTAAATGTGGATCCAAAAGTTTATGACATGTTTTGAGAAAGAGGTGTGAGTGGAGCTGTAGAAGTTTTATCGGTTTGTGTCCTGCTATGTCTTTACCCTTAAAACCAATTGTACAATGACCGGGGAATCTTTCTTTCTTGTTCTCGGGTCAGTTGGCATCCATTTGTTTTATTAATCAACCAGGGATGATGAGGAAATAACATTTAATTTCCTCTTACATCCATTCCCCTCCCCTGGCAAGTTCCAAACGTTTTGTCTGAATGTTCTGGCCTACACTGGGTAGTGTGTTGCTCTTTGATATATTTATAATTGAAATGACTGTCTTCTGGGCTGAGACTCTGCCTGTAAGTCAGTTGGTGGCCTCTTGTGAGCAGTTGGCTTCATCTGCTCTGCAGTTTCCAGGGTTCTACTCAGAGGAATGCTAGGGCCTTTTGACTTTGAATTTCCTCCCCAGGAGGCCTTACCACTCTGATTCATTTCATAAGCCACTGTCTAAAAAAAAGTTGTCATGGGGGTGGGGTGGGGGTGGGTGCTGCGTTGGGCCTGAGATGAAAAGTCAGTGATTCTTGGTCACTGCTGTCCTCCTGCAGTGTTTTTTTTGGAAACAGCTGAGATGAACACCTATCTAAAATAAAATCTTAGAACTTGTAGGCAAGTAGTGTGAAATCGGGAACTGTATGGTGCTAGTCTGGGACCTGCACTGATTTAAGGGGCCTAAGGACTTAAGCATTTCAGGGACGCCTCTGCCTTTCGCCCCTAGCCCCAGCCCCCATCAAGCTTCTGGGGATTAGAGAATTTCTTTTGTGAGTTTAAGTACTTCTCTTCCAAGAACCTCTAGCGGGACAGTTCTGACAGCTGACAGCTTCTCACAAGATAAAGCACTTTCTTCTTCTCTTTAAAACTCAGCACTTGGGGGCCAGGGATTTAGCTCAGTGGTTCCGCCACCTGTCTCGCAAGCACAAAGACCCGAATTCTATCCCCAGTACCAAAAAAAACACCTCACCACATGCCCAGTGGCAAGCACTGCATCATCAGATCTATTTTTAGAACCAGCATTTCACTGATAGAAATGCAGACAATAGCTGTGAGAGACATGGGTAGCTTCTCATGGGTGGGAAGAAAGTATAAGAAGCAGGAGGCAGCAAGGCAGCAGTGCATAAGTAACAAACATATGTGGACTGGTCTGGGAGTTTATTTTTCTAATGAGCAGAAAAGCAAAGAAGAATGGGGGAAAAGGCCAGATAACAGCTTCTAGTCTGAACAAGGAATTGAGAGGTTGCTGTGTTAGCAAGGCCATGGTGAGGCAGGCTTTTACTTTATGCTGTGGTTACTGGCCAGAGGGCCTCAGACCTGCCTGCTCACCTGTCACTGTGGGGCCGATCTCCTAGAGGCAGCTCAGCTCGACCCTCGTCCATTCCCTGCGGCTGCAGAGTTAGGTCCAAACTGGGTTGGGCATTCAGAGGCCCCATAATCTGAATTCCAAGCCACAGTCCTCTGTGAAGTTCACTACAAGCTGCTGCTCACTCCTCCCTAGTCCTCCCCATCTCTGGCCTCCAGTGCTCTGCATGTCCATCAGTGAACTCTGTGCTGGGATTGCCTTTCCTGCACTTGCCATCTGCATCTTGACCAGTTATGACCACCCTCCGTAAGTCTGTTTTCCTTAAGACTCCCTTGTTATACTCCAAGTGAATTCCAGTCAGTGTCTGCCACATTGTGGCCACATCCATCCCATCTTGCTTTTCTTGCCAATGCCCTGTGCTCTTGTCACACCAAGCTTTCCTTTCTCCCCAGCTCTGACTGTCCAGACAACCTGGCATATTTCTTTGTAGGCAGCAGGTATTTCACACATGTTGAAAGGAGATATTTCAAATGTGAAAATGTGAATGTAAATACCAAGAGAAAGTCAGTTATGGGTACTGTGTAACAAAACTATTCCACTCTGATTTGAGAACAATGTGAAAAATATATCTGAATTTATTATTTAAGTACAGTATAATACAAAGTCGTGGCAACAGAAAGTAAAATCTAAAATGGATCAATATAAATATGCTAAAGCCTAGCTCATTAATTATTAAAATGATATAATTCTCCCATTTTATAAATTCTATAAAGAAAAAAGATTTCTAATGTACATATAAGGAATACCTCTCTAGAGCTGTGGAGTGGAAAGGGGAAGGAAAATACTTGATTCCAAGGTGGTTTGGGGAACATGATCTGGCCAGCCAGCCAATTTTGTTTGAAGGCCTCCTGTACCTGTTACAGGCTCTCCTGTAACCATAAATACACATTCTAGTTCTAAGTCAATCTTCCTGTCCTGAAGGGTCTGCTTATTTCTTACTGTTGAGATCTGCATTCCTCTGAGGTCTCAGCTCCCGAGCTCTGCCTGCAGAACCTGGCAAAGATTGGCATTTATTTACCTGTTTTCTCACCTGACACAATACATTCTCAAGGCAGACCTCAACCCCTAAAACCTTCCAAAGAAAAGATATACTTTGTTCTTGCCTATTGATTCTCCCCGCTGCATGGGGTGGTGGGTTGTTGAGAAACTGGCATAAAGAAGCACATTGTGTTTGCAGCGTCTTCTTAAAGAGGAGGAAGGCAGGATCTCCTTGGAGTTCAGGAATGGGGTGTTCTTGGTCATGGCTGCATATTGTCTTGAATCCACGTGAGGTAGTTAGTGACCTTGGTATATACACCCGGAACATCCTTCTGCCCACAGCCGATGCCCCAGCTGATGATGCCAACCAGAGTCATGCGCTTATCCTTCATGCATACCAAGGGCCCTCCTGAGTCACCCTGCAAAGACACAACAGGTTAACTGCCTGAAAACAGCACAATAAGAGAACATTAGTGTTACTGTTTGCAGTGTTAAGGTTGTATTCTTCAAAATACATAGTTAAGAGAGGGAAGATTTTATCCCTGCTATCTTTTTTTTTTTTTTTTTGGTACTGGGGATCAAACTCAGGACCTTGCGCTTGCTTGCGAGGCAGAGAGGCAAGCGGCAGAACCACTGAGCTAAATCCCTTGCCCTATCCCTGCTATCCTAATCCCTAGAGCCATGATGGTGGCTTTTAGAGACCAAGTGCCAAATTGCAACCCAAAACCTATTATCACACCTATTTATCACAAAGTGCCAACATTGCAATTAAACCTGAATCCTGAGGTTTTTAGAAAAAACAACTCATACATTAACATCTTTTGTTTTAAAAGGAAAACACAATAACATGCATGCCATAGGTTCACCACCACTGCTCTAAAGGATCTGGTAGTGTCTAATTGAGACAATGGCTCAGGGCTGGGTAGCTCAGTGGTAGAGCACTTGTCTAGCATGTACTAGTATGTACAATACCCTAGGTTCCAGCCTCAGCACTGATAGGATAATTGACTTTACCACTTGCCAACTGTTATGGCTTGTGTCTAGATTTCCTCCAAAAAGCCTCATGCACTCATAGGGCTTTTCAGAACTGGCTGGATCTAGAGTGTATGAGGCTGGGATCAAGGGTGTGCAATTACTAAATTAGTCCACTAATTGGTTTGGCACAGTCCTGGGTAGGATTAAGGGTGCCCCACCCTGGGTGTGAGCGCTACCTGCCCTAAGGGTGGATAGCCTAAGATATAAAGGACAGAAAGAGGATTTCTGGTCTCTTGTACCTTGTCGCTTGCTGTCTTCTGCCTGCCATGAACTGTTTCTCCTCTATGATGCCTCTCTACCACGCCACCCTGCCTTGGAGCCAGCCAGCTGGCGGGACTGAAACCTCTACAAACTATAAGCCAAATAAACCTTTCCTTCTTTAACTTTCGGTGTTGGGTATTTTGTCTCAGCAATGGGAAAAAGTAACTAAGACACCAGCTGAGCTCCAGTTTCCTAACTGGAAACACAGATAATACTGTCTACTTCCTGAGGTAGGAAATCCTCCTGGATTTGGGAGGATGAATGAAAAGTGCTGAGAACAATGAACGACAGGAAAACTCTTGGTAACTATTAGCTGTTTTTGTCATATTAAATCAAAATGATGTTTTTGGTTTTGTTTTTAACTTTTAAGCATGCAGACAGTTTGAGGTTTCACTTTGTGTACAACTTCGTTTTGACTGTGACTAGGTGGTACAGTTGAGGTTTCTGAAGAAACCGTACACAGAGAGACCGAGTACTGTTAAGGAACCAAGGGGAAATCGCTGATACTACCTTACACCAGCAAAGCCCACAAAGCGTCTTAGGCAGGAAACTCTCTGTACCTCACTGCCGCAGCCCTAAAGGAGGGCCTGACATGCCTCAGGCACTCAAGTGTGAGCAGTAGGAGTGCCTCAGCCATGCTCAGGCCTTAGTGCCAGCAGGTGCATCAGACCCTGTGCCTATCTTGTTAATTCTGAAATACAAGTGCAAACTCTGATAAGGATCCCAGTACAGAGAACCTGGATAGTTTTCTTCCTGGGGTATAAGGGCTGAATATGAGTTTTTAAAACTCATTTCTCAGAAGAATCTACATCCTGCTTCCCAGCAAGTTGCTTTTCTCTTGGTCCTACCATGGAGCAAACTCCAGTTCTCTAGAAGCTGCAGAAGTTATTTTTAAGGTATGTTGCTTCACCTATCACTTCAATTGCCTGGCTCACAGGAAATCCTGTGCCAGATGGAGTTTCCTGTGCAGACACTGGGGAAATTTCCTGCAGTTTACTTTTTTTTTTTGGTACTGGGGATTGAACTCGGGTCCTTGTGCTTGCACAGCAGGCGGCGAAACCACTGAGCTAAATCCCTGGCCTCCTGCAGTTTATATTTCTTAAATTTGGGCAACTTTGATCTTTCTCCAATTGCTTTACTCTCTGATGCCCTCATCTGGAATTTCCAGGGCCTCAACAAGATGAAATCATTCTACTTGGGCCCTGAGTCCTTTCCTTGGTTAAGAGCCCATTGGCTGAGGAATGTTTTATCCCAAGAAGGCACAGAGCATGGAAGGATGCTCACACTTACCTGGCAAGCATCGTGTAGGTTTGCTTGGTTCCCTCCACTCCGAGTGTCTCCAGCACACAGCATGTTGTGTGTAACAGTTTTATTAAACAGGTGTTGTGATGTGCAGTGGCTGGACGGGTACAGTCTGACATGAGCCTCCTTCAGTTGCTCAGAATAGAAAGGAGAGGCTGAAAGAGAGGGAAATGTCTCACAGTTGTACAGAAAGTTACTTGGAACATTTTGGAAAGGGAAAACCAAAAATTCCAATAACAGCTAATGTTTATCAACCATTTGCATGTGTTGAGTTAGCCTGGGACACTGCCAGTATTTTATTGTTTTGACTGCAAAAACAGTGATTCTACTGGGTTCGGTGGGTTCTGTGATGGCAGTGCAGCTGACACTGTCCTGGCAGAGGACTCCTGCGTACCTTGTTTAGCAGCCTCTTGGGCTGCACTCACTGAATGCCAGTGTCAGCCTTCAGCCACAGAGGTTGCAGCCAGACATGCCTACTGTTTCTTGGGTAGCAGGATCACCAGTTTAATAGAATGTTATCTCATGTGATCCTATCATCTAGTCAAGAAGTTCAAACTGTGTCCACCTTGGCAGTGTGGAAGCAGGCTTGGGGCAGTTTAAAATACAAAATTCATGGCCAAGTTGGGTGTGGTGGTGTGTGCCTGTAATCCTAGGTACTCGCTAAGATGGGAGGATCATCAGATCAAGGCCAGCCTGGGCAAGTTAGCAAGACCCTGCATCCAACAAAAACAAGAACACTGCTCTAGTACTATGGTTTGGGTCTTGAGGGTCCCCAATACTCAGTGTGGAAGGCTTGGCTCCCAGCCTGAGGTGCTTCTGAGAGGTGATAGAGCCTTGAGGAGGTGCAGCCTGGTGGTCACTGGGGGTGCCCTTGAGAGAATATGGGGGTCCTGGGCCCCCTCCACATGCACGTGCACACATACACACACAGAGGCACGCACACACCTTGTGGTACTGGGGCTTGACCCCTGGCCCTTTGCACAAGTTACACTTCCAGTTTTGTATCTGTTTTTTGTTGTGAGAAGACAGGGTCTTGCTAAGTTGCCTACACTGGGCTTGAACTCCCAGAGTGCTGGGATGCCAAGGGTGTGCTACCAGGGGTCTGAATTCTCTTAATTTTCTGGCTGGCACGAGATGAGCAGCCTCTTGTGCTACAAGCACCCAACATGACGATCCACCTTGCCACAGGCCCACAGACCCAGAACTCCAAAACAGTGAGAGCTGGTTTATCCCAAGTATTTGTTACATCAACAGAAAACTAATGAACAAACACATCCAAGGGCCCACAGCTAAGCAAGATAGAGATAAGGGATTTGAACTCAGCCCTCCACAGCTCCAGAATCCAAAACCCACACCCTTCACCACTATACACAACCTTCTTGGAGTTTAAGCTCTTCAGAACACTTGCACCATTCAAGCTTTTTGCCTTTTCCTCACACATGGGGGGCAGGGGCCTTACCCATATTTACTCACCATCATCTTTTCCCCCATTTGCTCAACCACCACATGCCCTGTGCCCTGCAGATGGACAGGATGCTGAGACTTCCCTCCACTTACATGCCTCGTGCTTGCCATAGCCAGACAGCTCGCACTCTGTCCAGTCGGGCAGCTGCAGGTCGGCGGCAGGAAGACAGGCTGTGCGGACTGTGGCACTCTCCTGGGCACAGTGCAGCGAGTCTGACCTCAGGTGCAGCAGGGCTGGGAGGGAGAGGGATGGAGATGAGCATGCAGAGAGGAGCCCTTCTCAGGAAATGGAGCAAGGGTGAACATAGTCATTGAGAGAACATGTGTGGGGTTCACTGTGTGTTCTGGAGTGCGAACTGGGCAGAGGACAGTAATGTCTTACCGATGTCATTGTCGTAAGTGTCCTCATGAAAGTCCTTATGGAGGATATATTTTTCTACTTCAAATTTCTGCTCTTCTTCTCCAGGGACCTCCCGGTATGTCCTGCCCAGGACCACCTTAAGGAGGTGAGGGGAATACCTAACGGAGAAACAGCTTTAGAATGCTATTTTGGCTATGAAATGTACTCCCGTGTGCCTGGCCGAAAGGCCTTAGAGAGTAGAGAGCCCTGCCGGCCTTTCCTGGCCCCTACCTTTCCAGGAAGCAGTGGGCAGCTGACAGGACCCAGCAGGAACTGATGAGCACTCCCCCACACAGAAACCTGTCTTCCTGCAACCTCTTGTTCCCAATGAAGATGGCAGCCTGCCAGGGATGCGAGGCGATGTCTGAGTAGAGTCCACCTTTAATGCGGAACTGTGGCTGCTGGTACTGGCGAAGGCCACAGGTGGCTAGAGGAGAAAACACAGGGAAATCAGACCTGCCCTGCTGGGGCAATTTTGTCCATGGGCCACTGCCCTTCCACAGCTCATGCAGAATGACAGGACAGTGTCCACACTGTCAGAAACAGCTCTCACTTGTTTAGTTCACTGGCACACATGTGAGGTAATGTGTCACACACTGCCTTTATCCCTCCTGGCCCACCTGTCAAGGAAGCTGAGAAATTGTCACCCAAGATCACAGTGGCACCTGGAGTAGAACCCAGGTTTATTTGACTCCCAACCTGAGAATCTTTTTGCTCTGCTTCAGTCTAAGTTTTTGCTGTGGCCATCTCCTGGCCAAGAAATAATGAAGTGTTGCGAACTTCCTTCTGAGGAACCTCTGCATATTTCTTTTATATCTGCCCAAACTTTCCCATTCGTGAGTCTCAGGAGAAACTTCCCCTCTGCAAAGGAGGAGGTGCTTCCTTAGCAGCCCAGCCACCTTGCTGAGTGGCTCCCTGAGGACGCACCACTGTGACCACGTGGGGAGTTAACTGAGGGTTCGTGTCTTCCTCTCCCAGTTAGACCTTGCATTCCTTCAGGAACATCCTGGCTCATCTTTGTGTTACAGGAACTGAGAAATCTATTCTCAGGCAATTTCCAAACTAAAGTTTTACTTTTTGAGAGCTTATCAACTTGAAAATTCTGTCTCTCATCCCTTATTGTAACCCAGCTCCCCTGTGATAAGTGGGTTCTTCAGAAAATATGGAAGTGCAATCATTAGAGATGGGACAGGTCCCAGCTTTGCCTCTTGGAGCCCAAGAAGCCTGTGCAGGCCATTCATGACTTCTGAGGGTGCATTTCCTGATCTCTCCAGAGATCGGGAGAATGGCAAAATTACCCTCTTCTCTAAGGTCTCTTCCCCTCCTCACATCCATTATAGTCCTCTCCAGAGAGGCACCCTGAGAGGACCTTCAGAGGAAAATCGGTGTGCTCTTTGCCTTCTTCTGGCTCCTTCCCTTGTGCCCTTGCTCAGTGCATCTCTGCCCACCATTGCGTGGCTACGGAGGCCTCTCCCCACCAAGGCCCAGCCCCTGAAGCCCGGCATTTCCACAGTCTGAATGGGGCAGCTCAGGGAACAGTGCAGAAGTGAGACTAGGCAAAGAGAGGTACCCAGGGGCCACTCTTACAGCACTGGGGCAGATCACAGTATTCCCAGGTCAGCTTGCGGTCCTTCAGCACATGGCACCAGGGCTTGGCATCCCCATCTGGGTTCCTAGGTGAGAAGGGATTTTAAGGCCATTAGGCAGGCCCATTTCCACTCATGTCACAGGCTGCAGGAGGGTTGGACGAGGCTGGGTGAACCAAGGGCACACACTCTGAGCTGGGAGGGGGGATCCTAAGTCAAACTCCAAGCACAGGAAAAGAAACTTCCCTTTGACTTTGCTTTTCTGTCAGAAACATGCCTTCATCTCATAGGCATGTTGGGAGGAGCTAGGAGCTGTTCTGCGAAGAAACTCGCACAACACATTGCAGTAAGAGTGTCACAGGCACAGAGGAGACTGATGGGATGGGACAGGACCTGTGTCCAGGGATCAGGGCAGGAACACTGGGGTATCTTGATTTTCAAAACTAAGTGTTATCCTAGAAGAATAGGTTCGCCTAGATCAGTGGTGGTGAGCCTATGGCATGCATGCCACAGCCAACTGTTTATTATCATTGAAAACTCTAAAAGGTTTGCCATCACTGGCTAGGTAATGTCCACAGTTCCATCTGAGCCTGATGAACTTTTCACATAACCTTCAGCATTAAATCCTCTCCGTCTCACACCCCACTCTTCCCTCTGCCAAGGCCTGGACCCCTCTGACCCTGTGCTACCTACCGGCAATAATTGTGTCTGCCCAAGCCCAGAGCCTGGGAGTTGAACCTCCATGCAGTGTAACCCCTGCCCCTCAGGATCACAGAGTCCCATGGGAGGCAGGAGGCACCAGACATGGTAAGGCTCTGGGTGCCACGGTATGCTGACCCGTTTCGAAAGTAGCAGTCCTCATTCTTTCCTGGAACAAAAGAAATCTCCAGCTGAAACAAGATAGTCAAATGATGAAGGAGGCAAGCTGAGTCTGAGTCATTCCCTGGCTGGGAATATTAATGTGGCCACTCCCATGTGGAGAAGGCTGTGGTCTCTCCAATTTCCCTTTTTTTCTCTTCAAGCACTTTATCTAGAGATGGCAAGTGAATTTTGCTACAGTTTGAATCTTAAGTGTCTCCCAAATACCCATATGATAAAGGCCTGATCCCCAGTTCTGTACTGCTGGAGGTGGGGCCTATTGGGAGGTCTGTAAATTCACTGGGGGTATGTCCTTGAAGGGGAATGGGAGGTCTTTAGTCAATGGGGGCGTGTCCTTGAAGGGGACTGGATACTCTCGGCTCTGCCTTTCTGTCTTGTCTGCTGGCATTGAAGTGAGTAGTTCTGCTTTACCACTTGCTCCTGCTGCAGTGTGCCACCACAGGAGCACAGCAATACGCCTCACTAATCACAGGCTAAGCCCCTAAAACTGTGAGCCACAATACACCTTTTCTCTGTTTCAAAAGTTGACTACTGGGGCTGGGGATTTAGCTCAGTGGCACCACGCCTGCCTGGCAAGGGCAAGGTCCTGAGTTCGATCCCTGGTACAAAAAAAAAAAAAAGTTGACTATCACGGGAAAGTGTTATATTGACACAAAGCTGACACAGACTTCATGTCAGGTACCAGCTTCCATCAGCTGACTTGGCTTCCTGGGTGCTGTATGCAAGATGTTCCCGGGGCTGTCTATTCAGGTCACGACTGTAGCATGGGCTTTTGGAGCTGCTTTAAATGTAACTAGGAGTTTCCTGTTTGTACTTGATGGTTGCATGGCCTTCGATAGGAGCTGTGCTGGCAAGCCCTGCTTTCTTAGATTTGGTCTGCCAGTGCTCTGAAGCACTTGTTGGGCTTGGAGACAGTATGAGCCTTAGAGTGCCACCGGGTTTCATCTATTTGCCTTATCCTTACCTCTTTTGTCCCATTTGAAACTGACAGGATACACCTCTCCATATAAATGCCATAATTAGAAAGGATCTGTGAGAGTATCTCAATCTGTAACTGCAAATTTGACCAAATCACTGGGGATGGGGAGGATGCTTTAGAATTGTCAAGAGTCTTCGTATTCATTCACAGGTATACTGGCATTACCTGTAGACCTGCAGATTGAATCCACCTTATTTTTGTGTGTGGCACTTAAAAATCTTTCATGCTGTCATGATAAATGACATAATCATTTGTGAACACACCACCAAATTCATAGTGCCTTTTTAAACTTGGTAATTTTTCATTCTGGGAAATTATTTCACATTCAAAGTTTTGAGAGAGTCCTATTAATACAAAAAAGAATATCCATTCATTCTCAAAAAGGACTGGAAACCACTGATTTAGCCCCATTCTCTCCTCTAGGTAAGGAGACGGAAGGTCAGGGGACTGAAGAGGTCAGCTCAAGGTCACACAGAAGCACAGGCCAACCTGGGTGAGTATCTAAGTCTACTGACACGGCTCCCTCTGCAACCATAATGAGCACCTCCCAGCCTACTCCTTCCTGTCCTTGGTTTTAGAAGGACTGTCAGCCCTGTCCTCCCGATGCTTCTCCTGAAACCACAGGGGCAGGAGTGTGGCTGTCACTTACCCTTGGAGCAGGCTGGCGTGCTGCAGAACTCTGAGGTGTACTTTCCTGCCTTAAAGACATAGCACCAGGGCTTTGAGTCTTTGTCTGGGTTTCTGCAAAATCAGCCAAGGAGGTCAGGGAAGGTTAAGACTGAAGCTTCCTTTCAGACACCAGGACTCTGCATACCCCATTGAGGGAAACGGTGCATTTTGGGTTGGGTAGTGGATAGCTGTATCATGTTTGGCAGAAATATGACTTAGTTGTCTTTATGTGAAGTTTAAATGTGGTTTAAGGAAATGAACATAAGTGCCAAAGTGATCGGGGTGGGCAACAGAGCCAGCCCCGTGTGTCACATGGCTAGGCCACAGTGCCAGGTAAATGCAAAACATTAATTCAGGTGTGGCTGGGAAGGTGCTTTGTGGCTGCAGTTAGCATCTGCAATCAGTCGATGTTTGTGAGATTATCCCCAGTAACATGGGTGGACCTCTGAAAGGCAGTTCCCAGGCTTAGACACCTAGGCCTTCACAGTGGACACTAGAGCTGGGCCTGCAGGTGACGCTCCACACCTGAGACTCTGACACCTGCTGCCCTGCACATGGACCTCAGGCAGAGCAACGCTGTGAACCAGCCTCAAGTGCCAGTCCGTGCTGCACTGCTTGCTTCTCTAGAGAGCCTGACTGATGGGTTGCAGGTCTTTTCCCCATTAGAGGCCAGAGGATGGCAGGAGGGTAGCTCTCACCTGCAGTAGTTGTGGTTCCCAAGGCCCAGCTTGATGGCGCCTGGCCTCCGAGCACTGTAGGGCTTCAGGGCCAGCACGCTGCTGTTCCAGTTGACACACTCAGCCCCGCTCTGTGCTGTGCTCCACGTGCCCCTGTAGGAGATGCCCTGGTCCTTGTAGCATGTGGCTCTGGCATCTGATGGAGAAAAGGGTGCAGCCCCTCTGTGTGAGGCCCCTGCTGCTCAGAGGGCTTCTGTAGCACCTCAGGCAGCACCCAGGCTCTAACCCTGCCTCCAGCAGCCCTTCCTTGTCCCCTGCCCTCGCCTGGCCCCATCACCTCGTGCTTCCTTTCCTTTCCAGGCTGATTTGGGGCTCAGGGGTGCAGTGCCTACACACCTCTGAACTCACCTATTTCACAGCGTTTCCCCATAAACCCTTCAGGGCACTGGCAGACAAAGTCTGAGAAGTACAGGGCCTGCCGGCAGGTTCCCCCGTTGAAACACCTGGGCTCGCTGCAGCCTGTCGGGCAAAGACAAGGAAACCCTGGTCACTTTCTGAGCTGCTGCACGGACAGCATGAGCTGCCGTTTTCAGAGTGCCCTCTGCATGCCAGCCTGTTCTGCTCAGTTCCCAAAATGAACTCAAGCCATATCATATGTACTGTTATTCTCCCCCGTTCACATGAGGAAACTGAGGCTGGGCAAGGGAAGACTTCGCTCTGAGCTCCCAGTCTCCCTGCCATGCACTGTGCCTGTTCCCCTCTGCCCACAGCAGGGCAGGCCTGGGGTCTCCCCGGAGCCTGGGCTGGCATGGGCACATACCCTTGACAGGCACCGAGTGGCACTGTGGCCTGCCACCATTACACCAGCAGAATTCTACCCGGTTGCCTCTGAGCAGGGGGCGCAGCCATGATTCGTGCTGCTGGTAAGTCATCTGAGTCTTCTCATCCCTGCAGGTCACTGCAACACAGACAGGTTGGCCTTGTCAGAATGTGATTTTGCAAAGACTCTCACCCCAGCCTACTAAGAAAAATCTCTCTTGCTTTGGACATGCAATCCACTCTCTGTGTGGCTGTTTCTGCATCCATGGGTTCCACTAACCTGGGCCTTGGACGGCTGAACATGTACAGGCATACCCTGGCACTCCCTACATGGTATAGCACAGCAATCATTTATACATTTTTTTTATTTTTATTTTTTGGTACTGGGGATCAAACTCAGGTCCTTGTGCTTGCGAGGCAAGCGGTGGAACCACTGAGCTAAATCCTCGGCCCAATCATTTATATTTATATGGCACTAAAGAATTTCCATTGTACCAGAAGTCTAAAGGTGACAGAAGTGTACGGGAAGATGTGCATTGGTGCTATGGGAATGCAGGGCTATGTCATTTTGTAAGAGGGACTCAAGGATCTGGGGGACCAGAGGGCCTCAGGGTCCTAGAGCTGGTCCCTGTGGATACCAAGGGATGGCTGTAGTCTGTTGTGTGTCCCTTAGGGATACGAGTGGAAAGGAATGGATACCTAACATTTTATCACCAAAGACCACTTTTATTGTTTTCCCTCTGGTGAGCCCTTGTTTTGAAAGCATTTATCAATCAAAATACATGCATTGCTGGGGATTTAGCTTAGTGGTTCTGGGCCTGCCTTGCAAGCACAAAGTCCCAAGTTCAATCCCAGGTACCAAAAAAAAAACAAAAAACAAAAAACAAAACATGCATTAAGTGATACTGCAACTTTTCTTTTCTTTTTTTCTCTCTTTTTTTTTTTTTGGTACCAGAGATCGAGCTCGGGACCTTGTGCTTTCAAGGGAGGCAGCAGCACCACTGAGCTAAATCCCCAGCCCCTGTAACTTTTCATTTTAATCCATCAGAGTACACATACCTATTAGAATTGTTTATTCACATGAGTATTATTACATAGAAATGCAACTTTTGGCCCCCAAGAGAGAAGATGGATCTTTTAGTCTGAAAAATGTACAGAAAATGTGCTGCTTCCTATAGTATTTTTGATAAAATGAAAATAGTTGAAGTAGTTCTGCGGATATTTTATCTTTCTCTATTTTCAAACTAGAATGCCAATTTTTAAAATCTACTTTAACTAATGTAGGCAGTGACATATGCTCCCTGGAGACAATGCCCTTGCTTCTGAAGGCCTGCGGAGGCCAGGCTGCCCTGACAGGAGTCTCTGCTCTCCATCAGCGAAACCAGTATGAGCCAGGATGACTCATTTGAGGAGATTCCACTTTAAAAGTGCTGTGGCCAGGCATGGTGGCACAAGCCTGTAATTGCAGCATTGTGGAAGGCTGAAGCAGGAGGATCACCAAGTTCAAGCACAGCATGTGCAATCAATCTAGTGACTTAGGAAGACACTAAAGGGACTGGGAATGTGGAGTTTGGAAGCCCTGGGTTCAATCCCCAGTACTGCAGGAAGTGGGGAAGAGAGAAGGGGTTGATGTCTTCCAGATCCAACCAAGTTGAAATGGGGCCTAGAGCACTTCAAATCAAGACTAAGGGGCCATGAGCATTTTTGTCCTTGGAATTTGGATAGAAGCTGTGGACCTTAGGAAGGGATTTTTGCCACACTCTGTCTGTGACATAGTCCAGGCAAGTTATCCTCATTTTTACCAATGGGAAGAGAAGGAAACAGAGACGCCAGCTAACAATGGCTGAGTGGCCCTGGCAGCTTGAAGGACCCAGAGGGCCTGGACAGCAGCCATTGTGGTTCTGGGCCTGGTAGCTGTCCAGCCTTAGGTAGGTTGTGCAGTCTTTTGGGGCCTTGTTTTCTCATCAGTGTAACAAACCCTCTGGGCCACTGAGTGCTAGGCTCCCACCAGCTTTGGGACCCCCAATGGCCTGGCTCCTCCTCCCAAAACTTGGCTATCTGCCTGCAGCTGACTGGCACCTTTGCAGATCCCTCTGGAAGATCACCTTCACAGAGGCATGAGCTCTTGGCACATCCAGGGCACCTGGTGTTCTGGCCCCCAACCCCTGCCCTGGCCTCCCATCTCTATCCCTTCACCACGGCTTCCTCTTACCTCTGTAGGACCTGGCACCTCTCCTGAAGCGGGTGTGGGTTTTCTGCAAAGAGACCAGGAAGGACAGAGGTCAGCACAGGCCACAAAAAGACCTCCCACAGATCTGCCTGACCTGGTGGTCAGATGACCCCAGGGGGTTCCTGGCCCAGAGGCAATGGCCATTTCCTGCCTTATCTGTAACCCTTCCTCTCCTCCTATCCTAGCGCTGTCCAGAAAACATTTTCTAAGATGGAAATGTTTCCTATCTGTGCTTCCAATATAATAGCCACTAATCCCAGGTGCCCAAGGAGGGGTTGAAATGTGGCTAGTGTGAGCAACTGAATTTAAATTTTGTTCCATTTTAGTTAATTTAGATTTAAACAGCTGCCTGTGATTAGTGGCTACTACCCTGGATAGTGCCATTGTAGCTCCCTGTGTCCTCCACAGGAAGGCTGCCCCTCTCTACAGCCCTGCTGCAGAGGCCTTGCTCCTTCCCTCATACAAGGTGTCCCATTGCCAGATGTTCCAGGAAGCATGTATCCCATAGGGGCAGCTTGCTGGCTCACATGCCTCAAGGTCCTTGGGGTGCCTTTTATAAGTGTTTTATGGGTTAAATGCAAACACATTATTTTAAAAAACTCCAAAGAAAGCAGAGGGAGGGGAGTGGGAGTAAGATCTGTTGCTCAGTCAGAATAAACATCCAGGTCTGCTGCTGGGACTTGAATCCCAACACTGTCCAGAGGGGAGCGTGTATATGCGTGTTCTGGGCCACGCAGGTCTCTGTCCCTTCACATCTCTGCTGTTGGACACCTGGCCACCACAGGTGCTTGGAGGACACACTGGGGCAGCCTCGCCTCAGGGTCCACAGGGGCGAGGGACAGGCACCTGGCTGGGCAGGGTAGAGATGGCTCCACAAAGCAGCAGCACACATAGGAGCTCTTGCCTCATTCTCATTTTCTCAGCGTCCTTCAGCTCTGTGAGAAGAGGAAAAAGAGTGTGAGCATGTGGAGAGGAGGACGAAGAGTATATCCAAGTTCCAGGCTGCAGCTTTTCACAGCCAAATCCTCCAGAGGGTCTGAAAGGTGATTTTAAAACTTGCACATGTATTTCTATTGTAATAAAACACACAGAATAAATGCACTACCTTACTCATGTTTGAGTGTGCAGTGCAGTGGAGTTAAGGACATGCACGTTGTCACGCAGCTGTCACCACCAGCCATCCCAGGGCATCACCATCCTGAGCCAGGTTTCTGCAGCCACTGGAGAACAGCTTTCCTCTGCAGCCCTGGTGACCGCCTTCTCCTACCAGTCTCTGCGACTCTGACAGCTTGCACATGTAACACAAGTGGGTGCCTGCAGTGTTTGCACTTTGGGCCTGGTTACTTCACTGAGCATGGTGCCCTGAGGAGTCCCCATGTTGAAGTGGGGTGGCGAAAGGTGTCTGCTTTCTGGGTAGACCTCGCCTCGCTTATCCACTCTTCTGATGGGTGCTTTGGCTGCTGGACGATCATTTTGCCCAGGATTTCTGTGAGCTGAAGGGCAAGACTATCCCTGGCACTTTTTTGGCAGCCCAGGGACACAGGCCTGGTTTCCTGGTAGGGAATTCCCACCCTGGGGTTGGCTAGATGCAGCTGGACATCCCCTGATTTTTCAGAGAACGCTTCAGGGACTTCACAGTGGGCATGGCCATCACTGGCCACTCTTCTCAGCCTGCTCCGCTCACACTCTTCTCGGATGGGGCCACTTCGGAGTTGCTGCCTTTCCCACAAAGGCTCACTCCCTCCACTCCAGCCCCCTCCCACTGACCCATCAGAATGTGTCCTGACAGAGCCAGCAAAATGCAGATTTGCCAAAGTAGAAGCAGCATCGGGTTTTTGGTCAAAGACTCAGATCCTCCTGGCCCCCACATTCCCAGTTTCCAGCCACCCTGCCCTCAGTGGCTGAAAGTAGGTTTGTTGATTGGGTGTTGGGCTGTGGTCTGCAGGCTTCTCACTTGCATCCTTTCTTCCCCTGACTCATTTCTCTTCAGTCACAACAGCTGGTTCTCACCCTTCCCCCAGCCTCCGCTCCAGGCCATCTGCCCTCTGTGTCTGTGAAGAGTGTTCCTTTTGGAAGTGCCACTCAGGCCCTTCACAAGGCCAAAAGTTCCCTCGGGGCCAGGATGCAACCTGAAAGGGTAGGTGAGGTGGGAGATGGTTCTGCCCGGCTGATTTTTCTGGGCTGCCAGTGACAGGCCCAAGAGAGGGAGAGGCCAGCAGGGGCCAGCAGGAGTTGGGACACACCCAAGATCTGGCCCCCTCCCTACCCTTCACCTGGCAAGGGGACAGAGGGCACTTCTGGGCCCGCGTTTTCCCTTCACATGCCCAGGACCTCCTCCTGGGCAGAGGCACCGGGCACTCTGGAGCCTTCTCTCACTCGGGACAGCTGTGCCACCAACTCTCCGGCTTCAAGTAGTTCCAGAGGAAAGGAAGTGGGTGGTGGAGGCCATCTAGAACAGGAGCCTTATGGTGGAATCTTCTGATCACAGCAAATTTTCCAGATCTTCTCTTTCTCAGCTTTCCTCAAATTCCTCCTTTCCAAAAATTCTGCTTAAATCCCCCTTTTTAATTTTACTCCTTACTTATAACCTTTTAAAACAGATCTTAAACTTACTCTTCCTTTTCTCCCTCATGGTTCTCTGTTTGCAGCCAGTCCTAGGTCAGCCAGGAACAGAGAGGGCTCTGCTTACCCAGAACTTTGGAAGGAAGTCTGCATTAATTCATTACACAAACGAGTAAATGAACATCAGTGGACAGTGAAGTCCTCTTTTCCATCTTGCCTGTCAAACCACCCATTTCTAGTCCACCCATTCACTACCCCACAGGACCCTGCGAGTCTTTTTTCTGGACACCAAGTTACTATTTCACTGAGAACTCCAGGTCCACCTACATGGAGCAGGACTGCAGATGCTGGGCGACTGCAGAGCGAAGTCTTGCCACACTCAACCCCTGCCCTCCCTGAGGGAATGGCTCTTCCTCAGCAAGTAGGGCCAGGCAGGGACACAGGGGGGCCGCAGGATAGGCTGCTGTACAGACTCACAGATGTGCCAAGTTCAGCCCTGCCACAACCACAGACCTGACACAGAACTCAGCATGGTCCCCTCTTCTGTCCCCTCCGTGCTTGGGGAGGGTGGGAGCTTGGGCCTTATCTCCCTCAGCCTTTGACCTCCTGGGCCTGCAGCCCAGCAGCCCAGGCTCTCACACTGCACAGCTGGAGGGCGCACCACAGAAATGAGTCATCCTGCCCCAGAAAAAACAGTCTAAAGACAAAGGAGAAGCATAGGGGGAAAGTGTGTCTTTGTTTGGTCTTTGCTGGAGGTGTGGGCGCAGAGTATAGCCCTAGATAAAGAACAAAGTGAATATCAGAACAGGCACTCAGAGCCAAGACTCCCCAACTAAAGTGGAGTCACAGCCTTGGAGACATCAGCATGGAGGTGGGTGGGGTCGCGGGTTAAATGTTAGAAGCCCTTCTAAACTCAGTTCATAAACACAAAGACTCACAACTTTCTCCTCTTGTATCCTCTTCCTTTTGTTATACTTAATAGTTTCCTAGTATTATTAAGGAATAGAAAAGCAAGAAAGAGGAAGGAAGAAGGGAAGAAGGAAGGAAGGAAGGAAGAGGGAGGGAGGGAGGGAGGGGGGAGGGGAGGGGGAGGCAGAGAGGCCAACTGGGAGGAGGACTGGCTTGTACTGGAACCCCTGAGTACAACAGGAAAAGAGAGATGTAAGGCCTTCGGTCTCCAAGTCCCCAAAGCTCAGCCCTGGCTGGCCCACACTAGCACACAAAGTAGATTTTTACAGCTTTATAAGAGGCACTGTCTCTGCTGAGTACAGTTAAGCAGACTCAGGGCTTGGCAAATTGACAGGTTCTATAAATTAAAAAAACACAAAGCATATGGTCTGGCAGATAAAGCACACCCTAGATCCAAGGGTGTGTGAGCAGGCACCCTGTACAGTACCTAACCTGTACATCCATACTCAGCCAGCCTTGTCTGCTTCAGCAAGTGTGTTTGTCTCACAGGGCAACTCTAACCTTCCTGCCGAAGAGCTGTGTGCAGTCCTGTCTGATACAGCAACAAGGATGTTGCTGGATTCTCTGAATAACCTCAAAAAATGATGGTTGTGGAGTAGAGAGAAAGAGCCATGTGACAAGACATGGGCGATTTTGGTACAAGCAGCCCTCCTGTGAGAGGTGCAGTTTTGGAGAACTGACGATCGCACCACCAGAAACAGGGTATTCGTTCCTGCAGGGTGATGAGGTAGGGAGTCACTGCCAGGTACCAGGCAGTAACTGATTCTGGGTGGCAGTAACATGACTGTTGGACCGACCCAGGGTGGCAGATGCCACAGGGGCCTCAGCCTCCTTGGCCTCGGTGCTACCACTTCCCTCTCCAACTTCCCTCCTAGAACTCTGCTGTCAGGAAAGCAACTGATAAATAAAGTCACTCACCTAAGGGGAAATGGGAAGCATCTGTATTTAGAATCAAAATCCGCCCCAGCGATGCAAATGCAAGGGAGCTAGTATCTGCTGAGGGCAGGATTGCTACACATTGTCAGAACAAGTGACAGGATTGCATGCCTCGGGAGTGGTGACACTCCTATATGGATTCAAATACTTTAGAACACTCTCCCACATGCAGTTCTCTCCCTCTCCCTTTCTCTCTCTCTCACTCTCTCTCTCCCTCTCTCCCTCTGTCTGTTTTGTGGTACTGGGGACTGAAGCCAGGGCCTTTGCACTGAGCTGCAACTGCAGCTCTTTTTAAATTTTTTTTTTGAGACAGGGTCTCCTGAAGTTGCTCAGGATGGGCTTGAACATGTGATGCTCCTGATTTTCAATAAAGGAACTGTACAGATGCAGTTATCAGCCAATCCATCTTTATGATTCTAGGTGCACACAGCTTGTACTCTTGCCAGCAGGAGGGCAGAAACATGAATAGCTGAATGAGGATGGAAATGGCCAGGGAAGGGCCACAGGGAACTGAGACTGCTCTCGTATTGTGCATCGTGTGCAAGGGCCACTGCACTTGTCTGTGGTAAAAGAGAGCCTTAGGTTACGACTGCCTGGCAGAAGCTTTCGAGAAGTCTGAATAAGACAGAGTCTATCTCTGTGACCAGCTGCCTGGGAAAGAGCACACTCCCCCACCCCCTCCACCTACCACAGCCAGATGGATGCAACAAGCTTAGAAAAATGGCTAGGACCAGCAAGAGCAACGATGTCTCTAGAACAGAACAAGAGGTGAGGCAGACCCAGGCCTGGTGGTGCACACCTATAGTCTCAGCACTCTGGGAGACTGAAGGAGGTGGGTTGCAAGTTCAAGCCCAGCCTCGGCTACTTAGGGACATAGCAAGACCCTGTCTTAAAATGAAAAGAGAGAGAGAAGAAAAGAGGTGGGAAAGAAGGAAGGAGGGAGGGAGGGAGGGAAGGGGGGGAGGGAGGGAGGGAGGGAGGGAGGGAAGGAAGGAAGGAAGGGTGGATGAGGTGAGGTGAGGTTCTGGGAGTGAGTAGGGCCGTGGAAAGGCCGGAAGTCTGCACCATAGTTCACTTTTGTCAGAGCAGCATCTGCCCTCCAGCTGGCCCCACATGGGCAGATCCTGCCCACTTGGAATCCCAACTGCCATCATCTCAGGAATTCTTAATCCTTCACAAAGTGATCCTCCTTAGCCAAACTGCTCATCTTCTCTCTTAAACAAGACCCTTTCACAAGGGGCAGGGAGGAGCAGGTTGGCTTCTTGATCTAATTTGACCAAGTCCAGTGAGCTGAATAGAACAGAATCCTGCACTTCCATGGCTCCCACCGTGCAGGATTCTTTCCAAAGCGCCCACAAAACACAGGCACAAGCTACTCAAGTGAGATGAAATTAGCTTCCCAACGACCCACACCCAACATGTTTGTTGTCCTCTTCTCCACATTCCACTTCTGCCAGGTGACAAATGAAGAGTTGGTTGTGGGGCTAGGAAATAGCAGTCTCTCCTTCTTCCTGCCAGGATAAAGATAAAAGGAGCCCTTTCTCCATAAACTGAGATCCTTCTGAAGAAAAACAAGGTTCAACGTGCAAAAGCCAACTCAACTAAAGCAAAGAAATGTATACTCCAAGGTCTGGCTCTAAAAAACCGGAGTCCAGTGTTAATCTCAAGAGAGGTCCTGGTGGGAAGATGCCCGGGCCTCATTTCCATTTCACTCCCTGGAGCAGCCATCACCATAGGGCAAGGCAAGATGCAATCATGTGACAGTTCTCCAGGCCTCTCACACTCTTGAATCAGGAAATAATGACCGGAAGTTTTCATTACAGCATACAGGGATTTACTGCATTTTACCGGCCTTGTGGGAAAGTAATGCGTAGTGTATGAGACATGGGCATGGACCAATACCACTCACCTCAGGTACCAGAGCACCCAGTGCTGGCCTGGCACTGAATTACACAGCCCCTCAGAGGCTTATCACTTAGGTGTTGTTCCCTGGTTTGTACAGATGCCAGACCTGAGCTTCACCAAAGTGACACTCCCTGCAGGAGGTAGCATCGGGCCTCAAACTCAGGATTCTGAGTGCTTCTATAAAATCCAATGCTCTTTCTATTTCTTACTATCTCCGCAACACTATCTTGTGACTTTTTTTTTTTTTTTTGGTACTGGGGATGGAACCCAGACTGTTCCACATGGTTGGTAAGAGCTCTACTGCTGAACTAACTAAAACTCCTTTTTATTTTTATTATGAGACAGAGTCTTCACGAAATTGCCTAGGCTGGCCTTGAATTTGCAATCCTCCTGCCTCAGCCTCCCACTTAGCTAAGATTACAGATATGTGTCACCACACATAGCTCTTAAAAAAAAACAAACACTAACACTTTTTCCCTCCCTTCCTTCCTTCCTTCCTTTCTTTCTTTCTTTCTTTCTTTCTTTCTTTCTTTTTCTTTCTCTTTCATTTCTGTTCTCCCCTTGGTACGAGGGATGGAACCCAAGGCCTTACATGTGTGGCATGCACTCTACCATGGAGCTCCAGGCCTTCTGATATTCTTCTGGGGGGAGGAAGTTTCTGGGGATCAAACCTAGGACCTTCACACTAGGCTACGTCCACAGTCCTTTTTAAATTTTTTATATTTAGACAAGTTCTTGCTAAATTGCTAAATTGCCTGAGCTGGGCTTAACTTGCAATCTTCCTGCCTCAGCCTCTCAGAGGCTGGTATTACAGGTGTATGCCACCATGCCCAGCTTCTTCTGATATTCTTAATGTGCTCAAAGTTGATATCAAAGCAGCCTGTCAGAATGCACAGATTGCAATCTCTGGACAAGTCTGGGTAGGTACCTTGCCTCCCTGAGCCTCAGTTTCCTGGGCATCATGACAGGCGAATTCCTCCTACCTTGCTGCCTTATTCTGGCAGTCAAGCAAGGTACTTTCCCTGTGCGGTACACAGTGAGTATTGGCTGTGCTTACTATGCCCATGCCCTTCTGCAAAGGGCCACAGCGTCTCCCCGAAGCAACTTGAAGCTGGCAAGGCTCTGTGTGGGCACTGTATTCTGGTGTTAACGCCAGTCTGGCCTCTTGAGCTCACCTGGTCACGTCATAACAACCTGGGCCAGATCCCTCCAACCAATCCAGAATTTCACTCCATTTCATTCATAGCTCAGCACGGACAGGAGCTGCTGTGTCCTGAGTGCAGGTGGTATCTTGAGCCCTATTCTAAATGTTTTCTCACTTGCTTTTCCTGGCCTGTCTACACCACACATTCGGGAGGAGGTGAGATTAGCAGCTGGGACATCCAGGAGGTCAGATGTTGCTACTGATCTGGCCCAATTGATGTAGGGCACAGGATGGCCAGAGGCCAGAGCTATGCTGTGGATGCTGGAGCTTCCCAGAAGAGACAAATATACAAACCCTTCCTTTCTCTGCAGCCCAGGTAGCAGAGCCTGGCTTTTGCTACAACTGGCAGAATAGGACATGTTCCTTTTTTCTGACCGTCATACACTGCTGCAGGGGTGAGTGAGTGGACCAGTCGGTTTCTTCTCTTAGATTGTGCCTACTGGGCACTGGTAGCTTCCCCACTCAGCCCTTCATCCTGGACCTTCCAGAAACCTCTGCTGTTTCCAGGTGCCTGTCAGACCCCTCACTATCCACCGAGACCTCAAGCCAGCCTTGCTCAGGTGAACTTCCTCTTTCCTGGTACACAAAGGTACCAATGCCCTCATTCTACAGTCACACTTGGAGCTGAGTTCCACCCGTGCAGGAGAAAGGCTCTGGTGACAGAAGGACATGAAGGCTGTACACTCCTGGGCCTCACGGACAAGTAATGAGGTGGACCAATGGGGTCTACCAGGTGGGCTTTCTGGAATTAATAACTATATGCTGTTCATTGAGCAAAAGGAAGAATTTGTCAAACAATGAAGGGTGCTCCTGCCAGGATCCCGCCTGGGCCTGGAATAGGTGCATTGCCTGGGCACGAGTGTCCTGGTGATAGAAGCTGAAGCCCTTCCCTCCTCAGGGTAGGGCACTCTCAGTGGGCAAAGGGCAGGATACTCCACCCTGGCTTTCATGGATGGGGGAGTTGGAGGGTGTCTGGAATTCCTAAGAGTTCTACATCTGGTGTGGGTTCCCTAACCTCTAGTTATAAGTCTACACTACCGTATCCAGGGTGAGCAATGATAATTCAAAGGCTCCAAGTGTGATCAGGTCTTCTAGGTTCTCCCCAAACAAGTATAACAAAGCCTCAGATGTACCGTCAGGAGCATGGTGTAGACATCTTATGCACCTGAAAACAGGGCCTGTCAGCTGAGAGTCAGCCTCTCAGACCCAGGCCATGGTACCACTGTGCAGATGACAGAGAGCTGAGTCTGTTTGTCCCTCTTCCCCTCCTGCAGGCATGCAGCTTGATTAGAGAAGGACCAGGCAGCTGATCTCTAAGTCTATCTCCAGCTCTAATTTTCTTTCTTTGCTTTTTTGAGACAGGGTCTCAATATGTAGTTCAGGCTGGCCTTGAACTCACTGAGAGCCTCCTGCCTTGGCCTCCCAAGTGCTGTTATTACAGGTGTGCACCACCACACCTGGCTCCTGCTCTAATTATGAATCTAAGTCACCCTCACTCTTACTGGGTTTGATCTGAGACATACCACACTGTTCTGTGAGCTTCTTTTCCTGGGATGAGGTTTATGGCCTGAAACCTGGGATTTGTCCTGGGTTACAGGGAGCCTGTTCCCCTCGCAGACTTGCCTCCTGTATTTACAAAGCAAAAGGCCATACAGAATATTGCCATCCCTCAGTGTCCATCCTAAAATTTTACTGAAACAGAGCTGAAAATTACTCCCAGAAAATTTTATTCTTCGACTGCAGATAAACAATGCCAAGTAATCAAAAGACAACTAAACATTTCAACTAAAAACTCTAAATCTTCCTCACTCCCAGGCACTTGGTACCTCAGAGAAGTCCACAGGTTTTGAGTTTGGAGTGGAGCTAAGTCTACTACCATTGCCATAAACCCATTGCCACCTCAGCCATTGGGCTGAACACAGTTTGCCCACACATGAAGCTCTGAAGTTTTAAGGGGGTGCCAGTCTTTCCAGACTGAAGTTGTCAGAAAGCTCTGACTGACAAACTCCTGCTGGCAGATTGGTAACTGGCCTCCCCTGAACAATGCTCTGAGTGTGCTGTAGTCTTGCTACTCACTGACCAAGAAGCTGTAGATGGTCAGTCATTTCAAGCCACACCACCAGCAGTATGCCCAGGCTGCTTGGGGTATGGGTTTGAATTCTATGTCGGTCCTGAGTTCTGCTCATCAACACAGCAGCCTGGCAAAAGTGGAACAGATTCCTGTCTTGGGGAGCTGTGGCTATGTCTCTTGTCCCAGGCAGGAGTCTACTAAGAGGCTTCACAAAATAATGGGGATTCTCTGGGGGAGCGCAGATGGGGACAAGAAGGCTAGGGACAGAGCAGCTGTCATTGCCTTTGGCAAGACCCAGAGATCCAAGCTGGCCTCCTGTTGAGTAAATTGATGGGTAGGAAGGAGCTGTTTATGTCTCAGTATTCACAGGGTCCCAGCAGCTGCCCTGGCCTGACTGCTCTTGCAGGACAGGAAGAATGCATGCCCCAGGGTGCTGCTGACCTCAACCACTGATTCTGGAGATGCAAGGTCTGCACCCAGGGTAACCCTGCCAAGGACTGCTGGGAAGTCACCTTTGGCATAGCTCCAGTTGCAGCTGTCCTTGCAGGGTTCCTTCTCAGGATTGCAAACACACACACACACTTTTTCTCTGTCATCCATCAGCCTCAGGAGACTACACTATATTATTCCAAATCTGCCACCAAAGACATCACTGCCACCAGGCTTCTTTACACCTGAGTTCATTAGTTTCTTAGGTGCTCAGCATGTTTTCCCACCTCCCTCCCTTCCTATAAGTTAAAAAGAAAATAATAAAGAAAATAGCAGTGAGAATCCAGAGGGTCAGCTGGGGCTCCCACAGAGTCCGTTAGGATTAACATTAAAAGGATTTTTTCCCAGTAATAGAAAAGCCCTTAAAAAGGACAGCACTTGATCAACACTACTGGAAAGAAAGCTGGGAACAAACTGGCTAGTGGCATCGGAGATGTTGTCTACCCAGACTCGAGATGGGCCGCTAAAAGTCTGGCTGCTCTTTCCTAGCTCTTCCCACTGGTTAACAGGCCCCGAGGTGAGGGACCCCCAGCATCCCAGCCTTAGCGCCTTCACAGGGTCTCTGGGGGAGGCCGCAGCGGGCCCCACCCTCCCCAGACACAGGGGCTCAGCTTGCGACCACGGCACTGCCCGGTCGGGTCCCATTGTGTGCGGGGAATTTCAGTCCCTTTCACCTCCCTGCATCTGCAAGCAGAGACTACCGCAAGGTCGCTTCCTCCTCCCCACCCTCCCTGGCCACCACGCCCCTCAGGTCCCCTCAGCAACCCGAGGGACAGCAGATACGGAAAGAACTCCCCAGCCAGTCCCCCACGACTCCGCGACAAAGTCGTCCCTGCTTTGGCTCGAGTTACCTGAAATCTTTGACGAGAGAAGAGGAGATGGCGGCCTGCAAGCACAGACCCCGACTCACCAACACGGTACACCTCTGCTCAGAGCCGCAGCTTCTCAGCTCCCCGCTCTAGCTGCTCCGCTGCTCTTAAAGACCCAGTGGGCGGGCTTGGCAGGGAGGGAGCCCCGTGGACAGGGCCGCCTTCGGAGGGGGTGTCTCGGGAAGCAAGCTGGCTGGCTTGGCCTGGCGCCAGCCAGATTATTCACAGTCCTGATGTCATCCAATCACAGGAATCTGGGAGCTGGATGGGGCCTTAAGAATCTTCTTTTGACCTGGACTCAGAGACCCGAAAGGGATTCTCAGGAAGGGAGGCTCCAATCCTGTCCTGACAGTAGTTCAAGGGCTAAACACCCAATGGGGAGGCTGAGGGTGGCAGGGTCTTCTGCCCCTGGGTAGGCACAGGGTGGTGGGGCAGTGCAGGGAAGGAAAGGCTGGCCTGCCCATCCACTGGGGAAAGTGGCCAGCCTGGAGCCAGCTTCTTAGGACCCTCAGGCCTCAGTTTCTCCCACCCCTGATCTCTGGAAGTTTATTTCACTCCTCCCTGAAGCAAAGGCCTGGTCTGGGCATCCCCTCCCACCCCTCACAGCTAAGATCCCTCAGGAACCCCCAGCCCACTTCTCAGCTTCTGGAGTTTGCTCTTAAGCGGAAGGCACCTGCTGGACAGGCTGACACCTTTTGACCCATGTAAGGAAAGTCTTAGGGTGGAGCCTGGCTGCACCAGTAAGCGGGGACCTCAGACAGGCTCTCAACTGTGCTGAGCCTGCACTCTCTATCTGCTGGCCCCATAAGGATCAGACAGGCTGCTGCAAGCTGTCAGGGGCCTGACAAGGGGCATCCATTAGTCTCCATTGGTGTCCAGCTCATGGGGATCAGGGGTCACCAACAGGTCCCCCCCCCCCGCCCCCGGAGCTTTGCTGAAATGTACCCAGTTAGCACCTGTTGACACCCTATGTTCCCACCATCTTAAGATTGTTTTCCCTCTGGCAGGCTCAAGAAAGAGGTGTGCGGAGGCTGATAAGGTAACAATGGGGACTTTGATTCTAGTCAGGGACTCAGTGCTGGGTCGGAGGGGAGGAGAGGGGAGGGGAGGAGAGGAAGGGAGAAAAAGATAAAAATCAGTGGTAGTGACATCACATTCTGGGAAACTTGCCTCAAAGCTCTGCTCTCAAGAAATAAAACCTCTGCCCAGATAGCATGGAGACAAAGTGGGCACCACAAACCTAGAAGGAAAACTTCCCACCTGGCAGTGGGCGCCTCCCCAGGCAGTGTGTGTCTCAGGTCACCTCAGTCATGTGGGCCTGCGGAAGGGAACACAGGGACCCCACTGAGACAACAGGCCACTGCATGAGAGGTGCTGTGATGTCAGCAAAACTCACAGATAGGAGGAGAGGCCAGAGTGGCTTTGGACCACAAGACAGTAAAAGTTAAAAGTTGGGTTGTTCACTTAGAGCTGTCATTCTTCAAATATTTAATCCAATGAAACATACTTTTTAAATTCTCATAAAAATAATGGTGGGTCTAAAACACCTGTTTTGACTATCTGAATGCTGAAAATAACTTAGATGTCCAGAAATAGTTTAAAAATAACATGTCAGTACAGTGCAATATTGTATAGCCATTATGATGACTGATAACCTGATTATGTAAACTTGTCAAAATCAAACATAAAATTACCTTTCCCCAAAGAAGTGGAAAACAAATTTGTATATGAACTGTAACATAAACTATGCAATAACTGTGTGCATATATGGAAAAAGACTGAAAAATAACATTTTTCAAACCCTGGACTTCCTGGGGGCTGTTTCTCATGTCTGCTATGACAGAAATTTGCTGATCCCCACAGTGCCCAGTGGTCTTCTGGGGATAAGGCAGTGTAAGGGCACAGAGGTTGGAGGAAGCATGTCATAAGAAAAGGGATTTTCCTTAATAACTTCTAATGGGATTACCCATGAATGCATTCCAACTCTTCTCCAGTGCCTCTCATTTTCAGTCAGTTCCTTGGTGGAAGGAATTGCATTTTTTAGGTTGGTTTCCTGAACCTTCAACAGAACTTCCTTTCCTTGGTCCTAAAGCATTTGGCTTCCTATTCTTTAGGACTCAGTAGAGCACATGGGCCTGTGTCCACCTGGGCCCAGCTGGTGCAGAGCCCAGGGCTGGACAGCAGAAAGTTTACTTTCTCCTTGGGAACTGGTTGTCTGACTGTGGGTGAGTCCATTTGTCCTGGGCTTAGCATTCACGTGTGTTTCCGATGAGGGCAAGAAACTCATAGGACTGTTAAGACTCACATAGAATACCATGAGAAAGAAAATGACTTCAGACAAATGACACGCCGCAGTGACCCAGTAAATCATCTCATGAGCAATTTTTATGGCTGGGGGCATTGCTCAGTGGTAAAGTACATGCACACAAGGGTCTATTTTTATTTATTTGTTTGTTTGTTTGTTTATTTGCTTTGCCCCTTTCCTATATCTCTTCCCAGGTGGAAAGCCTGCTGCAAGGGACAGCCTCTTACTTTGGATTTTAAAGAGTGTCCACCTCAAATTGTGTCCACCTGCCTTGTAAGCAACACTAAGGTCACATGGGGGCAAAAATAAGAGCTGACAAGATTTTTCCTTTAACAATAGTTTTACCACACTCAGCACAAGGTAGCATGAGGGGAAGAGGGCAAGAGAAGGCCACACAGGAGCTCTGCTTCCTGCTCAAGCTTTTCAGAAAGCTAAAACTTCTCTAAGAAACATCTATTAGTTAAAAATTAATTGAAAGTGCAAGTATGACTCTTTAAGATAGGACAGAATTATATCTACAGATTTAATTTATGCATGTGTAATTTAATAAGAGGTTAACTACTTTGCAGAGATTAATTGATTTGTAAGACCATCTACTTATATCCAAGCACACTGTATACCAGTGATGGCAAACCTTTCAGAGATGAGTGCCAAACTGCAACCAAAACCCACTTCTGTATCGCAGAGTGTCAACACTGCAATTAAACCTGAATAGAGGTTTTAGTTTACAGAAAATAACCCATACATTAACATCTTTTGTCTTAAAAGGAAAACACAGTAACACACATGTCATAGGTTCACCACCACGGTAATATATCTTATTCTGACATTATCCTACAGTTGTAATGGTGTCTGTGGTTAATACATATAGGAAAAATGAACTGTTATAATCCGAGTTGATTTGTCTATTTTGTTTTTGAGGTACTGTGGATTAAACCTAGGGTCTTGCGCATGCTAGCCAAGTGCTGTATCACTGAGCTACACTCCAGGCCTAATCCTTGTTTTTATTTATGTATTTTTTGACACAAGGTCTCACTGTGTAGTTCAGGCTGGACTTGAATTCATTATGTAGCCAGGCAGGCTCTGAACTCACAGAGATCCTCCTGTCTCAGCTTCTCAAGTGCTGGGATTCAGGTGTGCATCACTATACCAGGCTTTAATCCTTGTGTTTTAAACCTGAAGAGACTTCTGAGCTTCTGTGGGAATTGCTGGGCCAGTGTTAGGCTGCTAGTCCCCTGGCTCACACAGACTCCAGAGCCCACATGGAGTACTTGGCTTCTTTCCCTGAAGGCTTTCTGGTCATTTCATTTTCTCTGCTTGCTTGTTTCTGTTTGAAAATGATGGTAATTGCAATAAGAAAACCCAAATGGATACAGGTGACTTAGTCACTTCTGACTCTGTGATGACACTGTGGTGTCCTGTGTTTGTGCATCCAAGCAGGTGCCAGGAAGAAATCTGCCAAAGCCTTCCTCACCTCTTCGATGAGGTCACCCTGATCCCTGTAGGGAGAGGCTGTTGTTAGTGAGTTGGTCACTTAATGCCTGGTGGCTCTGGCGTGGTTCCGGTCACCGAGTGCGGACTGTATACGTAGGGTGGCAGGAACACTGCTGTTTACACTGGGCCCGTCCCACCACTGTTACAGATGCCCCTCCAGCTCCTGGCTGAGTCAGAGTCACTTTCCTCGGCCCACCTCTCTGCCTGGGGCTGTTTAGCAGAGTTTACAGGGATGCTCTGACCTCATCCTCATAATGTGCACACGCTTCCCCTGGGAAAGACTTACACCAAGCCGAATAAGCCAGAGCTCATTTTTTCCCCCAGCCTTCCTTTATCTCTGGGGCATAGGGCTTCCTGTCTGACTGTAGTCACAGACTGAATCGATGACATCTCAAATGTCCCTTGACCTATCTCGCTATGTAGCAGGAGTGGCTCAGCCCACACCTTTTATTAGAAATGAAAGGAAATGAATGCACCAGGGGTGCAGCTCAGTGGTACAGCACTGGCCCTATATGCGTGAGGCCGTGAATTTCATCCCCAGCTCACCAAAATAAATAAATATACAAATAAAATAATAAGGAAGCCGCCAGAAGACAGAGCACTGAGTGACCTCTAGTGGATCTGAATTTTCTGCTTTAAACCCTAAGTAGAAGAGAGACCTGCCAGCTCCTGCCTGCTCCCACCATCACGAGATCCACCCTCTCTAAAGAGACCCTTGGAGGGCCGGGGATTTAGCTCAGTAGTTCCACCACCTGCCTTGCAAGCGGACCTGAGTTCGATCCCTGAACCAAAAAAAAATAGTCTTTGTAAAGAGACCCTTGGAGGTGGGTGGGGTCCATGGGTTATAAAACATTTTCATGATGATTTGTACCCCACCAGGGGGAGGGTGAAATGGAGGGAGAGGCTGTGGTTGGAGATCTGAGAGGCAACTGCTCTGAAACAGGAAGAAACCAGAACAAGAGTGGGGGCTCCCAGCACAGAGCACAGAGAGGGCCCTGGTGTCCACCTGTGGAAGAGTTTCCAGAGGGGCTGGGCCAGGCTGGCTGAGGGCAGAGGACTTCAGGATGGAGACAGGGTGCCATGAAGAGCAGTGGGGGTTCCAGGTCTGGGAGGGGATGCTGGGAAGGCTGCTGGGCACCACAAAGCTGGGCAGGAGGCAGCTGTGGGGAAGCAAAGGTATTCCAAGTTGGCAAGGAAGATGGAATTCATTCCTCATACACCAAAGCAAGAGGCCAGATTCCCTGGGCCAGGCCCCTCTGCCTGACACACTGGGTGCCAACCACTGGAAGGAATGGATTGAACCGTGGGGATATTTGCAGGATAAAAAGCTGTGATTGGAGGTATGGGAAGAGCTGTTTGGAGTACTCAGTGGTCCATGCCTGTGTTTAATCCTTGTTTAATCCTTGTTAAACATGGGTTAGCAGGGTCTAAGGGTGGAGCTTTCAGACTTCTGGGGTCCAAAGGTCCCTATCAGACACCTGTGCAGGCCCAAATGAAGCATCAGTGAATTTGACGAAAACAACCTTTGGGTACCTGAAAGGTAACTTAGGCAACTGTTGCCTTTATTTATGACCCACTCTTCAGAGATATTATCCGCAGAGCCATGCTCATGGCCTCTGAACTAGTGATGGTTAAAGTCTACTAAAAGCAGGTGACTGCAGAGACTAAGAGTTAGAGAAGGACAAAGCACAGGTGCTGGCTGGGTAAAGGAGCCGAGGCTAGCTGTGTGGTTGGCTGCTAATTGCAAGTTAGGGCTCCACCTCAGGGCCTGGGGACTCAGAGCCTCTGGACTCTGCCTTCTGATGGCTACATCCTTGAGCATGGCTCCGTTCCCAAGAGAGCCTCCTGAGGAGCGAAAAATACATGTTTACTTCACAAGCCTAGCAGGTGGTTGTGGCTCATTGAACAAGGGCTGGGTTTCAGTGACCATATGGGGAGAAAACAGAGAGGAGACTCTAAACAAAGAACCAAAAGACTCCCTGCATGGAGCCAGCTCTGTAGCTCCAGGTGGCTGCTGGGAATGAACTTTATACTGTTAGAGCCTGACATTTTACAAGCCTCTGTCATGCACACTACCACAGCTGTCCCTCAGACGTCATGTCCTACTAGAGACACAGAGGATGTTTTGGAGTTAGTCAGCTTTCTATAACTATGACAAAATGCCAGAGATAACTAACTGATAAAGAGAAAAGGTTTACTTTGGCCCACAACTGGAAATTCCAGTCCAAGATAGAGTGACCACATGGCTTTGAGACTGCTTAGCAGCACAGGGAGGCAGAAGCACATGACAGAGCACACCCCTCCCCTCATGAGGCAGGTGCTGGAACCACTGAGCTAAATCCCCAGCCCCCTCCCCTCATGAGCAGAAGAAAAGAGCAAAGAGAATAGTGACTTCCTGCTGTGGCCACCTCCTAAAGGACCCAGCATGTCCCTACAGAACAACCCTGAGGACCAAGCCTTCAGCACACACATCCTTTGGGACATTTCTGAAGGATCCAAGCCATACAGTCAGACCCAATTCACAGAAGAAGAACCAGAGGTCCAAAGAGGTCAGGGAACTAGCCTGTGGGCCCTGGATTGCTACTACCACAGGAAGGAACCCAAAAATTTCACCCAAAATAAAACCTGAGCTCCAGCCAGAACACCACGCAGCAGAGGAGTCCCCTCCTGCCAGCCCTCGTGGGTGCCACATAGAGTGCCCATACCAGCTGGCCAAGGAGGAGGCCACACATTCGAGGACCAAAATTGTCCTGGCCCCTCCTGACCCCCACCAACCCTGCACAACATTGGAAACACAGGTGGCATGCTGGCTGGGAGGAATCCTGTCATGCAGGGCAATTGGCCAGGTGGCTTCCTGGACCTCACGCACCCTGTGCTCTCCACAGCTTCCTCGCAGAATGTTCCTGACACTCCGAGTGGTGTTTCTCCCAGCAGGCCCCTTCCCTGAGTCCTATATTTGCCCCCATGCCTGTAGTCGGGACCCCCAAGCAGGCACAGGAAGCTCTGTTCTCAGGAGCCATGGCATCTTGGCCTGGGGTAGGACTGTGGGGACCAACCACGGGCAGCACTTTGCCCCCATGCCTGTCTCCACCATGCACTTGACACTGCCTACCCTCAAGGATGCCACAAGCTTCCATGGCCAGGGTTCCTGCAGGTGCTTCAGCCCATGGTGGCAGTGGCAGGGCCTGCTTGCCTGTGTTTGAGTGTAAGGATGTCAGAACAGAGGAAGGCAGGCTCCACTGCAGGGAGGGCAGGAGGAGGCAGGCCCACATCTGGAACTCATCTGCTGGAAAGCTCTGACTTTCTGCAATAGCAGTGAGACATGCAAAAGTCACGCTATGCCTCAGGTCCAGGGCCACTGAGCAAGCCACCTAACCCCTTGGCTCCAGTTTCTTCATATGTACAGTGGGGTGCAACCAGATGCCATCTAATGTCACAGGGGTCTTGGAGAATCCAATGACAATGTATGGGATACTGAGATACAAGCATATACTCAATTATTATCCCCAGGTCAGGGATGCAGTTCAGTGTACAGTGCTTGCCTAGCAAGTATGAGGCCCTAGGTCCCACCCCTAGCACTCTAAATATGTAAAAAAATTCCCTGTGAAGTTATTGCATGAAGAGCACAGACAGGAGAGTGGGGAGCAGAGCTAGGAAGGAGGCACACTGGCTCTGCACCCTCCACTGGCCCACCAGCTTTGTAGGGCTCTTTCTGGGCCACCATGGGCCACCTGGCAGTGCCAAGCAGGGCCAACAGGCCAGGGAGCAAAGGGCTAAAGAGGCTAAATGGCACCATTTCCCTGAAGCCCTTCCCCATCTCTCAAACAAGGATGGGGGCCTGAGTGTGGAATTCCTATAAACGATTTAAGATAAACCAATAAACAAGAATACATCTGAAGTGGTCTTATCCTTCCGGGAACTGGACAAAAAGCCAAGCTCAGTTGTTTATTCGTATGCTCAAGTCACAGCTCTCCCAGGCTGAAGGGAGAACATGTTTCTGTCAAAGGTCTGAACTTCCTCCATTGCCACAGGAGACGTCACTGCATGTTGGAGGACAGGAGCACGCACTGGCACGCCTGCCCAGGACAGCATTTCAGGGGCCTGGGAGCAGCAGGGCTGTTTCCCAGGGTTATCAGGTCCATGGGTGAGGCTGCATTCCTGGGAGTGACCGCCACTGGCAAACACACACACTTCTGGGACTCTGCCGGGCTGGGTCACACGATGACGTGGGGGACAGCTGCCTCTGGGGTCCTGTGTCCAGTCAGAACCCACAAATGCCCTCAGCCAGCCTGCTGTCAAGGTTTCAGACATTTCACCCACTGGCTTTCTGGACTTGACTTAATTTAAAGAACAATTTTCATAGTTTTATTAAAAGGAAGGGTTGGGCTCTCTTGGAGAATACTAACAGACACACCTCCCATTTCTCTCTGTGTGTGGGCTCCTCACATACATTCAGTCCTGTAAGTCAGTGCCATGATTGTCCCCATTGACAGATGAGGAAGCAGGGGGACTGAGAGCGGAGGCACTTGCCTGACAACGTCACAGAGCTGCTAACTGGGAGAGCCACGGTTTAATCCATCAGCTGCTGTCAGCCTTTGGGCTAGGGTTGGGGTGAGGCCCTGATGTTTTAGGCCTGTGGGGAGGTGGCACTTTATGGCAGGAGAGCATGATGGCATAGAAATCCTCACAGGCTAAGCCAGAGAAACAAAAAGAAAGAGGAAATGGCTGGGAAACATGGTCCCCTTGACAGCATGGCTCCGATGTCCTAATGACTTCCTGCTGGGCTCCACCTACCAGAGGTGAAACCATTGCTCAGTAGTGCCAGCCTGGGGGCTAGGGGGCAACACATCAGCCTCTGGGGGACATTTAAGATCCACAAGTGGGATGCTAGGAAGACAGTAATAGCCACAGGATGCCACCTTATAAGAACACATACCAGGCCTTCTACTCTGAGACCTTGTATCTTATTCCAGTGAAAGGGGAAAGAATCTGATATTCCAAAAGCCAATGGAAAAAAAAATCAGATTTGCAGAATTATAGAACTAGAAGCTGCCTTAGTTTCCACTTGATCCCATTTATTGTTTGACATTTCCCCTTCCCTGGAGCCTAAGGGACTCAACCAGTAGATGGTGGAACTAGGACTGGGTTGAGGATTATCTCTAGAACATTGTGAAATAAACACTGCTTAAGGAAAATCAAAGTTATATATGGTTACAGGGTCAGGGATGCTGTCTGGCTGAAGAAAGGCTCACAGAATGTGAGCCTTCTGTGCCCACTTTGGAAGGCTGAGCAGGAGAATCACAAGTTTGATCCCAGACTGGGCAATTTAGCAAGATCCTGTCTCAAAATAAAAATGAAAGAAGAAGGAAGAAGAGGAGGAGGAAGAGCAGAGGGAGAGGAAAAAGAAGAAGGAGGAAGAGGAGAGCTTGGTTATTTACTGTCCACGAAGTCATTACAAAAGTCATTACAGGGCTGGGGATTTAGCTCAGTGGTTCTGTAGCCTGCCTTGTAAGCATTTGATCCCCAGTACCAAAAAAAAAAAATTACAAAAGTCATTATAAAAAGTCTCAGCCAGTTTAATGCCAGGCCATTTCATGACAAACTGATTCAATCATCTATCAAATTTTGTCTGTGTAACTCTTCCTCAAATGAGAGCAGTTTCACCCACCCCCAGGCTTCCTGGTCCCCTGTCCACAGCCTGCACTACAGCGCCCAGGGTGTCCGGGATCCCCTCAGGAGCATGTTGCTGGGAGGAGAATTTCTTGCATGTGACCCAAGTTTTCATGGCCCAGTAAGCTGCTGTCTTTTACTGTTTCGTTCTGGTGTGCATACTGGGATCCAGGAAGACTTGGCTTCAACAGATCACATCCTCTAAATTCAAGCTGTGCAGTGGTCACCACCCCGGGGTAAAGAACACGCCACTCTTAATGGCATCTA
This sequence comes from Heterocephalus glaber, assembly GCF_053883595.1. Classification (NCBI taxonomy): domain Eukaryota; kingdom Metazoa; phylum Chordata; class Mammalia; order Rodentia; family Bathyergidae; genus Heterocephalus; species Heterocephalus glaber. Next base: position 44,416,811 of record NW_028258308.1, read on the forward strand.
TCACTCCCCAGCCCCTGGAGTCTCACTGTGAGCCAGGCAGGTGCAGCAAAGGCAAGTCACACCCACTGCTTTCGTGTCTCCTGAGGGGACACAAATATATACTAGAACAGGTGGTCAGCATATTTTTTGGTAAAAAGCCAAATGCAAAGTGCTTCAGCTTTATGGTCTATACAGTCTCCGTTAGAACTACACATTCCTGCTGTATCAGTCAGTATTTACTAGAGAAACATATAACACAAGATATACAAATATGCAAGAATTTACAAGATTGGCTTACAATGGCCACACACAGAGTCAGATGAGGAAGAGTGTAGCCTGTCCATCTGCACACAGGAGACTGAAGGATCCAGTTGAAGGCCTGGAGCTCACTGCAGTGTCCTGTGCAAGTCTATATCAGGAGGCCGATGAGTTTTCGACAGAAGGCTGAAGGATCCACACCAGAAGCTGAAGAGTGTACACTGGGAGCCAGGAGATAATGTCCAAGGTGAAGGCGAAGACTGGAGCTCCTCTGAAGAAACAGAAGCAGATCCATCCTTCTTCACTTCCCCATTATACCATCCAGGTGACAAGCTGCCCTAGGGAGGGTCTTCCACTCCCTGAGATATGGAATTGCTGAGCCAATTTAGTTCAGCTTCTCTTGGTCAAGTTGACACAGTCAGTCAACCATGACACTTGCCATTTGCTATTGTTTGGATACAAATGTCCCCCAAAGGCCCATAAGCTAAAACTCTAGGTTGCCAGCCAGTGGGGGTGGGTGGGTGGGGGACCTTTAAGGGCAGGGCCTGGTGGGAGGAAATTAGTGGGGTACACTCTTGAAAGGGACGTTGGGAATGTGGCCCTTTCCTACCTCACTTTTTTGCTTCCTGGCCACCACAATGTAAGCAGCCTCTGCCACACACTCCCAACATGAATCCTCCCTCATCACAGGGCCAAGGCAATATGGCTAAGTGCTCATAGACTAAAACCTCTGAAATTGTGAATTGTAAACTTCTCCTCCTGATAAAGATTTCCCTCAGCTATCTTGTACAGCGACAGAAAGCTACCACATTGTGATGGCATGCAAGCAGATTTAAACTACAAGTGGACCCATGAGTGTGGCTATGCTCAGATAAAGCTTTACCTACTGAAGCAGAGAGGAGGTAGGCTTGTTCCGTGGCTGCAATTTCCCAGTTCCTACACTACAGTGTAGTATGCAGCACAGGAGTAAAGGCCTGGCAAGGTGTGGCTCAAAGGAGGGACAGGTCCCTCTTTCCAAGGTTGGGGTGAAAATGAACAGGCCTTGTGGAGGGGGCATTGAGTTAACAGAAGGATGAATTCGCCAGGTAGGCTGGGTGAGGGAGAACATTGCTGAGCAGGGAGGCGCAGGTTGGAGCAAAGCCCTGCAGAATGGCACCACATGAGGGTGTAGGCAGCCACCACTGACCTGTGCAACCTAGACTGGGGAAAAAGGACCCCTGGCGGGCTACAGAAGGAAGCAGGCCAGCTTGGAATGACCCTTAAGGTGAAGGGGAAGAGGCACACATGTGGAGGAGCCACTTTTTCCCGACTTTCCTCCAGATACCTGAGTAGATGATCTTGTTTTCATTCCCACAAAGTACTGTGAGACTGGTATTACCAACCCCGTTCTCAGTGACCACACTTGCTCCATGTTCACTGCTTCCCCTGAGTGGAAGGCTCAGGAAGATTTGAACCTAGGTTTCTCTGGGCCAGATGCCCTGCTCTCCCCACTCACATCATCCTGTCAGGCCCACACTTGGAGCCTTTTTCTCCCTTGTTGTTGCCAGTGCCACAGTGCTGCCCAGCTCTGCCTCTGCAGAAAGGGTTTAGAACATGCTTCAATGGGTGGGACGTTAAGTAACGGAAAGTTAATCCTGGGTGGTGCCCAGAGGGACTCTAGGAAGAAGGATATGGGCAGCCACTGTTAGTTAAGCAGAGTTTACTCACGTGTCTTCATGGGGGTCCCTTGGGGAGAAGCTGGTCCCTTTGCCATGAAGTGTTTGCCTGTGTCTTTCTTCCCAGCTGAGGCCCACCTGGAGCCCAGAGAGGGGCAGTGGCTACTCTGGGTGAGGTCATTAGTGTGAGAAATTCCAGAGATTCCTGCTGAGGAGTCAGCCTGGGCTCATCTACTCCCTGGGCAGGGTTTACTTGGTTGCTTAGCTACAGAAGGTTTTGGTTCTTCAATTCCACTCTCTGAAAGCTAACAAGTTCTCTTTTTCCTGTCATACATGCTAGGCATTTGGTGGCTTCTCATTAAATATTTGTTGGATGAAATAATTAATATCAAATGACATCATCTGTATAAATGCCTTTTACTTAGTTCTTCACATTTGCTCCACATCAAGTCCTGAAATAATTTTTTCAGAAATCTGGATCCCTGCTACTCAAAATGAAGCTTTACACTGGTAGCACTGGCTCCAAGGGGGATCTTGTCAGAAATGCTGTCTCCTGGCTGGTCTTCGGCTCAGCAGACAGACATGTGCTTTCCTTGTGTGAGGCCCTTGGCTCCATCCCTGGCCTGCCAAAGAGGAAAGAAGGAAGAGGAAGGGGAAGGGAGGGAAGGGAAGGGAGGGAGGGAGGGAGGAAGGAGGGAAGGAAGTACAGAATCTCAGCTTTTTGACCTACCAATCAGAATCACCAGGTGATTCACATGCATATTAAAATTTTGGAAAAACTGGAGACATAGTTTGGCAAATGTACTCAGAAATGGTCACCAACCCCAATTCTATTCCTTAGGTATCTAAAGTGATATTCTTTATATGATCTGAATTAAAAAAAATTTAGCATCTATCAGTCTTTTCCTCATCTGAACTCTCCCTCTCATCTGCTCATCCCTGTCTCTAGCACCAGCTGTGGTTGGATAGATGGCAGGGTAGTGATATAGGGGAAGAGATGTGACTCCCAAACCTACTAGATATCCGAAACACAAGTTCGTGTTCTCTAAAATCAAAGAATGAATTCTAGGAACAACGGAGGTTAAGAGTAGGAAAAAATGGGCCAGGGATTTAGCTCAGTGGATCTGCTGCCTGACTCACAAGCGCAAGGTCCTGAGTTCGATCCCTGGTACCAAAAAAAAAAGAGTAGGAAAAAATTATTGAGAGACAGCTTCTGTCTAAGAGGGACAGAAGGGGGACTGGAAAATGGGTTGCCTGCCCACCTTGCTTTTCAAAGGTGTTCTGTTGAGTAAAACCATAAGGAGAAGCGGGTTCAAGGTGAGACAAAACTATAAGACACAATGGAGAATTACAAGGTGGGCACGAGGTGGGACAAAACCATGTCCAACCATACGATTACAAGTACAGTCACCCAGGTAATATTGATTAAATGGGAATCAAATGGGAAAACAAGGAATTTCTGCAAAGGTAATGGGCTAGGGAGATTGATATCCATTTAAAATATCAGTCAGTGCTATTCATCTCTAGGGGAAGTGTTAACTCTTTTCTTTTTATAATGTTAACCAATGAATGTGCCTCAATTGTTTTTCTATGCTGAGGGCCCAGCTTTGTGTAGCTGCCTTATAATAATTTTAACTAACTTAGCTATCTGCAATAGTAGTGGGATAGGTAAAGAAGGAAGTGAGAATAGAAAAACATCCAATAACACATTGGAGGGCAAGAGTCAAACACCTCTCTCCTGGATTCTACCCGAGTGGGCTGTGTGTATGCTCTGCCCAGTTCCTCCATCCCTGGGCCAAGCCTTTTGAGGCTGAAAATAAGGACACTTCCCCAAGGTCATCCAGCAAGTAAGGTGGCAAGAGAAGGGTTGGGGGACAGGAATATATAAACTCTGAGATCCCCTTGCTGCACCCCTGCCCCAGGAAGGACAGCAGAAATCTCACTAGCTGGGGCCCTTGTAGCCCTGCCCCTTCTCCACCACAGCAGCTCGGCTTCCACACCTGGCCAAGGCTTTCTTCATGTCCCTGCCTGGGGTGGAGGAAAGGCCAGCTGCAGAATGACCACAGCTTCTTTGAATCTTAGCTCCAGTGGTGTGGCCTTTGGTGAGGCACATGCTTTCTGAGCCTGTTCTTTGTCAGACATCGACAGCATTCCCTAGCAGAATGGCTCTGGAAACAGCCCTGCACTGTGTCTGGCACACATCATAGACTCAGAAGTTCAGTTATTTCTCAGAGGTGTCCCCAGGGTGAGGTTGCCGCTTAGCAACAGAATGCAAGCCTAGCATGTGTGAAGCCCTGGGCTTGAACCTCTCAGCTCCAACAACGAAAAACAAAACAATGAGCCTCGCTCCCAATCAATTCTAAACAATGCCTTCTCCACCTCATTGCCTTGCTTCAACCATTCATCAACACCCTGCTCCCCCCGGGGAGAATGTATAAGCTTTAGAATCTAGGGCCTTCCCATCTGCCCCCATCCACCTTTTCTGGCCATCATCCTACTTCTTTGGTTTTTCATTTATCTCAGTGGTGGGATAGAATCTGGGGCCTCCTGCATGCTGGGCAAGTACTCCACACTGAGCCATACCCCAAGCTCTCTTATTCTCCTTTTGCATTAAAGCTATGCTAAGAAATCTGGTTTTCTTATTTCTAATTTATATGTGTTATTTTCTTTATATATGGATTAGTTACAGATTAGTCATAGGTTGTTACAAGTGCTGGTTGATTATAGGAATTAGGCCACTTAATTGGTACCTTCTCTTATGTCTATGAGGGTGGGGTTTTTTTGTATTTTTATTCATTAACAAAGAATGCTCCCAATTTCAAAGGAATTATACCTCCTTTTCTATTAAGAGTACCTTGACCAGGCTGTGAGTTTAGCTCAGGGGTAGAGTTCATGCTTAGCACATCCAAGATTCTGGGTTCAGGCCCAAGCAGGAAAAAAAAAATCCCATAAAATAACTCTAAAATTATTATTGCTAAATGTTCTTATTGCTAAAGTTTAACCTCAACTCCATTTAGACAACTATCTCTAGGTGGAGTTGATCTCTCTCTTCTACTAATAAATCCCTTACTATTTTGCAACATAGATTACTTTATCCTTGGCATTTTTCATGAGTTGTTTGCTTAGTTACGAGATTGTAAACTGATAAGGCTTTGGATATACACTTCTGGTTAACTTTTTTAACTTCTTTTTAAAATATTTTTCTTTGACATTTTCTATATCTATTTCCTAATACCTTCTTGGATAATACAGATCTTTATGTAGGATATTTAACAGTAGGATATTTAACAGTTGGTAATAAGTGTCTTAAGACATAAAGTATAAAACTGAAAATAGATCAAACAAGTGCAGGGGGAAGACCCTGACCAAGAGTAACTGCCCAAACCTGCTGTTTTCCACAGCAAGGTAGGTGTTACCAAGTCCCCACTGGTCGTGGTGGTTTGATAATCTGAGCTGTTCATACGGTGCTCTATAAGCCCCCACATCTGCAGAGTTGTTCCCTCCTGAAACAAATTCCAGCAGAACAGCCTTTGGGACTTTTTTTTTTTTGGTTAAGAACAGCTTTCATTATAGAGTATTTTTGTGATAACTCCTCCCAGAATACTGATACAAAAATCAGAATCATTTATTTCAAGAATGCAGGGAGCCTTATCCATTTCTTGCTTGTTATTTTATTCTGAACCCTTTTTTTGTATTGAAATTGTCAGGAGGTACCTGATGGGAGCACTGTGAAGCGGTAGAATGTTGCAGTGTATGAGTGACAGCTGGAGAGGGCAGTCACTCTGCACAGCTACAACTCTTCACCCAGGAAAGGAAATGTTCACAGAATGACTTGGATTTATACTTAATAAAAACAGGTCCTAACCAAACAGCCACTGGCTTCCTTGAAGGCAATGAATATACTTCTACATTCACCCTGAGTTAACTTTTCTCCTACAGTTGCATACAGTTTGTTTCCAACCATTGGCCATCCATCAGTGTAGAAGGAGCCAATGTTAGATATGGTCAGTGTAGAAACAGTAGATCTATCGCAAGCTGGCCAACATCTCCAACCAATACTTCTGGCGTCAAGAGGATGGGGAGAGACTCCCAGCAGGGCACCAAACACGGTGGGGAGGAGGTCGCGCAGGTTTAAGGAGAACTAGGGCCTGGGAGTCAGGGTGGGGTCACCCCAGCTTGTAATCCACTGCACCTCTGAGCTGATGCATGTGGTGCGAGGTCCTGCCTAGTTTTGGTTAACTTTTTATGCAAAGGATATAAGTTTCAGTCTTTGCTAACTTTCCCAATGATTTTGATTGCCATTTTTTGATAGCACTTTTTCTAAATCCCCAGTGTTTTACACTTCAATGATTGATCATGGATGCTTGGGAAATGTTAAACATTGTTTATTTTTTAGGCTTAGGAAAGGAAGAGGGTGAGTTCAGAGTAACCAGACTACTCAAATAAATTAGTTTCTGCCCTGGACTACACTTTTTTTGTTTTCATTAATTTTATTGGTACATTTTAGGTATACAATACAGTTAGATTCACCATTGGGAACTTGTACCTTTACATGATGTATCTTGGTTCTTATTTTTTCCTCATTCCTCTGCCCTCCCTTCACCCCTCCACCCTTCCCTATTTACAAAGACTTTGTTACCATTTTTTCCTTTTCTCATATTTTTTCCTTTCCCTTCTTTCCTTGCCCCTACCTCTCCTACTTCCCCTACCCCTTTAGACCTTTCCTTCTTATTTCACATTATCAGTTATACATTTTGTTCCTCATTTACACTTGCAGTTTCTCACATCAGAGAAACTATTCTGTATTTACACGTGTGTCCTATTTATTTCACTTAGGAGTATGGCCTCAATGTACATCTATTTAGCTATAAATGTCTCTAGTTTCTCATTCTTTGTGGCTGAGTAGTACTCCATTTTATAAAAAATAACATCTTCTTTATCCAATCTCCAGTTGATGGGCAATTGGGCTGTTTCCAAGCTTTAGCTATTACAAACTGGGCTGCTACAGACGTGGGTATACTGTAGTATGATTCTTTTAATTCTTTTGGGAAGATACCCAGTAGAGGAATAGCTGGGTCAAGTGGGACCTCTAATCCTAGTTTTCTGAGGTGTCTCCATACTGATTTCCACAGCAGTTGCACCAGTCTGCACTCCCACCAACAATGGAGAAGGGTTCCTTTCTCCCCACAACCCCGCCAGCATTTGTTATTGATTGATTTCTTGATAGCAGCTATTCTTTCCGGGGTGAGGTGGAATCTCAGTGTTGTTTTCATCTGCATCTCTGGAATGACCAGTGATGTTGAACATTTTGTCATATGTTTATTTGCTGCTTTTACTTCTTTGTCTGAGAAATGTCTGCTCATTACAGATGCCCATTTTTGAATTTGGTCTTTATATTTGAGGGGTCTGATTTTTTAAAGTTCTTTATATGTTCTTGCTCTACAATTTTGAGGAGTTCTTTGGGCAGATACATACTGCTCTTCCTCTGTTATAATTGATCATTTATTAATTCCAGTCCCAATCCAATAAGAAAGTTTCTCCATGATATTTTGTGCTTATTATTTTCTTTGCAAACTATGAAACTATTTGTGTCTGATATGATTAGGATCGAGGAAAACACAACCATTGGCCAATGATTTGTGTTTTAAGTGACATCACAGTTGCTGCATAACTTGTCAACAACATCTACTCTACTTTTCATTTTACTGTAAAATGTGACCATTTCTGGCTTCATTTGGGTTGAAGATTTGCTACCAATCTTTGCTCATTTGTTTGTGTGTTTTGAGATAGGGTTTCACAAGTCCAGGCTAGTCTTGAATTTACTATGTACATAGCACAGGCTGACCTTGAAATTATAGGAACCTCCTGTCTCAGTTTCCTGAGCACTGGGATTACAGGGGTGTAAGCCACCATGCCCAGCCTATCAATCTGATCATCAGGGTGTAACATTGACAGTATCAATATTACCTTTTCTTTGCCATAAAGTAGTTTAGGCTAGCCTGGAACCCATTGTGTAACACAGGTTGACTTTGAAATTATAGGATCCTCCTGTCTCAGCCTCTTGAGCATTGGGATTACAGAAGTGTAAACCACCACACCCATCCTCACTATCAGTCTTATCATCATGGTGTAATGCTGACAGTATCAATACTAGTTTTTTTCTCTTTGCACTATAGCAGCCCAATGTTATGTCTTTCTGAAATACAAAGATTGTACTATACATTTCTCTGTTGTGAACTTGCAACATTTTTTCAGGTATCTTGGCTTTGTTCTTGCAAATAGTTCCTGTGCTGGTCAACCGGTGTTCCTTTAGCAAATGTAACATCAATGGGTAACTCCTGAACCCATGGTAACAATGTGACATTTGGGTTACTTTTTTTTTTTTGGCACTGGGGATCGAACTCAGGTCCTTGCACTTTGGGGACAGATGTTGGAACAACTGAGCTAAATCCCCAGCCCAGTTACTTCTTGAAATAGGTGCAACAACTCTGTCACAAAGTCATATGGTTTATTACTACATGAAGAAAGACTTGGTGGCTGAGTTCCAGGATAAATTTCTAAATTCAAGGTATAAAGTGTCTTCCCATCTACCGGGGGATATATTTTTATACCATATTTAGAAGGTTTACTTGACACATATTGCCAAAACCTTCAACAACCACTAAATGATGCAAGTTGTTCATCATTTGTCATGTATTCACACAATGTATAAATTGCTTGACAGTTTGAAACAAAGCTTTCAACAAATAAGCAAATAGCAGCCAAACTGTTGTATTTTTTCCTTTCTTGGCAGGACTTTTTGTCATCAAAACATAGGCAATTTTAAAAGAAGCCAAAGCTCTTGAGTGTCATTATTGTTCTAAAAATCTCAACACTAAAATGTCACTTCTCCATAAATCCTAGATTCTAATGATTAACATGATAAAGTCCTGCTATGAAGGCTTTTCGTTCAGATAGTGAGGTGTCATGATAAATATATTTTTGAGTATTACTATTGATGCATATAGAATGTTTTCTTGTATTTCATTTTTAGTGTATTTTAAACATCTTGTAGCATGTTGTCCATTACAAACAATTTCCAGTATTGCATCACAGTGTTGACATTCTGTTCAATAAGTTTCATCCATGTCAAGAACTGAAAAACATTTTCAGACCTAGTTCTAGCCTTGGATCACTCAGATACACATGAGCATTTTGTAGCTTTTTTTTTTTTTTGTACCGGAGATCGAACTGGGGACCTTGGATTTGCAAGGCAAGTGCGGGAACCACTGAGCTAAATCCCCAGCCCATGTAGCATTTTGACTAGTCAAATACCTATTTACATTACTATTTTCTTCCCCATCTGAATCAGGTCTTCATTCTGTACTTCTTGTCATTCTTGCTATCTTCTTTGGCTCACATGATCCAAATCATCATCAGTAGCCGAGTAACCTGATGACTCACTTTCAACCTCCTCCTAAAGTTGTAAAAGTGGATTTTCATGCATATTATACTGAATTGGGCTAATTTTTTTGTTTCTTCAGAGGTTGAAGGGCAAATTTTCTTAGCAAGTAAAACCTCACAATCTGCATTATCCAAAATTGCAGAGAGGTTTGAAAACTCTGGTGCCTTCTCTATTGCCACTGCTTTACTGGTGTCCAGGAGAGTAGAATTCTTGCCCTGCACGTGTTCTGTCATTTTGGGACACTCCTAATCCAAATAATTTGATCCTCTGAACAGTTCAGGTGATGAAAAACCACTTAAATTTTCTTCAACACTGTTGAATTCTGTGTAAGACTCTGCGACTGAATAGCTCAGAAGAGAACTGGAAATATGTTGTAAACTTGGTCCTGATACTAGCTCACTATTTGATGAACTACTGTCAACCTGGAGGTCATCAGTCACTGACTCGCTCAGTGGAGCAATCTCATTCTGGGTCTCTTCTCAAGGATTACTTTCTTGCAGACTTTTCTCTCCTGTATCTTTCAACTGAGTGCTGAGTGAGGCAATGCAGGGGCTTCTGGGAAGACACAGAAACCAGCTACACTTTGATTTATCCAAAAATACTGTTTCATCTGCTTACCATGTTCTGACTCATCGCTCTATAAGTGCCAATAAAATTAATCGTCATATGAATTACAGATTTTTCACTGGGGGGGTGGTATGCAAGGGCTCTGTTAACTGTTTTTATTAATTATTAAATCCTCTGTCAGATTTTAAACCACACAGACTTTTATAACAATGTACAGTACTCAAGAGAATGTAGTCTATTTTTAATCCAAACACTGCACTTTTCCCTATAAATTTTATAGCTGTTCTTATGCCTTCTTGCTACTCAAGATTTGTGGCTGTGGTCAGTAAACTGAATTTTATAGTATATCAATAGTAGAATAGACAATTCTTTTTTATTAACAAGTATTAATTGTACAAAATAATGGAATTCAGTATAATATTTCCATGCATGCGTACAGTGTTCACTGATCAAATCTAATCTCCCTTGTTTCACACTGCTATTCATCTTTCTGTGTCTGCTTTATTTCACTTAACATAATGACCTCCACTTCCATCCATTTTTGTTGCAGATGACAGGATTTCATTGGCTAAACAATATTCCACTAGGCATGTATATCACATTTTCTTTACTAGTTAATCTATTGATGAGCACATAATTAGAAATTCTCTGGCAATAAATGCTTTATCTGTGTTAGTTTAAGATAAAGTATAGTGAAGTATGATTATTATCTAATAATCTAATATTAAATTCATTTTTGTACAGTCACCAATTTACAACTCCTTGTTCAGCCAAGGATCATCAACATGAAATTTTGTGGTGAACAGAATATTCCCATGGTACCAAAGAATCATCTGCATAATAATTGTGAATTACAAGGAGTGTACCTTCCTAATAGAGAGATCTGGTGGTCACCACTTTAATCAAATGATCCAAATTAGCCTTACAAATAGTGGGACATCCAGATTGTATGTTTCTCTTCAGGTGAAACAAAACATACACCATATCACCAGTGACGTATTTCTGGTCCAGAATGCTTAATATAAGTCTAATCAAGGCTGTGAACTTCATTTTCAGTTTCCAAAAAATTCAGAGGATAGAAAAAAAGTATGTGGTATTGTCTTAGTGACTTTCTCGTGGCTGATACACAACATCCTACACTCACAACTCGAAGGAGGAAAGCTTTGTTTGGCTCACAGTGTGTAGAGGTTTCAGTTCCCAGTTGGTTGGTCCAAGGCAGAGTGTCATGGCAGAGGGGAAAGAGGTCTTGGCACAGTGGTGAGACACAGAGGGAGCAATCAAGGGAGGAGCAGGGAAGAGATAGACCTTTCCAGGCCACACACCAGGGACTGCCTCCTCCAACCAGGCTTCCCCTCCCAACATCACACCCAGCCATGAACTCATCAGTGGACTAACCCACTGCTGAATGATCTAAATGTCTCCCAAAAGCCTTACCTAGAAGCACATGAGGCTTTGGGAGGACATCTCGATATAAACTATAACAGGTATTAAGAGACCCAATTAGATAATTTAGGCAAATCAAATCTGTGGACCATTCTACTAGACAAATGTACTGCATCAAAAAATCAATATCATTATACGTTTAAAAAAGAAAAAAAAAAGAAGTTCACATCCCAAAGAACATATAAGAAGCAATTGCAAAGCAGTGAAAAGTGTAAAAGATGTTTCTGGGGGCCGAGAATGTAGCTCAGTGGTGCTGTGCTTGCCTGGCCAGCACAAGGTCCTGAGTTTGATCCCCAGTGCCAAAAAAAAGATGTTTCTGGGGACTATTTACAAATTTTGAGTATGGGTTGTACATAATGCTTACTCAGCTTTCCATTAACGAATACCTGAAATAATCAGCTTACACAAGGAAAAGGCTTGTTTTGCCTCAGCTTTGAAGGCTTCAGTCCACAGCTGGTTGGTGCTATTGCTGTGGGTCAGTGGTGAGGGAGCATTTTGGCAGGGAGCACGTGGTGCTCTAAAGAAAGAAAAAGAGAGTCTGGGTCCCACAGTTCCCTTCAAGAGCACACCTCGAAGACCTAAAGAGCTCTCACTGGGCCCTACCTCTTACAGATTCCAATACCAACACTGCCACACTAGGACCAAGCTTTTAAAACATGGGCCTTGGGGGACGCTGCAGACCTGAACTTCAGCAGATGCTACTCTGGACTTATGATTGGTCCTCCTAGGTCTTATACTGGACCTGAAGTCATGTAGGAGTTTGTCCTTAGCTTAGAAGACTCATACTAGAATGATCTTTCCTAGTGCCTACAATTTATCTGAAGTGACACAAGAAAATATAGACCTAAAATTTTTATTTATCTATCTGAAAGACACAGAGAAGAGTCTGAGAGGGAAAAAGTGTTCACAGATATGGCAAAATGTCACTAATTGTCTCATGTGAGTGGAGAGTGTTTGGATTTTCATTGTACCATTCTTGTACCTTTACTGTGTGTTTGAATCTCCTCCCACTCATCATCAAAAAGGAAAAATTACCTTTAACCTCATTTTTATTTCATCTAGAGCTATCCACAATATTGTCAAAAGTTAACTTCATGGTTTAGTATTAGTTTAGGTCAATTATGTGAACGCAATTGCTAGGGTGAAATTTGCTTTTTTTTTTTCAGTATTGGGGATAAAACCCAGGGCCTCACATATGCTAGGAATATACTCTACCACTTAGCTATACTTCAGCCCTTTTTATTTCTATTTTGAGGTAAGGTCTTGCGAAGTTGTCTAGACTGATTGAAAGCTTGTCTTAGTTACTTTCTTGTTGCTGGGACAAAATACTTGACATCTACAAATTAAAGGAGAAGAGCTTTATTTTAGCTCACAGTTTGTAGAACTTCCCTTCCTTCTTCTTTCCCTTTTATGCCAGCCAGGCTATAAACCTGTTATTACTTGGTGCCACCCACACCCTAGGTGGGTCTTCCTTCTTCAGCAAATCCATCTTCCACACCCAGAACTATGTTAAACCAATTAGTGGATTAATCTAGTAACACACACCCATGATTCAGTCACTCCCCAAATCTCTACCTATGAGCGCATGAGCCTTTGGGGGGACATCTAGATATAAGCCTTAACATTCTGCTCCTGACCCCCAAAAGACTCATGCACATACATTTATGCAAAATGCATTTAGTCTATCTCTACTGGTAAGAGCTGCCAAAGTCCTAACAGTTTCAGCATTGCTGAGACGTCCAAGTTCAAATTCTCCTCTGAGATTTAAGGAAAACTCTTACCTGCAAGTCCCTGAAAAGAAAATGAAACACTTCCAAAATTAAACTCTTCCAACTTGTCGTACAAGACAAACATTCCCATTCCAAAAGGTACAAATAGGGGGATAGAAAGAAATGAGACCAAAGCAAGATCACATTCCATCAGGGCAAACATTAAGTCCTGTAGTTCCATGTACAGCCTTCTAGGCAATTTGTAGCGAAATGTAAACTCCAAAGGGCTTGGGTGGCTCTGCCCCTCCAGCACTGCTGGTAGTTGTAATCCTCATGGCCTCTCTCTGGCCAGCTTTGCTCACTCCTTTCAGCTTTCCTCAGACAATCCATGTTCTTGGCTTTTCCAACATTCTAGTCTCTGTACTGTAATTTTGGACTCACACTCACAGCTTCACATACTGCCCTCTCAGGAGCACACTGCCTGGCCTCCCAAGGCCTTCTTCTAAAATCTAGTAGAGGGCTGGGGATTTAGCTCAGTGGTTCCACTGCCTGCCTCACAAGCTCAAGGTCCCGAGTTTGATCCCGAGTACCAAAAAAAAAAAGAATAAAATCTAGTAGAAGCCTTCCTGACCCCACAACTTTTCATTCTACATGCGCCTAAAACCAGCACCATGAGGATGACACCAGGGTCTGCCACCAGCTGGAGTAGTAGCCAAGCTTCCTTCTCTCTTGGCTGTAGAGGTCAAGTACCTGGATTGCTGAGCACTATGAACCCAATCCCTAGGAACAAATTCCTTAGGCTGCCATCATTCTGGTACAAAGTGCTCTGGGGTTCTTTTAAAGCAGTCTCTCACCTTTGTAGTTTTGAGCTTGCAAAAGGTGGAGTCCTGCTGGTTCTTGTGATGCTCTCAGGCCATCTTTTCTATTGTCCTGTTCCAAAGTACAATGAAACTCTAGTTTATGAGCATAGTTCATTCTGGAAACACACTTATAATCCAAAGCACTTGTATATCAAAGTAAATTTCCCCATAAGAAAATGGAAACTCAGTTGAGTCATTCCACAACCCAAAATATTCATATAAAAATGATTATTGGCCGGGGATTTAGCTCAGTGGTTCCACTGCCTGCCTTGCAAGCGGAAGGATCTGAGTTCGATCTCCGGTACCAAAAAAAAAAAAAAAAAATGATTATAATACTGTGATATAATACAAAATATAAAGAAAAATAAAAAAATTAACTGGCACTTGCTCTTGAAAACTCATGCAGCCCGTGTGGGGAGAAAAGAGAGAGAAGGATTATTGTGTAGGACAACTCTGACCATCACTAACGGAATCATTGCTATCTATTGGCTCAATGGAATCTTTCTTTTTGCGCAACTTTTTTTTTTCTTTTTGTGCAACTTTAACAAGGAACCTATCCAATGCCCCTTGCTTTTGCCTCCTTTTGAAGATTTTGGGGAAAATGTGACATTGTATTGTCATTAAACAGATTCATTTGTCACACTGCTACAGTCTTATTTGAGTGATGATTTTCTACAAAATTTTGCACTGTTTCCCACATTTTACAATCTCCCTAATCTTATTTGAAGTGAAGGATTCCCCACCTTTCCCACTTCCTCCTCTACAGATGAGATCTCCTCCATAAGCTCTTGCTGTTGAGAGACAGTCATTCATAATCCCACAGCGAGAGAGACAGAAAGAAGAGAGGAACCATTGGCTCAGTTGTGATTATGTGCCATTTGGTGTCATGTACTACTCATATTGCAAGATATTGCTCATTTATCAAGTTAAAATTTATTAGGAATGTTTGTTTTTCTTGTGGAACACTCACAGAACAAGTTTCTCACCATCCAAGGTTTTACTGTACTTAACTTATTAATGCTAATCTTTTCAGCAACCAGGTTCTTCTCTGTTCTAACTTTAATGGAGCTTCCCTTCTGGGAAGATTCTAAACTTTTACAATCATTCTTCTGGGCTGTTTTTTCTTATTTCTCAAGGTTAAAAACCCCCAATAGTAGCCATGCCACTGCCTTAACACCAGACTGCCTTGAAATTTCTTCTGCCAGATTCATTTGTCCACCACCTTTAATCTCAGTCTCCTGAAAAGTCTCTGGATACAAGCCAAATGCAGACAAATTTTCTACCAGAGCATAACACACATGGCCTGGAGTCCAACTGCCATTGGAGTTCTTATTCCCAACTGAAACCTCCTGAGCTTGGTCTTCACCGGCTAAATTACTCTCAGAATTCTGGTCTTCTGAGCTCTGACCAGAATCTCCATCAAGCTCAGCTCACAGCATTCTAGGGCTGCTTCTCTGGCTGGCATCTCCAAACCTTTCCAAACTCCTACCACTAGCCAGTTCCAAGGCTTCTGATCCACATGGTCAGGTATCATCACAGCAATGACCCCATTTCTCTAACACCAAAATCTATCTTAGTTACTTTCTTGCCACTGGAATAAAATATCCAACATCTATAAATTAAAGGAGGAAGGGTTTATATTTATTTTGGCTCACAGTTTTGCAGAGGTTTCAGTCCGTAGTTGGCTGGCTCCAAGGCAGGGTGGCATGGTAGGACAAAATGGCAGAAGAAGTTGCTCGTGACATGGCAGTGGCAAGTGTTTCTTTTTCTTTCCCTTTCCTTCCACCCAGGCTAGGAGCCTATTGTTTGGTGCCACCCACAGCCAGTGGAGGTCTTTCCTCTTCAATAAATCCATCATCTACACCCAGAACTATGCTAAATCAATCAGTGGACTAATCCAGTATCCCACACCCATGACCCAGTCACTCCCCAAAGCCCCACCTATGAGTACTTGGGAGGGGAACATCCAGATATAAACCATAACAGAGCCTATGAATTTATTTTTCACAAATATCAAGTAACTAACACTTATATCACATTTTCCCCAAAATAAGACTGGGTCTTATATTAATTTTCACTCCAAAAGACACAGTAGGGCTTACTTTGAGGGGATTTTTAAATTTATGTACAAAAATTTACATTTATTCATACACAAAATTCTACATTTATTCATGTGCAAAAATCTACATTCAGCTATAGTCACGTCATCTTCTTCTGAAACACTCTCATAACTCTCCAAAACCCAAATTCCAGCCTGAGTATCTTGCTACTCCATTTCCTGTGGAACTATTGGCCCCAATCTTCATGTCTGGCAATAGAGCTCTCCTTAAATGAGCACTTCTTGTCCATGCAGCCTGCTCCTAGTGCATTGGCAACACAGCTGTCAGTGATTTTACTGATGAATTCTTCACCCAAGTCACAATCTCTTGCAGGCTAGGGTTCACAAAGTTTCTATTAAATCAAGTGTTAATTGAAGACTTACAGGACAGGAGTGGCAATAAGAGTCATGACAGTTAAGAATGATGTTCCACACACAAGTGACCAAAAAATTGCAGGCACCAGAAATTCAGAAATTGTTTATTTCACACAAGTGCATTAAGTACATTCATTACAACTCATAATGTATTAAATTATGAAGATTCATACTAGACACAACCACATCCATTCATTATCAAGTGTGCATGTTATTCACATTTTGTATCTGGACTCCAAATGGTCATTTGGCAATAAGCCTCAAATTCATCTATTTTTTTTTTTTTGGTACTGGGGATCAAATTCAGGTCCTTGCACTTTTGAGGCAGGTAGTGGAACCACTGAGCTAAATCCCCAGCCCTCAAATTCATCTGTTTACATAGGCTTTTATCTCTTGTCCAAGGTCCTGCTTAGGTATTTACAAATACTTAATTATAATTTATATTATCATTTATTTTAAGTAATGTTATTTACTTATATTTAAATATGCATTAATATTAGTATTTTATAATTCAATACGTCCATTTTGTGTTGCAACAGACTACTAAATACATCCATCTGGCTGATGATCTTAACTGGGGCTTATATTTAGGATAGGGCTTATATTATGAGTATTCTGAAAAATCATGGTAGGACTTATTTTCTGTTTAGGTCTTATTTTGGGGGAAATATGGTAGATTCATATGCTACAAGTTCTTAGACTCTAACCAGAGTTTTCTATGACCATTACTGGATTATAGCATCCCCATCATTTAATAAAGTACCAGATGGATTAGGTGATCTCAAGCTGTACCCTTATGACTTATACAGTTTTCTGTTTGTATTATAAGGTTACATTAAAATTAAACAAAAAAGCCGGGTGCAGTGGCCCAGGCCTCTAATCCCAGCTACTTGGGATTCAAGAGGATCATAAGTTCTAGTCTAGCTTAAGCAACTTAGGGAGACCCTGACTCTAAATAAAATTAAAAGAGGTGAAGTGTAGCTTAGTGGTAGAATGCTTATCTAGCATGTACAAGGCCCTGGGTTCACTGTCCAGTGCTGCCTAAATAAATAAATAATCTGTTTTAGTCAACTTTCTGTCACTGTGATAAAATAGCTAAGATAATCAAAAAGGAAACGTTTATGTTGTCTATTGGCCCTGTTGCTTTGGGCCTGTGACATCACAGTCACCATGGCAAAAGCATGTTATGTATTTGCTTTCACATTACTCAAAGTAAATGTCAAATAAAAAAGTACTAGCCATGGACTGGGGATATAGCTCAGTGGCACCATGCCTGCCTTGCAAGCACAAGGTCCTGAGTTCGATCCCTGGTACGGGGCGGGGTCCAGCACGGGGTGGGGGTGAGGCATGTGATGAAGACCTCTTCACTATGCGGGAGCCAGGAGGTGAAAAGAGAGGCAGAGTCTGAGATCCTAATAACCCTTTCAAGGGTACAGCCCAATGATCAACCTCCTTCTACTAGGCTTCATCTCCTAAAGGTTCCACCACTTCCCCATGGTGCCCCAGGCCTTCATGGAGCATTGAAGATTAAACCATAGCAATATCTGACTCCTAAAACCATTGTTATGCATGACTATAAAGCAATTAGTTAGGAATCCATTGCCATGAGGTTTTATTTAAGAAGAACTCAGAGCAATTTCATGTTGCATGATCTTGTAGAAATACCCAGATACCAGCAATATATATATGTCTGCCTAGAAACTGCTTTGAAAAGTGGGCCAGAGAGAAGGATCTTTTCCAACAGGCCCCTGGGTTTTTAAGAGTTTGCAGATGAAGGAAAGAAAGTAGAAATGATATACATGGTGACAAGGCTTGCAAATAGTGAGAGTTATGTCCCATTAATGTATAATGTACAGCACTCTTGTGTCTGAAGAAGGAGGATCATGAGTTTGAGGCCAACCTGGGCTACCTAGGGGTGACTTTCTTAGTCACTTTCTTGTCACTGGGACAAGATACCTGATACCCACAACTTAATAAAGGAGAGGTTTATTTTGCCTCGTGGCCTCAGTCTATGGCAGGTTGGCTCTAAGGCAGAACAGCATGGTGAAGCAAAACTGCTTATGTCACGGAAGCCAAGAAGCAGAGAGAAGTGAGGAACTTGGAAGATCCACAGTGACCTATCTCTTCAACCAGATCTCTTAACATTGCGTTTTGCTATAAGCTCATCAGTAGATCCGATCACTTCCCAAAGCCCAGCTCTGAACACATGAGGTTTTGGGGGTACAGTCTAGATCTCAAGCATAACAAAGATCTTATCACAAAAACAAAACGAAAATAATAATAAAACAATAAAATGTACCCTGTCCTTTGAAAATGCCAATGAAACATACATGGTAGCACATTAACATCCATCCCGACATTCATGCTGCCTGTGTGGTTGTCTGTTATATTGTTTTCTTGACTATTCTGAAGGAAAAATATTTAATAATTTTAAAAGTTTAAAAATACATGAGGAGAAGCATTTGACTAAAGAGAGGCTACTTAATATTAATGGCCACATAGGGCTGGGGATTTAGCTCAGTGGTCTCACCGCCTGCTGCGCAAGCGCAAGGACCCAAGTTCGATCCCTGATACCCCCCCCAAAAAAATTAATGGCAACATAGTGAAAAGGAAAGATTTAAAACCTGTTGTCTTACAAATCTCTTGTTCATCATTAAAGCTATGATTAGTTGAATCAAAACACACTAATAGAAATGTTTAAATGTAAATAATTTTTTAGTACAATGAATTTATTCTAAATGTGTTTTTATTGCTCTGAACAGTCCAAAAGTAGATAAAGCAACAATTAAAAAATTTTAATGGGGCCAGGGATTTAGCTCAGTGGTTTCGCCACCTGCTGCGCAAGTGCAAGGACCTGAGTTCGATCGCCGGTACCAAAAAAAAAAAAATTTAATGGACTTTATTTTTTACAACAGTTTCAGATTCAAAGCAAACTGGAGGAAGGCACTGGGAATTCCTTCTGCACCATACATGCACAGCCTTTCCTGTTAACCAGCACTCCTACAGAGGAGAGGCACATTTGTTGCAATTGATAAACCTGAATTACAAATGATTACACCCAAAGTCTATGGTGTACATTAAGGTTCACTCTAGTTACTGTATATTGTGTGGTTTGGAAAAATGTACCCACCATTCCAATATCTGTGTTCCACCTATTTATTGCTCCAACCCCATAACCTCATTTGCCTTTCCAGAATATCACATAGTTAGAATTGTATAGTATGTAGCCTTTACAGATTGGCTTCTCTTGCTTAGTAATGTATATTGAAGTTTCTTTCATGTCTTTACATGAAACAATGAATTTGTTACTCATTTCTTTACAGTGTTGAAGAAGTCTCCATCATTACATGTACCACATACAATTTATTCATTCACCAACTGAAGGACATCTTTATTTGCTTCCAAGTTTGGGCAAATATAAAGAAAGTAGGTTTTTATATGAACATTTTCAACTCCTTTGCATAAGTACCCTAGAGTGTGATTGTTGGATCATATGGTAAGAGCATATTTAGTTTTGTGAGAAACTGCCGAGGCCTCTTCTAAAGTGGTTGTACCATTCTTCATTTCTACCAGCAGTGAGTAAAAGTCTTGTTGGTCCACATTCTGGCCAGCATTTGGTGTTGTCCATGTTTTGGATTTTGGCCATTCAATTAGGCATGTCATGACCTTCCACTGTTGTTTTAATTAGTGCTTTCCTGATAACATATGATATGGAGCTTGTTTTCATATGTTCTTGAGCATCTGTGTATCTGAAGTAAGTTTGATGAACTCCAATTGATACTATTATCACACCTCTAGAAAATTGAATATTGAAAAGCATTTTTATTTTTACTTAAAAATATTTTTCTTTGTAGTGCTGAGGACCAAACCTGGGCCTTGCTTGTGCTAATGAGTGCTTTACCACTGAGCTACACCACAGCCCTAACAATTTTTAAAATACAATTTTTTCATAGAACTTAGATTGTCATAAATAGCAAGGTCTAGGCTCATAATTATAGGGCTAAGGGTTGCTTTGTTTTATTTTGTTATCTCTATCTCTAGGAGATAGTAGATTTAGATTAGTGTAGACAAACTCTGTTCTTGCACTTGCCTGGGATGAGGCTAGACTATTACTGATAGAGAGCTCTCACTATCAAAAGCAGTTGAGGGCCAGGGATTTAGCTCAGGGGTTCCAGCACCTGCCTCGCAAATGCAAGATCCTGAGTTTGATCCTGGTACCAAAAGAAAAAAGCAGTTGAGGGCTAACTTTCATAACAAAGCCCTTTTCAAGATCACATGCTCACTCTTGCAATAACAGTAGTAATCCATTTGTGATCTAAGCACCCCTTAAAGATTCCTCCTCCCAATGCCATCATAATGTCAGTTAGATGTCAATATGAGCTTTAGAGGGGCATAGAAACCATGCCAGGAAGACATTCTCACAAATGTTGCTTTCCTTTAGAGATGAAAATTTTCCTTACAAAATGATAACTTCTGCCCTGTTTTCAGAGCTGCTTATATTGTGGCAGTCTCTCAAAACAATCCTTATACTAAAGAGGCATATTAGGAATGGCATATCCTGGCTTTCTATGGACTTTGGTGTAAGAGACCAGAATATTCCACCCCAAGATATGATTTTAGGGGACTAGTCAAGGTCAACAATTACCTGTCATTTCAGGAGATGGTGCAGCAGGTGTGCTTCCCCCTAAAGTAGGCTCACTTCAGAGCAATCAGTTGCTTAATAAGAGATGTTTCTAAGGAAACAAGGAGAAACAAAAAGTAATAGCTGGAGCTGACTGTAAACCCAGTTCCTGAAATCAGTGCATAGCCAGTTGAGAAGATGTCTAGGTATTGGGCTCGAGGTGTCTGTTGAAGTTTGAATGTCCTTGGTAACGTCATCGGGTGGTCCAGCGGACTTCCACAGACACAGAGGGTGTGTGGGCATGTTTCCAGACCGTCCAACAAGCTATGCACTTTCTGCTCACAGAACTTAAGAAAAAGGAACATCTCGGGCCAGGGATTTAGCTCAGTGGTTCTGTCGCCTGCCTCGCAAGCGCAAGGACCTGAGTTCGATCCCTAGTACCAAAAAAAAGAAAAAGAAAAGAAAACGGAACATCTCTGTTCTTAGTGACTTCAAGTCAGAAAAATGGGGACAAATTTTAAAACATTAATTTAGAGTCATAATCAGATATGTGAAAAAACTGAAGGATTCAGGATTCAGTCCAGTTTGAAGGTAAATAACTAAACTCCAAAGAAAATGAATAGGACTTGAGTTAAATAAAGGTTGCACTATAATTTTCTATGGAAACAGTTTTCTCCCTAGAGTCACCCCCATTTCTACCAAAGACAATCCAGATAATCAAAGATAATCTTTCAAAATTAATCTTGTCTCACTGAAACTTGGCCTGCTTATTTGCTTAAAGGCAGCAAGAATAGTTATAAACCATACAGGATCTTTTAAAGTCTGCTTTGCTGAATGTTTTTATGAGGAATCTTAGCTTAGACTTTTAAAATCTTTTCCAGGCAGGGAAGAAGCTAAGCTAAGGACTTACTAGCAGATTTCACTTACAGTACCTGTAGATTTGGGTTGGTTCCTCCCTACCCCCATTTTTAGTGCTGGGGATTGAACCCAGGGTCTCACACATGCTAATCATATGCTCTGCCACTGAGTTACATCCTCAGTCCCTAACCTTCTCTTCTTTAGTTTCTCAAGATATCCCCAGGGCATGCCAGAAAGAGATATTATTTACTTATCTGTAAGTCTAGCTATGCTTTCAAGCCAGGTCAAAGGTTAGTTATCACAAGAGTTTTTATTGATTCCACAAACTAAAAGCAGCTCCTTAAAATCATCAGGTTGTATCTTTTTTCTTTTTTGGGGGGAGGGGGCAGGGATTGAACTCTGGACCTTGCACTTGCAAGGCAGGCAGCAGAACCACTGAGCTAAATCCCAGGGCCATGTATCTAACTATATATATCATTCTCACATGTGGCCCCACCAAGCCCCTGGTGGTATAAATGATGTTTCCAATTTTGTCTTCTTAAAAGGAACAGATTCCCATTGAATTTATGTAAATATTGCCATGAAAATGGGATTGAGTAGAGAGAAAAAATAAATGCTCTAGTTCCATTTACAAAGGCATAATTTACTAGATTGTTGTGAGCTATAGTTAGCTTAAGAAAAAAAAGAGAAAAGTTGGTTTAAATCTAGACAAACAAAACATCAAATAAATAACAGTGTTTCAAACAATAATAAAAATTTCAATCATTCTTGTCAAGGTGATTCAACTAGTTCCATGGAATCAGTTATTGTTCTGTTTGATCTTAGCAGTTTTAAGAGCCCATTCATTTCTTCATCAGAGTTCCAGAAGCTCTTACCAGAGCCCAAAAGAATGATCCTAAACTTACCATACACTTGTACTTGTCAGAGTCATTTCCATGAATCTCGCTGAAGACAAAAGACTTTCAGATTATACTTATTTGCAAAAACCTTTTAGGAAAGCATTAGTGTAAAAAATTGCCTATGTCCATATGACACAAGATTTTAAATGGCAACATTTAAAGATTTAATGAAAGTTCATTACAATTAAATTGACAAGAAATTCAGTCATTCCTGCAACACACAATACTTTAAGATAATAACTGGATTTATTACTTATAGGTAACATTATACCAGGACATATAAGATTACTAGAGCTGAGTGTGTTGGCACAGGCCTATAATCCCAGCATTCTGTGAGAATGAGGCAGCAGAATTGCAAGTTCAAGATCAGCCTGGGCGACAGAGACAGTGAGAGCCTGTCTCAAAATGAAAAATAAAAAGAGGGCTGGAAGCTCAGTGAGAAGGTCCTGGATTCAATCCCCAGTTTAAAAAAAAAAAAAAATCAATCATTATAAATCTCATTTAAATAAAAATTTAAACCAAACTTTTAAAGCAAATGTATCCCCATCAAGCAACTCCACCGAAACCAATAAGTATTTTGTGACTCAATATCTTTTGAGTCTTAACCCAAGACCCAAGGGGTGTCCCAAAGAGGGTGCCCAGACACAGTCCTCTCCAGATCCACAGGAACTCTTGTGGACAGCTGAAAGAAAGATTTAGACATCTCCACTGGGAACTGGCAATGGGGCAGAATGCAAGCTGATACAGGCTGTGTATGGGAACTTACTTCAATGATAGTGGAAATGAAAACTGGCAACAGCAGGAATTTATGGGCAAAAGCTTTAATCTAATTTTTTTTTTTTTTGTACCGGGGATCAAACTTGGGACCTTGTGCTTTTGAAGCCGGCTCTGTAACCACTGAGCTAAATCCTTGGCCCAAAAGCTTTAATCTAGATAAAAAGAGAGAATAGGGAGGGAACCTCAGTTTGAGGAAAAGAGCTGAAAGGGGTGCAGCTCTTATGGAGAAGATTAGACTGGCTTATTAACAAAGAACAGGATTAGCTTTTATGGTGCCACCAGGGTGGGTTGGGGCCTGATAATTTTCCACTGGGTCATGAGTATGGCATTTTCCAAAACTACACCCTGCTGTATAGAATGCCCTTGGTCCTTGCCCTAAGGGAGGATAAGGGCAGGGTGCATCCCATACATTGTTAGCAAGAGAAGATAGGGAAAAAGACATGTCTTCACCTTTAGTGGATAAAGGTCATGGATTAAGGCTTGAGAATCCTTGTCTCTTGACCCTGTGAGGGCCCCAGTCCTATATCAGAGACATAAACGGGGTGTGCTCACATTTCAGTCTAGTCATACTCTTGGCATTTCTTTGCTAGTTGAATTTCTGTGGTTGTGACAAAATACCTGAGAATAACAATTTAAGGAGGAAAGGTTTATTTTGGCTCATGGTTTCAGAAGTTTCAGTTCATGCTTACCTGGCTTCATTGCTTTTGTCTTGCTGAGGCAGAAACATCATAGAGGAAGGGTGTGGAGGAGGAAGACTGCTCACCGCATGGTGAGAAGGGGCAGGAGTGAGGGATGAAAGGTGAGAGGCTGGGGACAAGATATAGCCCCCAAAGGCATGTCCCTTTCTTTTTTTTTTTTTTTTGGTACCAGGGATTGAACTCCGGACCTTGTGCTTGCGAGGCAGGCGCCGGAACCACTGAGCTAAATCCCCAGCCCAAGGCATGTTCCCTTCTACTGGATCCCACCTCTGAGGTGTCCATCTTCTTCCTGTATTCCTGTAGCCCATCAAATTATGGATCCATCAATGGATTAATCCATTGATGAGATCAGAGACTGTGTGAGCAAATCACTTCCCAAAAGTCCCAGCTCTGACACAAGAGTTTTTTGGGACATTCTAGACCCAACCAATATCACCCCATATCTGATGGTTGGCCACTTGCATATGCACACCTGATAACCTATTCACACTGAGAGATGGAAAGCCAAGCCAAGCTCTCTCTATATAAAACAAGAGAAGCAGAAGCATCAACTGTCCCTGGGAGTGAAAGATGCCAATTGCTATCCTCAAACCAAATTTACACAGAGGCACAATCCAAAAAAATGAATTCTTTTTTTTTAAGAATCTCCTACTTTTTTTTTTTTTGGTACTGGGGATTGAACTTGGGTCCTTGTGCTTGTGCAGCAGGAGGCGAAACCACTGAGCTAAATCCCCGGCCTCCCAAAAATGAGTTCTTAAAAGTGTTTTTCTCTTGTTGATCTGAATTTGGAAAGAGAGAGATAGGGAAAAATTTGACCTTCCTCCCTTGATGGGGCTCTACAGGCAGAGATCCAAGACACCTGACTTTGATAAGAATTCTTTTTTTTTTGGTACCAGGGATCAAACTCAGGTCCTTGCACTTGCGCAGCAGGCAGTGGAACCACTGAGCTAAATCCCCAGCCCTTTGATAAGAATTCTTATCCTTAGTCAAATGCTGCCAGTTTCCCCAGAATCCCATGCACAGATTCCAGAGCCAGTGGGGAATCCCAGCTATCTCATCCTCTTTATTGGACCTACAGGGAGGAAAAGTAATTTTCCCTCTACTTTGTCTGAGTTTTTAAGATCTCCATAATAAAAGACAGATTAGCAACAGAAAAATGAACAAAAATTTAGTAACCTGTACACCAGGAGGTATCCAGATAAATAAGTAAATTTCAGAGGTTTCTTTGAATTCAGACTTGAATACCATCATCAAGTGAAAAAAAGAAAGACGGTGCCAGGGGCCAGCAGAGGGGTGGTGGTCAGAGAAAGTGCATCACATAAGGGAAAGGTCTACTGTGCAGATCAAGTCAGAGCCTTCTCTGTTGATAAGACTTTCTAGAGGTTTGGAGTCATCCTTTTATAGCCATCTAAGTTAGACAGAAATTAATAATTAGTCAGACAGGGATAGGCCCTCAAGTCGGTGCCAAGGAGGAGAACACACCAAAGCTGTAGCTGGAGGTGAATCCATTGAAGGCCAGGCCTTTAGATAAAGATGCAGTGACGAGGCCTACATGCTTCCCTGAGGGATAAACAGTAACTTGAGATTGTACTGTGATCAGTATCAACTGGTCCAGTAAAGTCCAGATAGACATCGGTCACCTAGCCCAGGTGATCAGAACATCCAGATCCATCCCCTCCCCAAAATGCCTTTGTTCTTTCCATGTACCTTTGCTATGTGACTCGCTTCCTTATTGAATCAATACTAGCTGAGCAGCTATACTTGTGATCCTGTTGGTTGATTGTAGTTTGACCCACTTTGTACCCACATTGTGACTTTGGTGTATACATTTCCCCTGACAAAGGGCCTCAGTGGCCACCCACTTTCAGAACCCCTCCTTGTCTCTCAGGAGCCATCTCTCAATAAACCTTTCCTTCTCTTTTTAGAATATGTGCTGCTGAAGTGAGCACAAGCCTTTCCTATTCTTAACCTCCAATGTTTTTAGAATGTATTCTTTGATTTTAGGGGACACGAACTTGGAGTATCTGACATTTAGCAGTTTGTGAGTTATATTTCTTCTATATCAATCCTACTCGTTCAGGTACAGGCACTTTTACAAATGGATATTTCCCAAATAGATGTAAATGTCCTTTACAAAATAATAATTTCTACTTACAATTTCTCCTGCTGTTGCAGTCACTCAAAATAATCCTTATGCCAAGAAGGCATATTTTGGGGTGACAAATTCTGGGCTCCTACACTGGATTAAAAGAAAAAAGCAGGAGGGGCTGGAGGTGTATATGCTTAGCGTGTGCAAGGCCCCAGGTTTAATTCCTAACACACACACACACACACACACACACACACACGTGTTACCATGTGTACCAGGTTCCCAGTTTTCCAAATATTGAAGAATGAAGTTGCAAGCCAAAGGAGGAGATTAGAATTTCCAGGAGGAGTCCTGAATTTCCAGGAGGAGTCCTGAGTGGATGGCCACAGAGGCCCCTCAATCTAGAGTCACTTATAGGTAAGCAGGGCACAGGAATTGCTTAACAATTAGTAGGCATCTATCACAAGTAGTTCTGTCAAGTTAAAAAAAAAAAGACCAACTGGAGCCCAGGATCTCTAACCCAGTTCACTATGAATGTTTACAGTAAACTGGGATCTTAGAAAGAAACTGGTTATTTACTCAGGAACTTAGTAGGGGATGGCTGCACCCCTCTTTAGGAGAAAAGAGCTGCATTCCATGTTGCCTGAGAAGTTCATTCTTGGTCCAAAGAATCCCCATTAGTATGGGTGATTATCCAGCTCTATCTTGGACCTTTCCTAGCTATCTACCTTACTCATAAGTTAACTAAATAAACTCTTTTCTATACAAGCACTAATTCCAAGTTTGCCTCAAATTAACAAGAGGAAAAAATTAGGTTTAAGCCAGCTACTAGTAATGTTTATAATCTTTACACAAACAAATAGAACTACTTTCTACAAATTTCTGTACTGTCTTAATTACCAAATAAAATGATATCGAAATCATGCCTAGGAGAACCTTCATACACTTAAATAAGAACTATTCCTCATGTTGCCGATGAAGAAGCTATTTATGATTTTTTTTTACAAATCTTGTTATAAATATATCTCATGGCTTAGGGGTGAAACTTAGTGGTAGAGCATTTGCCTAGCATGCTTGAGGCCCTGGGTTCAACTTCCAGCCATATCTATCTATCATCTATCTATCAATCTATCTATCATCTGCCTACCTACCTTCCCATCCCAGGTAGACGTATTAAACAGTATCAAAAATGGATAGGTATTTCTGCTTCTGTTACAGTTGAATGGGCCAGTAATAGTCCAGGTTCTTGTGAAAGAGAAGGAAAGAATTGCCAAGCGTACTCCCAGTAGTGTGTAGTAGTGTGTAACTGTGTTTATTGAAGATCATAGGGAAGGGAGCAGCAGCAATAGGAAAAAGGGAAAAGAGGCTAATAACTCAGGCTTTTGGAATTTAAAGACCAGATCGCTCTGGCTTTCAGTGCCTCCACTGAATCTCCCACTGAGGTGTAGGGCTTGGTGATCTCTAAGCTTTTGTTATGTTATTATCTCTTAGGATAATGGAAGCAGGAATAACCATAGGGTGCTATTCACAGTTAAATAGAGGAAAGGGTGTAACTCAGCTCCTTTTTTTTTGGTACCCGGGGATTGAACTCTGGTCCTTGCGCTTACACAGCAGGCAGCGAAACCACTGAGCTAAATCCCCAGTCCTTCAGCTCCTTTATTTCAACTGTACTACTTCCAGGAAGAGAGTAGATGCACTGCTATAACAAAGATAAGAAACCCTGGACATTTTAAATAAACATAGATGACTCTAAAAGTTGGACATATGACTGTTAATCAGCTTTTTGTTACTATAACAAAATATCTGGCATAATCAACTTATAAAGCAGAAAGGTTTATTTTGGTTCACAGTTTTGGAGGTTATAGTTTATGGTGACTTTGTCCATTGCTTTTGTGTCTGTGACAGGCTGGGAACTAAGGCTTAAACATACAGGACTTTGAGGGGCAGTCCAGACCATAGCAAAGACAGACTGGCCAAGGCCTCAACATCTAGTAATAGTGCTGTGGTGCATTCCATAGGTTTTCTTTTCTTTTTTCTTTTCTTTTTTTTGGTACCAGGAATCAAGCTCAGGACCTTGTGCTGGCCAGGTAGGTATAGCACCACTGAACTACATCCCCAGACCCTCCTTGGGTTTCCTTTTTGCTTCACATAACCCAGACTTGGAGTGAAGAAGTGAAGCTACCTGGAAATGCCAATGGGCACAGACCAGAAAACAGAACAAAACAAAAAAATAATCCCTTGCTGTCTCTAGGCAAAGGACCAGAAGAGGGGCAGCCTACCTTGACAGTGAACTTTTAGACAATGTCACTTTATTCTGGCCAAACATCCCAGGAAAAAGTTTTGGTTGAACACTTCCTGCTGTGGTTTGAACATGTCCCCCAGAACATCCTGTGTCAGAAGTTTAAGCCCAAAAGTCACATGTTAATGGTGTTAGAAGGTGAATGATTAGTAGTAGATGAGGTCATGTAGTGGGGCCCCCAAGATGGTATCAGCAGCTTTGGAAAAAGAGGAAGGGACACCAAGCTGGAATGCAGATGCCAAGCAGATGTTGGTGCCACCATCTTAGATTTCTCAGGCCTCAGAACCATGAGCCAAGCGAACTTCTATTCTTCATCAATTACCCAGCCTCTGAGATTTTTTGATAGCAATAGAAAACGGACTAAGGCAACCACCTACACCAGCAAAGACCAAGGGGAAAGCCTAGACTTCATGTTCCCCGGGCTATATAAACAGGCTCCATGCCTCCCTGCTGGAGGCTGTCAGAAAAGCCTAGTGAAAAACAGAGTGCCCCTATAGCCAGAGGTGTCAGTGGAGACTGACCCTGCACTTGGACACCAACATTGGTGGGTGGAGAACATGAACTTCCACTCCTTCCTGGCACTAATGAAGCTGTGACCTCCTCCTGCTCTTCCCTGTCAGAATGATATCAGGGGAAGCAAGCTAAAACACAAGGTTCAGATTAAATCTAGAGTCTCAAGGCACCACAAATGTTCATTCAGGTTTCAGTGAAGAACCAGCCCTCAGGCCATGTGTTCCTTTTTGCATGGTTGGCTTGCCCTCATGCTGTGGAGACTACTTCTTTTCTTATTTTTACTTGGCCCAAACTCACTCTGCAGAGCCTGTTTTTTTCCTACCTCTAATAAAACTTTGCTGCCATTAAAACAAAACAAAACAAACACCAACCCTCATATCAAGAACAGGGAAAATCTCAAACTGATTTTAAAAAGATGATCAATAGAAGCCAGCAGTGAGATGATAGAGACTTTAGGATGATCTGGCAAAGATGTTAAAGCAATCATCATTAAAATGCTTAATCTAGAAGGTGGGTATGGTGGTACACACCTATAATCTCAGTATTCTGAGGGGGCTAAGGCAGGGTCTCCCTCAGTTTCTGATCACACCTCATTTAGCATTGTGCCCCTGGTTCCCAAAGATCAGATATGTCTCCCAATACAAAATGCACTCAGTTCATATAGTAAGAAGGGATCAGATTAAAACAGGACTAAAACCCAGCAGGGCAAAAAGTCCAAATCTTTGTGCTCCATGCCTTTGGGGCATACTGCAGCAGGATGCGGGCTGCCAAGAGCTCAGGCAGCCTGCCCCATGGCTTTGCTGGTTGCAGCACACATGGCTGGTCTTGTGGGCAGGTTTTCATGAGGCATACAGCTTCCCTTGGCAGGTGTTTCATGTTTCTGACATCTCTGACTTTCTGGGATCTCCACTGCTCTGATTTCACCCTCATAGCTTCATGCACTGCTCTGTTTACAGAAACTCTGACTGCAACACATTGCCTGGCCCCAGGCTTTCTTTTGAAATCTCAGTGGAAGCCTCTCTGACTCCAAGACATTTTTCATGCCTGCAAATCCAGCACTATGTGGACAATGCTAAGGTCTGTTGCCAGCAGAAGATACACATTATCCTGTTTGAATTGCAGCTGCAGTGGCCGCTGAGCACCTTGCTGGGTTTGGTAATCCTGAACTTGTAGTATGTTCTGGGACTCTATTCTCAAAAGACTGCTGTTGGAAGGTCTTTGAAACAAATTTGTACTATTACAGCTTTGGGGCTGCCTTGGGTGAAGTCTTGCTGATTCCTGAGATGCCCTCCAGGCATCTTTTCTATAGTCCTGGTGCAAGCAGTTGGCTTCCCCCTCCCCCCTCCCCCCTCCCCTTCCCCATCCCCCCTCCCCTTCCGTCCCCCTCCCCTTCCGTCCCCCTCCCCCTTCCCCTCCTCCTCCTCCTTTTTCTTTTTTTCCTCTTTTTTTTTTTTTTGTCCAGGAGTGCAGGTTGAATCCTGGAGTGCTCTACCACTGAACTACATCCCCAATCCTTTTTATTTTTTTATTATGAGAGGGAGTTTCACTATGTTACCCAGGCTGGCTTTAAATCTTCAAGCCTCCTGCCTCAGTCTCCTAAGTAGCTGGGATTATAAGTGTGCACCACTGCATCTGGCATGTGGTTACTTTTTTTTTTTTGCACCAGGGATTGAACTCGGGTCCTTGCGCTTGCAAGGCAAGCGATGGAACCACTGAGCTAAATCCCTGGCCCACGTGGTTACTTTTTGGTTGTGCTTGTCACCTTAGCAATTATCCCTTTTACATGTGCTCCTTTTCTCTCCAAACCTGTGAACTTTTCAAATTTTTTTCACTCAGTTCTTTGCTTTTGAATCTCATTGTAAATTTAGTTAAAATCACCTAGTAATCCCCATGGTGCTGCCTAAATACTGTGCTGCCTTAAAATTTCTTCAGCCAGATAAAGTAGTCCATCACCTTTAAGCTCAGCCTTCCACAAAGGCTCAGAGCAGGCACAAAGTGCATCCAAATCCTTTGCCATTATACAAGGATGGCCTCTACTCCAGTTGCCAATAGAATCCTTGTTTGCATCTGAGACCTCATTGGTAGAGTCCTTACAATCTGCATTTCTATCAGCATTCTGGTCTTCTGAGTTCCCACCAGAATTGCCTATTAAGCTCTGCTTACAGAATGCTAAACTGTTTCTAGTCCACTCCTCCAAACTTTTCTATACTCATCCTGAAACCAGCTCCTTCTTCCGAACCAATTCCATATCATCACAGGTAACACAACTACCCCACTCTTGATATTTATTTTCTGTGTTATTCAGCATTGCGTTACTATAACAAAGTTTTTGTTTTCTTTTTTTTGGCTCATGGTCTCAGGAATTTCACTCCAGATCAACTGATCCTGCTGCTTTGGGCCTGTGCTGAGTAGCACATCATGGTAGAAGCACGTGACTGAGCAAACTCTCTCACCTCATAGCCAGGAAACAGAAAGAGAAAGAATGGGAAGGGTTCCCACTGTTCCCTTTAAGGGCAAACCCCGATGACCTGAAGGCTTCCCACTAGACTTCAGTTCCTGATGGTTTCCCCTCTTCCCAAGAGCACCACACTGCATTGTAAGCCTTTAACACATGAACCTTTGAGGACACTTAAGATGGAAACACTAACAACATCCTAATCGCAGGTACTTGGGAGGCTGAAATAGGGGATCATAAGTTAGAGGCTGGCCTGGGCAACCTGCTAAGACCCTCAGCTGTATGTCGTTATAGTTTTGATTTGTATTTTCCTAATAATTAGTGATGTGAATCTTTTTTCATGTGCTTTTTTAGTCATTTATATATATATATATATATATATATATATATATATATTTTTTTTTTTTTTGGTACCAGGGATCGAACTCAGGTCCTTGTGCTTGCCCAGCAGGCAGAGAAACCACTGAGCTAAATCCCTGGCCCTATATATCTTTTTTTGAGAAATATCTTTTTGCTCAGGCTGAGCTCAAATTTGTGATCCTTCTGCCTCAGCCTTCCCAGAGTGCTACCATTCCTGACTTGAGTGGTTGGTTATTGTTGAATTGTAAGAGTTCCTTATATATTCTGGATATGAATACTTCCCTTTTTACTGTGTTGATTATATTTTGTGATACACAGAGTTTAAAATTTTGATATTCTCCAATTTAATTACATCTTCTTTTGTTGTCTGTTTTTGGTACCTAAGAAATCACAGACAAATCTAAGACTGAAGCTTTCCTCCCAGGTTTTTTTCTAAGAGTTGTATAGTTTTAACTTACATTTACATCTTTGATTAACTGTTAGTTAATTTTTATATGTAGTGTGAAGTAGAGGCTCAACTTCATTCTTTTCCATGTGAGTGTCCAGTTGTTATCTGATTGGGGCGTCTCAAGGGAGTTGTTTCCAGGTTCTTAGTATTCTGAAAAAAGAATTGAGCAAGACTCTCAAAAGAAGTAACAAGATTTACTTAAAAAGGAGTAACAAGAATAAGTGAAAGAGGTGAAGGTAGACTCCACAGTGGGAGCAGGCCAGTAAGAAGAGCTTATAGTGATAGGGACTGGTACTGGGTCTCTAAAAAGTCCTGGGTTATGGGAAGATCTATAGGTGGTGATTGACAGGAGTCAAAGCTCAGTGGGCTGTCTGACTCAGCCCATCTGTTTGGAGGGGAGTTTTTGACCACCCAAGGTTTCTAGAGGAAGTGTCATGGTGCCCAAAGCATAAGGTGAGGAGGGTGTCAAAACCACAATGGAAATGAAGTTGGACACAGACCATGGTCGTGTACTTCTGGTTTGCACATGTCTGAGGTATTTCTTGGGGGGGTGACCTTTATCTATTGGTTTTCTGATATTTTGACAAAGCCATCCTTGCTCTGTCTGGTTTCTCAGTCCTTATTCCTCAGCTGTCTGTTGTTTACGTGTCCTTGCTCTACATTTTATCTCACAGCAATCCCAACACTGTGTATTAAATAGATTGTCCTCTTCCTGGGATAGGCTTTCAATCAATAAGATTGGACAGAAAGATCTGGACTCAGATATTGGTTCCCTCACAGACTAGTCCAGAGATCATAATCTCTCGGGAAAAATCTTGGACAAATGATCTCTTCCCCTCTGAGTGGAACCCAGTTGGTATAGATGCTGCGATTCATTCTTGTTCCTGGGCCAGCTATGCCAGGACTTAATGTGACCTTCCATAGACAGATGGCACATCTGCAATGCTGGTGTGATTACACTGAGGGTTCTGCTTAAGGGGATTTTAGGCACTTTGCTCAAAAATCGTACTTCTTTAGGGCTGGGGATTTAGCTCAGTGGTGCTGCCACCTGCCTCGCAAGCTGAAGGTCCTGAGTTCAATCCCTGGTACCAAAAAAAAAATCATACTTTTTATTATTCTTTACATGGTAGTAATACCTCTCTGCCCTCCCCTCAATACACCAAAGAAGTAAGAGGGCTGTGATCAGATGGCATCAGGGGCCAACAACTTCTGATGAAAGCAACAAAATACATTAGGGCATCTACCACCTCCAGTCTGTATACTGAGCATGTCCACAGAGGCTCAGGGGCAGTTCCTGACCCTCTGTCAGCTGCAACCAGGCAGCCTTGTGACTTGGGCCTGAAGAAGCAGTTATAACTCATGAGCAGGTAGAGAGCAGTGTGGGTTTATCTGGACATCTTTGGCCTGCATTTCATAACCAAATAAAAGAAGAGCAATAGTCTGTCTTTAGGAGCTCGCTATCGTTTGCATCTGGAATGTCACCCAAGGGTCCACGTGTTAAAGGCTTAGTCCCTGGCTTAGCACTATTGGGAGGTAGTGGGAACTTGCAGAGGTGGGGCCCAGTGGGAGGTCTTCAGAAACTGAGATGTGGCCTTGAAGGGGATCATCTGACCCCAATGTCTTCCTCTTTTTCTCTTACTTCCCAGCCATGAGGCAAATAGCCATGCATTGCCTCTCCACAGGCCCAAAGCCAACTGATCATGGGCTGGCACCAAAACATGACCTAAAATAAAATTTCTCTTCTAAGATTATGTTAGATATTTTATTACTGTAACGCAAAGGTGACTAACACAGAGCTCATAGCTTCATCTCACTTTGATCACAATAAAATCAAGGATCAAGCCAGCTTTTAATTTAATAGTCCCAGATGCTCTTATCTGGAAAAAATAAATAAAACATAAACAAACAATTTGAATAGTAATTTGGCAATAGCTATTGCAAATATTTATATTTGCATACTTTTTGAACAAGCTAGTCTACATCCAGGAATTTCAATGAGATTCTTGGCATGTGTGCAAAGATAAGAATACAAGGATGTTTACTGTGAAATTGTTGTAATTGCCAAAGTTGGAAACAATCAACAGGGAAGTGGTTAATTAAGAAATCGTTTATAGGGCCAGGGATTTAGCTCAGTGGTTCCGCTGCCTGCCTCTCAAGGGGAAGGTCCCAAGTTCAATCCCCTGTACCAAAAAAAAAAAAAAGAAAGAAAAAGAAATGGTTTATAGCAGCATAGTTTGTAATAGCTAAATCTTGGAAACAGCCCAAATGCCCATCAACTGGTGATGTGGTTAATTTTTTTTATAAAATGGAGTACTATTTAGCCATAAAAAATGATAAACTAGAGACATTTATAGCTACATGGATGGACATTGAGGCCATACTCTAAAGTGAAATAAATAGGACACATGTGTAAATACAGAATAGTTTCTCTAATGTGAGAAACTGCAAGTGTAAATGAGGAACAAAAGGTATAATAGATAATGTGAAATAGGAAGAAAATGTCCAAAGGGGAAGGGGGAGTAGGAAGGGGGGTGGGGGAAAGGAAAGAAGGGATAGAAAAAAATACAAAAAAGAAGGAAAAAAATGGAAACAAAGCTTTGGTAAATAGGCAGAGGTGGAGGGGGTGGAAGGGAGAAAAGGGAAATGGGGAAAAAATAAGAACCAAGATATATCATGTACAGGTACAAATTCCCAACGATGAATGTGATCATAATATATACCTAAAATATACCAATAAACTTAATGAATAAAAAAAAAGGAATGGTACATCCATCCAATGGAATATGAGCCTGCTGTTAGAAAGAATAAGGATTGGGGCTGGGGATTTAGCTCTGTGGTTCCACCGCCTGCCTTGCAAGCGCAAGGACCCGAGTTCAATCCCCCGTACCAAAAAAAAAAAAAAAAAGAAAGAATAAGGATTGATACACATATATTTTCAAGATATAGCACTAGGTAAAAAAAAAAATTACAGAAACATTAATTTCTTTTTTTTTTTTTTTTTTTGTACTGGGGATCGAACTCAGGAACTTGCTCTTGTGAGGCAGGCACCAAAACCACTGAGCTAAATCCCCAGCCCTACAAGCATTAATTTCTATGAGTGCCTTTGTAGAACTTTTTGCTTTCTGTGTTGTATGTTTCTCTATTGCTCAGAACTCCTGTCCCTTGAGATACACTGTTTTGCATTTTGAAAGTATTAAAATGGGAAGGGTGTGTATACTGTAACATCTCTAAAGATGCAATGATCTTATATATAAAACCTTCATATACATAAAGGTCCAATGAGATCGGGCAAGGAGTGATATGTGCTCAGTCTTAGCTCTGCAGCATCAGGAAACACTGAAGTGCAGTAATACCTTCCTGATCTTGCTGCAGAAATCACAGGCTCACAGTGACAAGGACCAATGGAAACAGCTGTTGTGGTCTTTGAATTCTTCTGCAGGCAATTTCAAATTTCCCATCTAAGACAGATGAATTGGTTTCTTAGAGTGTGCAGACCATTGCTTGTCAGGTAGTTTTTACTAGGCAGCTGTCAGTGCCAATGCGGGCAAAGAGGGAAGACAGATTTGTTCTTTACCTTCGAGTCCAATCCCATTGTTCCTTTCTCACACACCTCTGGTTTTCAGACACAGTTGTCACAATCCAACTGGACTCTAATCAGTTGGGCATGCCTTTTTTTTTTTTCTTAAATAGGGTCTCGCTGTGTAGTTCAGGCTGGCCTTGAACTCATGGCTATCCTCCTGCCTCAGCCTCCCAAGTGCCAGAATTACAGGCATGTGCCACCATTCCTGGCTGGGCATGTCTTTTTTTTTTTTTTTTTTTTTTTCCTGGGCATGTCTTTTTAAGTGACCCAATTCGAATCCTAATTTGAATCACAAAACAGATAAATAAAGGAGCAAATTTTACAACCGCAAAAGAACTCTGCTTATTAGGACTTTTTTGAAGACTTCCTTCCTTTTGTGAAGACTTCCTTCCTTTCTCTGGCCCATCTGAATAGGCTTCACTTTATAAAAATTGGATAATGCAGCTTTTCATGAGTATCTACCACATAGAGCTGGAATAGTTCTAGCAACTGAGCCCATCTAAGAGCAATGAATGCAAGCCCCGCCATTGTTCTCATAGCCCTTCTGGATCGTGGTAACACAGAGAAACCTACAAATCTCCACTGGAAAGCCGCATTCAAAAAGGGCTTAGAGAGAAGTGAAGGGGCTGGTGCGGAGCCAGCTCAGCTACTACAGTCCCTGCAGCCAGAGACACACTGTTGCACTTGTCTCCCATTTCCTCCTGCAATC
Source organism: Heterocephalus glaber (assembly GCF_053883595.1). Classification (NCBI taxonomy): domain Eukaryota; kingdom Metazoa; phylum Chordata; class Mammalia; order Rodentia; family Bathyergidae; genus Heterocephalus; species Heterocephalus glaber. The sequence goes on from NW_028258308.1 coordinate 44,453,505, forward strand.
ATGGGACAAAGAGTTTTCTCCCTGAATTATTTTGAGGGTTAAACGAGATCACGTATCCTCTTCCGAGTGGGAAAACATAATATGAAGCTATAACAACTAAAGTAGTTTTCCTGGAGAAAAAAAAAAAGATGAATTAAACAAAGTGAAATTCAGATATAGATCTAAAACAAGTAAGAATGAAGTTTATAGTAATGGTGACATTTCAGTGCAGTAAGAAATAAGATGGATTTTTAAATAAACGGCTAGAACAATAAGCTAGTTCCTTGAAGGGTAGGGTAATAGTTCTGAACCCTTTCCTCATTCTTTATACAAAAAGAAATACCAAATGAATCATTCATTACACCTGAAAAAAAGAAACTACAGGCTGGGGATTTAGCTCAGTGGTGCCGTCACCAGCCTTGCAAGTAAGTGCAAGTTCCTGAGTTCAATCCCAGGTACCAAAAAAAAAAAAAAGAAAGAAAAAGAATTAAGAAACTACAAAAGTACAAAGATAAAACTTAAGTGAAATTTATTTGTTATTTTGTAGTAGAGAAGGCTTGTCTAATCAGGATTAAAGTGTAGAAACCATAAAAGTTGGTTATCATAAATGTTTAAAACTTTTGCATGGCAAAAAAAGAAGAGAAAACAACCAAGGCAATATCAGAGAACAAATAATAAATTGGGGAAATTAGTGTCAAAAGGCTAATTTTCTTCATCAACAAGAGGTCAAGAAAGACAAAGCAGCCCCTTTGGGATCCTCAATAATTTTTTTTTTTGTACCGCGGATTGAACTCAGGATTTTGCACTTGCGTGGCTGGTGGGAGTACCACTGAGCTAAATCCCCGGCAAAGCAACCCCTTTTACAGCATTTACAAAGAAGAGTTTTCATAGATTAAAGAGTAAGAGATATGATGGTTAAATAAATGCAATCAATACATTATCCTGAATTGGATACTGGACTAATAAAAAAAAAACCATAAATGATACTATCAGTACAACAAAATCTAAATGTGGACTGTGAATTAGGTAACATTTTTCTATCAACTATAAGTCCTCAGGTTTTAATAATTGAATTGTGGTTATGTAAAAGAAAATCCTATTCTTAGAAAATATGTGCTAGGGTAAAGAGGAGTGTAGTGAAGGAAATGTATTTTTCCCTCTATACTTTATGAGGTTTTTCTTTTCTAGTACCTGGGGATAGAACGCAGAACCTTGTGCTTGCAAGGCAGGCAAAGCACCAACTGAGCTATATCCCCGGCCCCTTTATGAATTTTTTGTAACAAAAGATTACTGCAGAATGTATTAACATGTGTACTGTTTTTCTTTTTCTTTCTTTTTTTTTGGTACCAGGGATCAAACTCAGGACCTTGAGCTTGTGAGGCAGGCAAGGGAACCACTGAACTAAATCCCCGGCCCCAACACGTGTACTGTCATCTGGTACATGGGAAACGTGGAGAGAAGAGGTAGTTTAGAATTTAGGCTGAGATACCATCTCCAGTTGACACAAAAGGAAGGGGGCAGTTGTGGGGAGGTGACCAAGGAAAGCATAGTAAACATGAATAAGTTGTGTTGCGTAGATTTAAGAACATGCTTTCCCCATTGGTAACAGTCTTTTGTGATTTAGTCATCCTCTTCCTGGTACAGAGAGGAAAAACACTTACAAAAAGAACATTTCCTTTATGAAGCAAATTTCCCTTACAAAAGATAACTTCTACTTTATTTTCAGAGCTTCTATTTTGGTCACAGTTTCTCAAAATAATCCTTAGGCTAAAGAGACATATTTTTGGGCAATGAATTCCCATCTCCTGCAACCTCCCATTGGAAAGTCCACTTTTACAGAAGTTTCACATATTAAAAGCTAAGTTGATAGGCCGTAGAGAGACCTTCAGGTTAGAAGTTGTGTGAGATCTGGAAATGGTGAGAGAGGGGGAAAAAACCTCGATAGGAACAAACATGAATAAACAAAAATGAACACGTTTAGACTGAGTGCCTCATCTTTTGTCTCAGGGTCTACTTGGGAATAGATATTGTAGTTTGAATCTTAAATGTCCCCCAAAGGTCTGTCTGGAAAAACCTTGGTCCTGGCCTGGTGAATCTGGAAGTGGTAAACTTTTAAGAGGTGGGACCTAGTAGGAGGTGTGCAGGTCACTGGGCTCAAGCTCTGGATGGGGGTGGCGGTGAAGCAGAAGGTAAGGAATGGCAAAGCCAGCTGAGGGAGTAAATGTGACCTGTTAATTACAAAATCCCAGGACACATGCACAGGACAGTTCCAAAAGCCCTGAATGTGGACTTCTTGTGAGAATTCACAATGTGTGGAATGAATAAAAAGGAGACAGGGTGACATAAAGAGCTTGCTAATGTGCTGCCTCATGTTAGCCCACCCTACACTCTAGGGCAGTGATGGCAAACCTTTTAGAGCTTTCAGTGATACAAACAGCCTGCTTCAGCACACATGCCATAGGTTTGCCACCACTGCTCTAGGGTGTAACTTTTATCTTTAATTTTATTTTAAAAATCTATATTCCTATTTTTGTTTTTCCTCCCATTTCACTCAGCCCAACTCCCCTGCAAAGCCAGTTTCTCTCTTAACCTTCATTTAAAATTTTACCTACCTGTTTAATTTTTCTTACCTCAAATAAATGTGAAACTTCACCACTGTTTTGCTTGTTTGCTTCAATTTTTTGTTCGAGACAGAAATTACCTAGAAACTAACTCCCAAAGGAGATTCTAGCACTCCAAAACCCAGTAACTATTTGACTTAGCCAGCCAGGAGACCAGATGAGGCCCTTTGGGCACATTTTTTTGTTTCTTTATTAAGTGTCCCAAAGGATTTTTCTTTTTCTTTCCCTGTCTCTCTCCCCTAGGCCAGAATTCAGGGACCTGTTCTCATGGTGCACTAAAAACTCTGCTGCTTTTCCCATGCTGTGGGAGGAGGAAAGGGAATGTTTGGCCTTTATGGGTTCTTTTCAGCTGCAATAGACCTAAGTTTACCTCCCCTTTCCTTTATTTTTCTCACCTGCACTTACTCTGCGAGTGATATGCCCTGTTGTCTGCAGAGTATTTTTGCTACCCTTTATGGAAATGAGCCTGGTCCATTTTATTTATTTATTTATTTTTCCCCCATTAAGTTTATTGGTACATTTTAGGTATAAAATACAGTTACATTCATCATTGGGATCTTGTACCATTACATGAGTATCTTGGTTCTTATTTTTTTCCCCTTCCCCTGCCCTCCCTACACCTCCTCCACCTTTCCCTATTTACAAAGACTTTGTTTCCATTTTTTTCCTTTTCTCATATTTTTTCTTTTCCCTTCTTTCCCTTCCCCTACCCCTCCCACTTCCCCTGCTCCTTTAGACCTTTTCTTCCTATTACACAATATGAATTATACATTTTAAAAATTACAATATCAAGATCTAGGAGACATTAGCACAGATTTTACAGAATTTAAAAGGATGTAGAAAGCATATGTCAAAAATCTGTTTTGAAATAAATTTGACAACTTCTAAGAAGAACCTTGAAAGACAAATTAATGAAACTAACTCTGAAGGAAATATAAAATTTGAATAGCACCTATTAAAGAAAGTATATTCCTAGCTTGAAAACCTACCTATATGACAACAACAGGCTCATATACATTTTAACTGATAAATTATAACAAACATTTAATACAGAAAAAAGAAGGAACACTTCTCCCCTCATTTTAGGAAATCAACATTGTGCTAACCCTAAAACTGGATAAAGATAATAGAAGAAAAAATTATGAACATAGATAGAAATTTGTTTAACAAAAAAAAACTATTAGAAGTCAGATCTGGCAGTATGTAGAAAGTGGTTTTATTATAGGGATGGCAGTGTTGGTTCAGCATTGGAAGGTCCACCCCCAAAAGTCATCATTTTAATAGAGGAAAGGAAAAAGCCATATGATCCTGTCACTAGTTGGAGAAAAAATATCAGACTAAATTGCACAGCTGTTCATGGTAAAAGCTATCAGGAGACTAGAAGTAGAACAGAAGCTTCTCAACAGATTAAAGACATGTACTCCATACTTCCAGCAAGAATGCATTATATGGAGCTGGGGATTTAGCTCAGTGGTTCCACCGCCTGCCTGCATCTCAAGCTCAAGGACCCAATTTCGATCCCCGGTACCAAAAAAACAAAAAAAACAAAAAAACAAAAACAAAAAAAGAATGCCTTATATGAATGGAGAAGATACAATGCTTTTTCCTTAAGGTGGGGAACAAGGGCAGATATGCTTACTCTTCGTCTGTCTATTAAACTTTGAAACATAGGCCCAAACCAAAATAGTCTGGCAATAAAATGACACAATTAGAATAGGATTGGCAAGGTAGAAGCAAAATATTTATATGTAGATGAAATGATCATCTACAGAGAAAATACTAAGAAATCTCCAGGAGCTCTGAGAACTTGTGTTTGAATTTAGCAGGATTAGAAAACACAAGGTTGGGCCAGGGATTTAGCTCAGTGGTTCCAGCGCCTGCCTCACAAGCGCAAGCACAAGGTCCCGAGTTTGATCCCCGGTACTGAAAAAAAAAAAAAAGAAAACACAAGGTATATATATTCAGGTCTATGTATACTTGCTATAAGTGAAGAATTGGATATTGAAATTTAAAAGTTATGTAGGAATACAAAGGACCTAGAAAAGCAAAAAAAAAAAAAAAAAAAAAAAAAACAGTGTTGGAAGACGTTTAGTACCTAATTTTAAGGCTTCTTCTAAAGCTACAGTAATCAAGGCAGTGTTGGTGTAAGGAAAAACGTATAGAAATAGAACCACCCATATATGGTCCACTGAGTTTTGAAAGATTACTTAACATTAACATTTTATAGAACATAAACTCAATTCAAGATCAGAGGAAAAGATAGTGTTTTCAGCAAATGGAACTAGAACACCTGGTATCCATATATAAAAAATTAACCTCAACCCTTTATTTCCATACATAAAAATAACTTGAAAGGATCTATGAACCTAAATATGAAAGCCTAAAAGTATAAAACTTTACGAAGAAATTATAAGGGAAAATGTTTATGAATTTAGGGTAGGCAAGAACTTCCTAGGATACAAAAAACATGGTGTATAAAAGAAAAAAATTGATAAATGAGATTCCATCAAAATTTAGAACTTAATTTTTTTTTGGTAGCGGAGATCAAACTCGGGTCCTTGCGCTTGCAAGGCAGGCCGTGGAACCACTGAGCTAAACCCCCGGCCCAAAGTTTAGAGCTTTAAATGACATTGTTAAATGAAAAGTAGTCCTTCAACAGACCATATTTACAATGCATATAACCTATGAGCCTGGTCCATTTTAGTCCAAGCACCATGCTGCCTTGCCACGTGGCTAGATGCTGTTTTGGGTCAACTGCTACTATTTTGTTTACCGTGCGTGTTTCCTTTCTTTTTACAAATTGTCCTTATGAAACCTCACCCTTGTAGATAGGAGCTAAGCCTCTGATTGCGGAGAACTTGCAGGCTTCCTTCCTCTTTTCTCTTGAATTACTGTGGTACCTTGGTTCACAAATTTAATTTGTTCCACGATTTTGGAAAAGATATCCGGGTTTGTGTTTGTGTAGGAAGGAAGGCCCACAGTCGTGTTTGTCATTCCAATGCAGAGTTTGCAAACAAAGCAAATTTTGCTAAGCACTTGTTTGGGAGACAAAATGTTTGCAAACAAAAATGTTTGTGAACCGAGGTACCACCGCATTTAAACAAGTACAGTGTCTTCCCGAGCAGGAAGAGAAACCTTGTCTGTACTCGGGGAAGCAGTTTGTTTAGGTACTAACTATCCCGAGTGTCACTAGAGCAGGTGTCATTTCACCCAGTCGCTTTGAATACATTTGATAAAGTTGTTATTTTTATATTTCTTGTTATATTATCTTATAAAAATTAATGGGGGCTGGGGATTTAGCTCAGTGGTTCCGCCTCCTGCCTCGAAAGCACAAGGACCAGAGTTCGATCCCCGGTACCGACAAAAAAGAAAAAAGAAAAAATTAATGGAAAAATCCAATTTTGGTCATCCTGTATTTAAATAATTGGACTGGTAAGTGGTTAAACCCCACTTCTATGCTTCTACCTTTGGCAGCCAGCTGGCTCTAGCTGACTCAATTCCCTCTGGGACCTAAAGCCAGCCTAAAACTCATTTCCTGAAGTAGTTTGCTGATATTGGTTTGAGGCTGGATCCCTTTCTTGTTTCTTCTAACAAAGTGCAGGTAATTTAGAAACATATGCCTCACATCTTGAGCAGAACAAATGAGTAACTAAAGTGAATGTGAGTATACAAAAGCAGAGCCATCCTTAGTTTCAAAAGTTTTTAAGGCTTCTTAAAAAAAAAAAGTTTCCATTTCTACTGCCTTAAACAAAGTACCAAAATGTTTACTGTCAGGGTAAATGCAAAAGATATTGTTTCTCAATAGCTCCACCCTGCTTAGGCAGAGCCATCAAGTGGCTCAACTGTGGCTAAGGGAGTCTGGGAGTGGCACAGGGAGGGGGGAATGGGACTCCAGCCTGACCTTGTGGGAGTTTCACAGGACTAGGAAGGGCCATCAACTGGTTCCATCCCCTTCTCCCTAATAAGTTAATGGTCCCCAATAGGGAAAAATCCATCATGTTTGCTTGCTTCTATGGAAGATGCCAGTGTCACTCTAGTTTCAGAGACATTTGGCTAGTAAATGCTTAAGTCTCACAAGGGATGCTTTGTGGGGTTCACATTGGGTCTCCTCTTTCTGTACAGGATGCCATCCTATATTGGACTCTAATCAGGCCAAGGGTATGGTGGCAGAATAACAAAAGACAAGACAAGATCTGCATAAATGGGGGTCCCAGGATGGTCAGAGCCCTTATCAGGCTAAGACACTATCTCCTGAAGCTTGTCACTATTTACTGAACACACAGCTTCTTGAAGGGGCCAGAGGTGTTCAGGGAAACAGTGGAGTGGAGAGCACTGATGCAAGCAGGGTCCTAGCAACAAGGGAATGAGACATTCTAGTATGAACAGCTCATAGATTAATGGGAATTTTCCCCATAGATTAATTTCTGCCGTTACAGAAGTTTTATGAATGAGTCATGCTGCCCTTGGTTGCACTATTGTCTTGCCATCCAAGATATCACAGCATCATGGATCAGTGAGACCTTTGCTATAAGTAGTGGCATGGGGAGTTGTTCCTTTCCTATATACCACCTGTGGCTCTTCAGACAAGGCATGTGGGCTAGTAGACAGACACAGTCTTTTAACATGAGAAGCCAGTTTATAAATTTGCAGCTTGTTCAGGGTGGTCTCCATCAATTGTAAGGAGCCAAGATCTAGTGCACCCTCTCTCTTGGCCCCAAGACGAGTCATGGGAAACGTCTTGGACCTTGCCACATAGATTCCATCAACTTTGCGACTAGGCAGTATCCTTGATCAATGGGAAAATTGTCAATTGATCTTGACAATTTAAAACAGGAACAGCTTATCTACTATTGCAATACAATTTGGGTTGAATATGAATTAGAAAATGGAGAGAGATGGGTATGGGATGGGATTTTAAATTATGAGACTCTTTTTCAGCTGCAGTATTTCTGCTTAAAACATAGTAGGTGGAGTGAAATCCCTTATGTTCAGCCCAGAAACTATGATATTTAGAGTGGCCCCTAAGGAAGACAAAGATTCTCTGGAGGATTCTATCCTGGGACCCCCACGTGTCTCTCAGGGGGTTTGGGTCTCTGATCCATTTGATGAAAATAATCTCACTGGGAGGCCTCTTTAACCCAGGTCAGTAAATTAGACCCACCTCCTCCAAGTGTTACAGGAACTCTATCAGAGCCCAGTGTCCCAGAGGAACTCAGCATCCTTCAGCCCCCTCATCATGCTCCTCAGGTAGCCTTAAGTCCCACTGGGGACCCACGATAGCTTTAAGCCCCACAGATTGAACCTAAAGTGTTGATTTTTACTCCTCCAATTCACCAATTATCCTGTCCATAAGAGAGGTCCTAGTAGTAGAGAGGAATACTCAAGTTCAGGTCTCTTTTTCAGTTGCAGCCATAGTGCAAAGAGCAAGGAGGCCAACTGTCAGAGTGTTGCAGAAATCTCGGAAAGAAATACACAGAGACACAGAATTTGGATAAAATAATAAAATTTCTTCTCTCGAGTGGGTGGGAAAGCCAGAAACCAGTATGGTCAGTATCCGCGCCCCCTCCCCCTTTGTTCAGCATTTCCCTTTTTATATCCTTTTTAGCCATTATCTCATCCCTAGTGGTCTTTGATATGTAAATACAATTCCAGTTCCTATTTACAAGTCACAGGCACAAGGTAGGCCATATACATTGTAAATTCACCCTGGCATGGTAACTTTGTCAGGTTAATGAAGTTATGGGTTAGTCAGATAATCCTCACCTTAAACAAGGAGTTACGGGAAAAGCAAATCTTAAAAGAACACATTACTTATTTTGCTTCTACAACTACCTTAATATTCAATCTATTAAGTTATCTAAAACTTTTCCATATCAAGAGGACCCTAGTAAGTTTGCAGGTGGGTTTCAAACTTTGATCCTTGCTTTTGGTACCAGGGATTGAACTTGGGACCGTGCGCTTTCGAGGCTGGCACTGGAACCACTGAGCTAAATCCCCTGCTGATCCTTGCTTTTGACTTAACATGGGGAGACGTCCAATTCATCTTGGCCACTTGCTATACCACAGATGAAAGAAAGAATCCTACAAGAGGCTAGGGACTTTGCAAATGAGCAATATGCTTCAAAAAGTGAAGGAAACCACCCTTCAACAGAACAAAACTGGAACTATAATACTAGCAAGGGACTAAAAAATGATATCTGAAAAAAAAAAAGAATGACGTCTGATATGCTAGCTGCTCTTACCATGGGGGTGAAAAGGTGCATTTAAAAAATCTGTCAATTATGATAAGATGAGCAGTCATACAGGATGGAGAGGAGAATCCAGCTGTCTTCCATAACTGGTTAGTAGAAGTCTTTCATAAATATACTAATATAGATCCATCTTCCAGGAAGAGAGAAGCACTAGTGGGACATTACTTCATTTGTCAATCAGCCCCAGATATTTGGAGTAAATTACAAAAACTGTAGATGAGATCACAGACAGCTATGGCCCAATTGCTGGACACAGCCTTTTCTGTGTTCAACTATTGGGACCTAGAAGGGGATTAAAAGAGAAAGGCTGTGATTATAGCTGTCACAGTTGGCAATGCTTCAAACTTACCTAGGTTGTCTAAGGGAAAAACCCAAGGACAACTGAGGAAAGAGTTCCTGTTTCAAGTACAAGAAGACTGGACTCTGGGCATGAGATTGCACCAAGCCTCCTCCTGGGCCATGCTCTGAATGTGAAGCCGCCAATATGCCTGACACATGGCACTCCCAGAGAGGGGCTAGGCCAGCCAAACCCTAGTTTTCCTCTTTGAAGAGGCCCAAGGGAACCTACAATGCCCCTGTCCAAGGACATCACCATCTCCTGTGAAGAACCCTGGGTAACACTGGATGTCATGGATGAGCCAATTCAATTATTTCATTCAGTTTTTGACTTTCTTCTCTGGAAACCCCTCCTCTAGGTCTATGGCCATACTTGGGTTTGAGGGGACCTCTAGTTGGAGATTCTTTACTCCTCCTCTGATGTGTCACTTTGAAGGCCAAATGTTTAACCATGAGTTTCTAATTGTCCCACAATGTTCTACTCCCTTGCTACAAAGATATTTACTAGCAAAATTGGAGGCAATTCTTAAATTCTGGCTGAGGCCAAAATGGATTTTACCTTTTGGGACTACACTTAGGTCTCCTGATAAAATTAGCCAACAGGTGGATCCTCCTGTATGGTACAATGCAGTGATGGTGAACCTTTTAGAGCTTTCAGTGATACTAACAGCCCACTGTGACACGGGTGTTATAGGTTTACCACCATTGGTATAATGGGATACCTGGTGGAGCAAATTCAGCAATGCCAGTAGTTATAAGATTAAAAGACCCCAGCTGGTTTTCTAACTAAATGCAGTATCTAATCAAAAAAGAGGCATGTAAAGGCCTCCAGCTTCTAATAGATGAGTTTCTCAAATATGACCTTCTGCAGCCTTGTCAGTCTGCTTGCAATACTCTCATTCTCCCTATAGTAAAGCCCTCAGGAGAACATCAGATATTACAAGACCTCCACTTCATTAAGGAGGCTGTCATCTCAAACCACCCTCTAGTGGCAGATCCATGTACAATTTTCTCCCAAATTTCAGTGGGCACTAAATTGGTTACCAGTCTTAGATTTAAAAGACACATTTTTCCATCCCCCTACTTCCAGACTCCCAGTTTCTGTTTGACTTTAGATGGGAAAATCGCATTTCAAGAGAAAAACACCCATATATTTCAACAGTTCTCCACAGGGGTTTAGTGACAGTCCTCACCTTTTTGTTTGGGCATGGGAGAAAGACTTAAGGAACCTAGAGCTTAAATGAGGAACTATCCTACAGTATGTAGATGATATTCTAGTTTGCAGCCCAACTTGGGAATTATCCAACTATAACACTATACAAACTTTCAACTTTCTTGCTAAGAAGTGGTATAAAGTCGCCAAGGAAAAGGCTCAGATATCCCTCCAAAAAGTTCAATATCTGGGATATGTTCTTACACCTGGGGAACAATAGCTGCCTAGGGACTGGAACCAGGCTAAGTGTGATCTTGGGCCTCCCACTACCAAACAACAGCTTTATATTTCCCGGGAATGGCTGGCTTTTGTAGGTTTTGACTACCTAATTTTGGACTAATGGCAAAGCCTTTATATGAGGCTGTAAAAGACCCTGAGTCTGTGCCCCTGGAATGGACCAAAGGGACTGATAATGTCTTTAGGAAAATAAAACATGCCTTTACTCAGGCTCCAGCACTAAGAATACCACATTTAAGAAAACCTTTCTTCATCTATGTATCAGAAAAGAGAAGAAGTGCTTTGGGGGTCTTGACAGAAAGGCTAGAACAAGAACCCCACCCAATGGCATACTTTTCAAAAAATTAGATGGAGTGCCTGCTGGATGGCTACCCTGCCTTGTAGCAGCTATAGGTATGCTAATAGAGGAAGCTGCAAAGTTAACTTTAGGACAGAGACTAGAACAGGACAGGACTGACTCCCCATCAGATCAAAGCTATTCTGGAGACAAATAGTTACTTGTGGTTAACAGGGGAACAGCTTAACAGTATCAGGCCTTGCTCTTAGACATCTCTGAAAATTTTCACTGCTCTAAATCCTGCCTCTTTGATGCCTACAGGCCCAGAAGTTAGCCTCTCTTGTAAACGAGTCATCTCTCAGACCTATGCAAGCAGGCAGGACATCAGTCATCTGACCCTCCAAGACCCTGAGGAAGTGTGGTTCACTGATGGAAGTAGCTTTGTCCCAGAAGGACACTGAAAAGCAGGTTATGCAGTTGTCCATTTTCAAGAAGACATTGAAGCTAAACCTCTTCATCCAGGAACTTCTGCTCAAAAGACAGACTTAATAGCTTTTACTCAGACATTGATAGTAGGAAAAGGCAGTTAAATAGCTACACAGGCTCTAAATATGCCTTTCTGTTTCTACAAGCTCAAGAAGCAACCTGGAAAGAAAAAGACTTACTGAGTAATAAGCAATCATCTATAAAGCACAAGCAGGAAATTCTACAACTCCTAGAGGCAGTGCATTTTCCCAAGCAGATCACAGTCATGCACTATAAAAGGCACCAAAGAGACATGTCTGAAGTCTCCTTGGAAAATCAAACGGCTGATAAGGAAGCAAAAAGGGAAACCTTACAGCCTCTTAAGACTCTAGTTTTATTCCCACTTCCTGAGGAACCATTAAAACTATTCTATCCTCGCCAGGAAGTTAAATGGACTTTAGGACAAGGGGAAATTAAAAAGATGCTCTGGTGGTACTTATAAAATAAACTGGTCCTTCCCCAAGGGACATGGTGGAAGGCTATAAAAGCACTTCATGATGGCTTCCATATGGAAATGGAATTGTACAATGTAGAAATTCCTTCTACACTGGAAATGATCACTCAAGTTTTCACAGGAGTAGGACTAGTGGTAAAAACCCTCTTATTTATCTCAAAGTAACACTGTAATTAAATACTGTAATTAAACCTGAATACTGAGATTTTAGTTTAGAAAAAAACAGCTCATACATTACCATCTTTTGTCTTAAAAGAAAAACACAATAACAGTTTTCAATGATGCAAACAGCCTGCTGTGTGCCATAAGTTTGCCACCACTGACTTAAGGAATGTCTGTATTATAAAGTTTATTAGCCCTAAATTTACCTATCCTATCTCATCCCTCTTCAAGACTGAGGACAACAAGATAAGAGTAACTAATTTTTAGGATTTTCAGAAACATCTAATTTCTAGTTCTTATAATGTCCAGTTCCAGACCCACCTCCCCCTGCAAGGCCTAGAAGTCTCCAGCCATTGTCCTAAACCTGTGATTACCTTGGGATCCAGGAAAAGCAGAGCCTTGCAGACCACCCCATGATTAGATCACTGTTCCAGATGAGAAAAAAAATCACCTAATGGAAACCAAATTTCTCCTTAAGCCATATGGAGTCCTCTGGATCTAAGAAATGAAACCAGGATTGAGCCGATGGATCAACCAGACCAAGACTGTCACAGCACAACATAACGTAAAATTGGTCCCTGCTCTTTTGTTGTCATGCCAGTCTGATCCTCCTCTTCAGACCTGTGTCCCTTTCAGTTCCTCAGACTGAATCCCCTTCCCTATTTTCTTCTACGTTCCTGTTAGTGAGTGGCTTGATCTTTGTCAGAGCTGCCTCCTACCCTTGAACT